>NC_091977.1:258066011-258396817 GCF_044704955.1 Pristiophorus japonicus
TACCTTTGGTATTTGTAATGTCTGCCTAGGCCTGGGTTCTCCATGCGGGCTGGATGTGCCATTGTCATTATGTATATGCTCAGGGTGATGGCTAGCTATTTGGGTTGATTGTTGCTATGTTAATGTCTCCTGGGGAGAAGGGTTTTCGAGTTTACACAATTCCCCAGATGATTTGATTAGCTTCAATACCCCCAGACAGTTTCAATACTCAAAACTGCTTTCTTTTGAAGGATAGTTATCCTTTAGTTTTCAGCCCTTCCCACACGGACCCAATCTGCATTGTAAAATCACGAATTCGATTAAAACTCATAGTTTCTTCCATGTGCACTTCAGGATCTTAAACTTTCTGGTTGATAGTTTCAAATTAAATTTCCATTCCAATGAGTCCAAATACTGGGTGGTTGGCGGGGGGGGGGTGTGCGGGGGCGGGTTCCCACGAATTTTGCAACCTTACAAGTGGTTTTTCATGAATTTCCAGCCCACTGTATCTACCTTTGTGATATCTTCTGTATGACCTCACAAACATGCAGGCTTTAAGATGGCTGATGATTTCAGGAACCTGTCAGGTGACCTGTTCCCTCTTTATTGTTGTAAACAACAATGGCTGCATTACAACAGTAGTCCACTGGGTGGAGCTATATGTATTATACTTCTCCCTCCTTAATGAAGAAGTAATTATAGCAAACAATCATCAGACATATCTTGCATGGTTATACATAACAAAGAATATGGACTTATTTTGCCATATTTACAAATCAAGTTTGACCACTTGTTTTCTGTTTCGAAGAGGATACCTTCACTCTCGAACAGAGCCTTCCAAACATGGTGTTGAACTTAGACTCATTCTAGGCTGATCCTGAAGAAAGTTTTCCTCCAAGGGCAACTCTTGCTATACATTTTGAGTCTCCACAACTTCAGACTGTTTGTCTGCCTGACTCTGACTCAGACTTAAATTCTGACTTTCTCTTGGACTTGTTTCTAGCACATTTGATGAGGATTTGCTTCTGGTAATCAACTTGTAGCAAGACTATCTGATGAGTCAGAAATAATAGAATCATTCCAACTTTCAATATTTTCCACATTTGTAGGTAAAATATGATCTATATGAATAAACCTAACCTGTCCATGATCAAACATCTTGACCAAATACGTGCGAGGACCACATATCTTCACCACTCTTGCTGGTAACCATTTTAAACATTTATGGTGAAGGTTCTTCACTCACACCTCTGATTTACTTTCACACTTATCTCTTTTACTCTACCTCTATCATGATTCTCTTTCAGTCTTAATTGTTGTTATTTTCCGCATTGGAAACACCTCTACCCACTTTGAATGGCTATCAATCACAATGAACAACTGCTGTCCTTCTAGCTCAGCAAAATTGATATGTAACCTTTGCCACACCCTGGGAGGCCATTTCCATGGCTGTAATGGTACTGATGGTGGTTTATTGCACACCGATTGACATGTCGTACACTGACTAACGAAGTACTCTATATCTTTTTCTGGACCTGGACACCATAAGTAACTATATGCAAACGCTTCATCAAGCACATTTCCAGGTGCTGGTCATGAAGATCTCCAAATAATTTGGGCTGGAATTTATTTGGTGTAACCACTCTTGCATCCCACATGATACAATCTTTATCCACAGTCAATTAGTTCCTATGAATGAAAATGGATGAATATCTTTCTCTGTTAACTGATTGGCCAGCCATTTGTGATGTAATCATACAACTTTGACATAACTGAGTCATGTTTAGTTGCTCTACCAATCACTTCAGCTGTGACTGGCAGTTCAGCAATGTATGAAAAATAGAACACTTGTTCCCTATTGGGTGCAACTTGTGATGGGGATGGTGACCTATATATAGCATCAGCATTAACTGTGATCAGCTGATCATCTGTATTCAATATCATAGAAACATAGAAACATAGAAAATAGATGCAGCAGTAGGCCATTCAGCCCTTCGAGCCTGCACCTCCATTCAATAAGATCATGGCTGATCATTCCCTCAGTATCCCTTTCCCACTTTCTTTCCATACCCCTTGATTCCTTTAGCCGTAAGGGCCATATCTAACTCCCTCTTGAATATATCCAATGAACTGGCATTAACAACTCTCTGCGGCAGGGAATTCCACAGGCTAACAACTCTCTGAGTGAAGAAGTTTCTCCTCATCTCAGTCCAAATGGCATACCCCTTATCCTAAGACTGTATCCCCTGGTTCTGGACTTCCCCAACATTGGGAACATTCTTCCCACATCTAACCTGTCCAGTCCCGTCAGAATCATATACGTTTCTATGAGATCCCCTCTCATCCTTCTAAACTCCAGTGTATAAAGGCCCAGTTAATCCAGTTTCTCCTCATATGTCAGTCCAGCCATTCCTGGAATCAGTCTGGTGAACCTTCGCTGCACTCCCTCAATAGCAAGAACGTCCAGAGGCGTGAGTCAGGGGATCGGCAGAGGCCTATAAAGGCCATGAGAGGCAGCGGGAGTTCATGGTCGCTGAGGTGTGAGTCTGGAGATCGGCAGAGGCCTATAAAGGCCCAGCTTGTGCAGCTACAGGGAGAAGGCAAAAAAGAAGTAGAAAGAAAACGAAAGGTGACATCACAGCCAAGGGGGTAAGTGATTGGCTGGTGATTGGTAAGTAGTTTTTCTTTTGCTTTTTATATCAGTCAGTAACCTTTTAACATTGTTGTTGCCAATTTAAGTGTATCTAAGGGTTAAGTCATGGCAGGAGAGCTCGGACACGTGTTATGCTCCTCCTGTACTATGTGGGAAGTCAGGGATGCTTCCGGTGTCCCTGATGACTACATGTGCGGGATGTGCATCCGCCTGCAGATCCTGACGGACCGCATTGCAGCACTGGAGCTGCGGGTGGATGAACTCTGGAGCATCCACAATGCTGAGATTGACATGAATAGCACGTTTAGAGAGTTGGTCACACCGCAGGTAAAGGGTACACAGCCAGATAGGAACTGGGTGACCAACAGGAAGAGTAGAGCAAGGAAGGTAGTGCTGGGGTCCCCTGCGGTCATCCCCCTGCAAAACAGATACACCGCTTTGGATACTGTTGAGGGGGATGACTCATCAGGGGAGGGCAGCAGCAGCCAAGTTCATGGCATCATGGGTGGCTCTGCTGCACAGGAGGGCAGGAAAAAGAGTGGGAGAGCTATAGTGATCGGGGATTCAATTGTAAAGGGAATAAATAGGTGTTTCTGCAGCCATAACCGAGACTCCAGGATGGTATGTTGCCTCCCTGGTGCAAGGGTCAAGGATGTCTCGGAGCGGGTGCAGGACATTCTGAAAAGGGAGGGTGAACAGCCAGTTGTCGTGGTGCATATAGGTAGCAACAATATAGGTAAAAAATGGGATGAGGTCTTACGAGACGAATTTAGGCAGCTAGGAGCTAAATTAAAAAGTAGGACCTCAAAAGTAGTAATCTCAGGATTGCTACCAGTGCCACATGCTAGTCAGAGTAGGAATTGCAGGAAAGTTCAGAGGAATACGTGGCTTAAGGAGTGGTGCAGAAGGGAGGGATTCAAATTCTTGGGGCATTGGAACCGGTTCTGGGGGAGGTGGGACCAGTACAAACCGGACGGTCTGCAACTGGGCAGGACCAGAACCAATGTCCTCGGGGGAGTGTTTGCTAGTGCTGTTGGGGAGGAGTTAAACTAATATGGCAGGGGGATGGGAACCTATGCAGGGAGGCAGAGGGAAAGAAAAGGGAGAGAAAGGCAAAAGATAGAAAGGAGAAGAGTAAAAGAGGAGGGCAGAGAAACCCAAGGCAAAAAACAAAAAGGGCCACATTGCAGCAAAATTCAAAAGGGGAAAAGTATGTTAAAAAGAGAAGCATGAAGGCTCTGTGCCTCAATGCGAGGAGCATTCGGAATAAGATCGACGCATTAACTGCGCAGATAGCAGTTAATGGATATGATGTAATTGGCATCACAGAGACATGGCTCCAGGGTGACCAAGGCTGGGATCTCAACATCCAGGGGTATTCAACACTTAGGAAAGATAGATGGAAAGGAAAAGGAGGCGGGGTGGCATTGCTGGTTAAAGAGGAAATTAATGCATTAGTAAGGAAGGACATTTACTTGGGTGATGTGTAATTGGTATGGGTGAAGCTACGAAATACCAAAGGGCAGAAAACGCTGGTGGGAGTTGTGTACAGACCACCAAATAGTCGTAGTGAGGTTGGGGATAGCATCAAACAAGAAGTAAGGGATGTGTGCAATAAAGGTACAGCAGTTATCCTGGGTAACTTTAATCTACATATTGATTGGGCTAACCAAACTGGTAGCAATGCGGTGGAGGAGGATTTCCTGGAGTGTATTAGGGATGGTTTTCTTGACCAATATGTCGAGGAACCAACCAGAGAGCTGGCCATCCTAGACTGGGTGATGTGTAATGAGAAGGGACAAATTAGCAATCTTTTTGTGTGAGGCCCCTTGGGGAAGAATGATCATAATATGGTAGAATTCTTTATTAAGATGGTAAGTTACACAGTTAATTCAGAAACTAAGGTCCTGAACTTAAGGAAAGCTAACTTCGACGGCATGAGGCGTGAATTGGCTAAAATAGACTGGCAAATGATAGTTAAAGGGTTGACAGTGGATTGGCAATGGCAAACATTTATAGATCACATGGATGAACTTCAATAAGTGTACATCCCTGTCTGAAGTAAAAACAAAACAGGGAAGGTGACTCAACCGTGGCTTACAAGGGAAATTAAGGATAGTGTTAGACCCAAGGAAGAGGCATATACATTGGCCAGAAAAAGCAGCAAACCTGAGGACTGGGAGAAATTTAGAATTCAGCAGAGGAGGACAAAGGGTTTAATTCGGAGGAGGGAAATAGAGTACAAAAGGAAGCTTGCCGGGAACATAAAAACCGACTGCGAAACCTTCTATTGATATGTGAAGAGAAAAAGATTAGTGAAGACAAATGTAAGTCCCTTGCAGTTGGACTCAGGTGAAATTATAATGGGGAACAAACAAATGGCAAACCAATTGAACAAATACTTTGGTTCTGTCTTCACGAAGGAAGACACAAATAACCTTCCGGAGATACTAGGGGACCGAGGGTCTAGTTAGAAGGAGATACTGAAGGATATCCTTATTAGGCGGGAAATTGTGTTGGGAAAATTGATGGAATTGAAGGCTGATAAATCTCCGGGGCCTGATTGTCTGCATCCCAGAGTACTTGGGGACGTGGCCCTAGAAATAGTGGATGCATTGGTGATCATTTTCCAACAGTCTATCAACTCTGGAGCAGTTCCTATGGACTGGAGGGTAGCTAATGTAACACCACTTTTTAAAAAAGGAGGGAGAGAGAAAACAGGTCATTGTAGATTGGTTAGCCTGACATCAGTAGTGGGGAAAATGTTGGAATCAATTATGAAGGATGAAATAGTAGCGCATTTGGAAAGCAGTGACAGGATTGGTCCAAGTCAACATGGATATATGAAAGGGAAATCATGCTTGACAAATCTTCTGCAATTTTTTGAGGATGTAACTAGTAGAGTGGACAAGGGAGAACCAGTGGATGTGGTGTATTTGGACTTTCAAAAGGCCTTTGACAAGGTCCCACATAAGAGATCGGAGTGCAAAATCAAAGCACATGGTATTTGGGGTAATGTACTGGCGTGGATAGAGAATTGGTTGGCAGACAGGAAGCAGAGAGTTGGGATTAACTGGTCCTTTTCAGAATTGGAGGCAGTGACTAGTGGAGTGCTGCAGGAATCAGTGCTGGGACCCCAGCTATTTACAATATATATAAATGATTTGCATGAAGGAATTGAGTGTAATATCTCCACATTTGCAGATGACACTAAACTGGGTGACGGTGTGAGTTGCGAGGAGGACGCTAAGAGGCTGCAGGGTGATTTGGACAGGTTAGGTGAATGGGCAAATGCATGGCAGATGCAGTATAATGTGGATAAATGTGAGGTTATCCACTTTGGTGGCAAAAGCACGAAGGCAGAATATTATCTGAATGGCGGCAGATTAGGAAAAGGGGAGGTGCAACAAGACCTGGGTGTCATGGTTCATCAGTCATTGAAAGTTGGCAAGCAGGCACAGCAGACGGTGAAGAAGGCAATTGTTATGTTGGCCTTCATAGCTAGGGTATTTGACTATAGGAGCAGGGAGGTCTTACTGCAATTGTACAGGGCCTTAGTGAGGCCTCACCTGGAATATAGTGTTCAGTTTTGGTCTCCTAATCTGAGTTAGGATGTTCTTGCTATAGAGGGAGTACAGCGAAGGTTCACCAGGGATGGCTGGACTGACATATGAGGAGAGACTGGATCAACTGGGCCTTTATTCACTGGAGTTTAGAAGGATGAGAGGGGATCTCATAGAAACGTATAAGATTCTGACAGGACGGGACAGGTTAGATGCAGGAAGAATGTTCCCGATTTTGGGGAAGTCCAGAACCAGGGGACAGAGTCTTAGGATAAGGGGTAGGCCATTTAGGACTGAGATGAGGAGAAACTTCTTCACGCAGATAGTTGTTAACCTGTGGAATTCCCTGCCGCAATGAGTTGTTGATGCCAGTTCATTGGATATATTCAAGAGGGAGTTCGATATGGCCCTTACGGCTAAAGGGATCAAGGGGTATGGAGATAAAGCAGGAAAGGAGTACTGAGGTGAATTATCAGCCATGATCTTATTGAATGATGGTGCAGGCTCAAAGGGCCGAATGACCTACTCCTGCACCTATTTTCTATGTTTCTATGTCCTTCCTCAGATTAGGAGATCAAAACTGAACACAATATTCCAGGTGAGGCGTCACCAAGGACCTGTACAACTGCAGTAAGACTTCCCTGCTCCTATACTCAAATCCCCTAGCTATGAAGGCCAACATAACCTTTGCCTTCTTCACCGCCTGCTGTGCCTGCATGCCAACTTTCAATGACTGATGAATCATGACACCCAGGTCTCGTTGCACCTCCCCTTTTCCTAATCTGCCACCATTCAGATAATATTCTGCCTGCGTGTTTTTGTCCCTAAAGTGGATAACCTCACATTTATTCACATTATACTGCATCTGCCATGCATTTGCCCATTCACCTAACCTGCCCAAGTCACCCTGCAGCCTGTTAGCATCCTCCTCACAGCTCACACCGCCACCCAGTTTAGTGTTATCTGCAAACTTGGAGATATTACATTCGATTCCTTCATCTAAATCATTAATGTATATTGTAAAGAGCTGCGATCCCAGCACTGAGCCCTGCAGCACTCCACTAGTCACTGCCTGCCATTCTGAAAAGGACCCGTTTATCCTGACTCTCTGCCTCCTATCTGCCAACCAGTTCTCTATCCACATCAATACATTACCCCGAATACTATGAGCTTTGAGTTTGCACACCAATCTCTTGCGTGGGACCTTGTCAAAAGCCATTTGAAATCCAAATCCCCCACATCCACTGGTTCTCCCTTGTCCACTCTGCTAGTTACATCCTCAAAAAACTCTAGAACATTCGTCAAGCATGATTTCCCTTTCACAAATCCATGCTGCCTTGGACCGATCCTGTCACTGCTTTTCAAATGCGCTGCTATTTCATCCTTAATGATTGATTCCAACATTTTCCCCACTACTGATGTCAGGCTAACCGGTCTATAATTACCCGTTTTCTCTCTCCCTCCTTTTTTAAAAAGTGGTGTTACATTAGCTACCCTCCAGTCCATAGGAACTGCTCCAGAATCGATAGACTGTTGGAAAATGATCACCAATGTATCCACTATTTCTCGGGCCACTTCTTTAAGTACTCTGGGATGCAGACTATCAGGCCCCGGGGGTGTATCGGCCTTCAATCCCATGAATTTCCGTAACACAATTTCCCGCCTAATCAGGATATCGTTCAGTTCCTCCTTCTCACTCGACCCTCTGTCCCCTAGTACCTCCAGAAGGTTATTTGTGTCTTCCTTCGTGAAGACAGAACCAAAATATTTGTTCAATTGGTCTGCCATTTCTTTGTCCCCCATTATAAATTCACCTGGATCTGACTGCAAGGGACCTACGTTTGTCTTCACTAATCTTTTTCTCTTCACATATCTATAGAAGCTTCTGCAGTCAGTTTTATGTTATTGGCAAGCTTCCTCTCATACTCTATTTTCCCCCTCTTAATTAAACCCTTGGTCCTCCTCTGCTGAATTCTAAATTTCTCACAGTCCTCAGGTTTGCTGCTTTTTCTGGCTAATTTATATGCCTCTTCCTTGGATTTAACACTTATCCTTAATTTCCCTTGTTCGCCACAATTGAGCCACCTTCCCTGTTTTATTTTTACTCCAGACAGGGATGTACAAATCTTGAACTTCATCCATGTGATCTTTAAATGTTTGCCATTGCCTGTCCCCCGTCAACCCTTTAAGTATCATTTCCCAGTCTATTCTAGCCAATTCATGCCTCATACCATCAAAGTTACCTTTCCTTCAGTTCAGGACCCTAGTTTCTGACTTAACTGTGTCACTCTCCATCTTTATAAAGAATTCTACCATATTATGGTCACTCTTCCCCAAGGGACTTCGCACAACAAGATTGCTAATTTGTCCCTTCTCATTACACATCACCCAGTCTAGGATGGCCAGATCTCTAGTTGGTTCCTTGAAATATTGGTCGAGAAAACCATCCCTAATACACTCCAGGAAATCCTCCTCCACCGCATTGCTACCAGTTTGGTTAGCCCAATCAATATGTAGATTAAAGTCGCCCATGATAACTGCTGTACCTTTATTGCACACTTCCCTTATTTCTTGTTTGATGCTGTCCCCAACCTCACTACTACTGTTTGGTGGTCTGTACAGAACTCCCACTAGCGTTTACTGCCCTTTGGTATGCTGCAGCTCCACCCATACCGATTCCACATCATCCAGGCTAATGTCCCTCCGTACTATTGCATTAATTTCCTCTTTAACCACCAACGCCACCCCGCTTCCTTTTCCTTTCTGTCTATCCTTCCTAAATGTTGAATACCCCTGGATGTTGAGTTCCCAGCCTTGGTCACCTTGGAGCCATGTCTCTGTGATGCCAATTATATCATATCCGTTAACTGCTATCTGCGCAGTTAATTCGTCCACTTCTTCTGAATACTCCTCGCATTGAGGCACAGAGCCTTCAGCCTTGTCTTTTTAAAATACTTTTCCCCTTTAGAATTTTGCTGTAATGTGGCCCTTTTTTTTTGCCTTGACTTTTTCTGCCCTCCACTTTTACTATTCTCCTTTCTACATTTTGCTTCTGCCTCCATTTTATTTCCCTCTGTCTCCCTGCATAGGTTCCCATCCCCCTGCCATATTAGTTTAACTCCTCCCGAACAGCACTAGCAAACACTCCCCCGAGGACATTGGTTCTGGTCCTGCCCAGTTGCAGTCCGTCCGATTTGTACTGGTCCCACCTCCCCCAGAACCGGTTCCAATGTCCCAGGAATTTGAATCCCTCCCTTCTGCACCACTCCTCAAGCCACGTATTCATCTAAGCTACCGTGCGATTCCTACTCTGACTAGCATGTGCCACTGGTAGCAATCCTGAGATTACTACTTTTGAGGCCCTACTTTTTAATTTAGCTTCTAGCTCCCTAAATTCATCTCGTAGGATCTCATCCCGTTTTTTACCTATATCGTTGGTACCTATATGCACCACGACAACTGGCTGTTCACCCTCCCTTTTCAGAATGTCCTGCACCCGCTCCGAGACATCCTTGACCCTTGCACCAGGGAGGCAACATACCATCCTGGAGTCTTGGTTGTGGCTGCAGAAACGCCTATCTATTCCCTTTACAATTGAATCCCCTACCACTATAGCTCTCCCACTCTTTTTCCTGCCCTCCCGTGCAACAGAGCCACCCACGGTGCCATGAACTTGGCTGCTGCTGCTCTTCCCTGATGAGTCATCCCCCTCAATAGTACCCAAAGCGGTGTTTCTGTTTTGCAGGGGGATGACCGCAGGGGTCCCCTACACTACCTTCCTTGCACTGCTCTTCCTGTTGGTCACCCATTCCCTATCTGGCTGTGTACCTTTAACCTGCGGTAAGACCAACTCGCTAAACGTGCTATTCACGTCATCCTCAGCATCGTGGATGCTGCAGAATAAATCCACCCGCAGCTCCAGTGCCACAATGTGGTCTGTCAGGTGCTGCAGGTGGATGCACTTCCCCCATATGGAGTCGTCAGGGACACTGAAAGCATCCCTGACTTCCCACATATTACAGGAGGAGCATAACATGTGTACGAGCTCTCCTGCCATGACTTAACCCTTGGATTAACTTAATTGGCAACAACAATGCTAAAAGGTTACTTACAGATAAAGGAAAAGAAAAAGAAAATTACTTACCAATCACCAGCCAATCACTTACCCCCTTGGCTGTGATGTCACCTTTCAATTTCTTTCTACTTCTTTTTTGCCTTCTGCCCCTGCTGCAGCTGCACTGGCCAGCCTCCTCGACCATGAACTCCTGCTGGGCCTTTTATAAGCCTCCCACGCTGCCTCCGACGACGCTGCTCGAACTCCCCGCTCGCCTCCTCATGTGTATATGCTAACAAAATCAAAGTCCATCTCTGCATTCAGGTTGCAGCTAATGTTGGAACTGGGGATTTTGGATGGAGGATTGCTGTCAGGGGCTTAGAAGAACATAAGAACATAAGAAATAGAAGCAGGAGTAGGCCATTTGGCCCCGTGACCCTGCTCCACCATTCAATAAGATTATGGCTGATCTGATCATGGACTCAGTTCCACTTCCCTGCCTGCTCCCCATAACCCTTTATTCTCTTATCGCTCAAAAATCTGTCTATCTCCGCCTGAAATATATTCAATGACCCAGCCTCCACAGCTCTCTGGGACAGAGAATTCCATAGATTTACAATCCTCTGAGAGAAGAAATTCCTCCTCATCTCAGTTTTAAATGGGTGGCCCCTTATTCTAAGACTATGTCCCCTAGTTTTTGTTGCCCCTATGAGTGGCAATATCCTCTCCGCATCCACTTTGTCGAGCCCCCTCATTATCTTATATGTTTCAATAAGATAACCTCTCATTCTTCTGAACTCCAATGTGTATAGGCCCAAACTACTCAACCTATCCTCATAAGTCAACCCCCTCACCTCCGGAAACAACCTAGTGAACCTTCTCTGAACAGCCTCCAATGCAAGTATATCCTTCCTTAAATATGGAGATCAAAACTACATGCAATACTCCAGGTGTGGCCTCACCAATACCCTGTACAGTTGTAGCAGCACTTCTCTGCTTTCATTCTCTATCCCTCTTGCAATAAATATGGCCATACAAGTATTTGTGAAACTTCTTCACCCCAAAAATTAATGCCAAAGCTTCCCTTTCGATCTGCACATAATTGCGCTCACTCACTGACACTGAGAGTGCATGAAGCAACAGCAATTGGTCTCTCCGCCCCACTATGTAGTAAATGAGAGATCACTGCCCCAACTCCATACGGAGAGGCATCACATGCTAGCTTGATCTCCTTAGATGCGTCATAGTGAACTAACATGGTGCCCTCGATCAATTGGCTTTTACACTCCTTAAATGCTGTATCGCATTCAACTGACCACTTCCAATTGACCTGTTTTTTCAATAGTTCATTCAGTGGATGTAACACTGTAGTCAAATTTGGTAAGATCTTCCCATAATAGTTCAAAAGACCCCAAAATGATTGAAGTTCAGCAACATTCTCGGGAGTGGGTGCATTTCTAATTGCATCCAGCTTTCCCTTGGTTGGATGTAAACCATCTTTGTCTACTCTGTGCCCTAAGTACTCCACTGAGTTTTGAAATAACTCATACTTGGGAGCAGTCACTCATACTCTGTGCTTCTCTAGCTGTATCATCATCCAAGTAGATGTTGCAGGAACTAAGATACCCATGGAAATCAACACTGGTGCATCTGTAAGTGTCGTACCAGAATCGCTATATCTTGACAAATTGCGTGATTTCCCATTGGAGAAATCCAAGATAGAGCTGCGAGGCGACTCAGGACAGAACATTCCTGTGGTAGGTCGTATCACCGCACATTCAAGATGTTATTATTGATTTGCCTGTTTGGTGCTGAAATTAGTATATTATCGAAATAACATACTACCCCTTCAATACCTTGCAAAATCTGGTTCATCACCCCTTGGAATATGGCAGGGGTGGAAGACACTCCAAATGGTAGCCTATTAAATTGATATAGGCCTAGATGATTATTTATATTCAAGCATGAATTGGACTCCTCATACAATACAAGTTATAAGTATGCATTTGTAACATTCAACTTTGAGAAGATCTGACCACCTGTCAGTGTTGTGAACAAATCTTCTACATTTGGCAATATATTGAGGAGATTACCCTCTAAAATCTGGTTTACAGTTACAATCACCACACAACCTTACCTTACCATCGGACTTAAGTTCAACAACAATGGGTGTAGCCCAATTACATAGATCTATCTTAGAGATAATGTTCTCAGTCTCTAGCCTTTTGAATTCTTGCTCAAGTTTATCCTTGAGTGCATATGGTATGGGACGTGGTTTGTAGTAAACTGGTCTAGCTTCCTTCTGTCTTCTGACACTTGTCTTGAAGCCTTGGATCGGATGTCTGTTTCACAGAACACCTTCGGATACTTCTTAAGGACATCATCATTTGATGCAAATCTCGTTTCAACATGATAAATCTCACTCTAATCCAGCTTCAGTGATCCCAACCAATTTCTTCCTAGTAAGGCAGGCTTGTCTCCTGCCACTACTAAGAGAGGCAAGCTCTGAAATTGAACCTTGTGTTTCACCGGTACAGTGATTCGACCGACCACAGGAATGTTCTCTCCTGAGTCGCCTCGCAGCTCTATCTTGGATTTCTCCAATGGGAAATCACACAATTTGTCAAGATATAGACATTCTGGTACTACACTTACGGATGCACCAGTGTTGATTTCTATGGGTATCTTAGTTCCTGCAACATCTCCTTGGATGATGATACTTTTCGAATCGCAGTTCGATATCCTCGTGCTCCTGATGATGTGTATCTCTTCGTCCTGTTGCTTTTCTTCTATGTAGTCATTGGTGATTCCTACTTTTAGCCTTGAAAGTTGGTTTACTCTTCAGTCGGCATGCCTTTGCAAGATGTCCAGTTTTCATGCAGAAGATACACCCAGCCTTCATATATGGACAACTTTGAGCAAAGTGTTGTCCCAGGCACTGATAACATGACTTCAATGCTCTTTTACCATTGCTAGTTGCTGAGACCTTGAGGCCCAACTGCCTTTTACTTTTAACCTGCAGGTGATTCACCTCAGTTGTCTGATGACTGGAAATGGTACGAAATTCTCGGGAATATTAGTCGGCCATATCCGTTGACATAGCTGTCTGACAAGCTAAATCAAAAGTCAAGTTAAGGATTGTCAATAACTTTCTTCTGATCGCATAATTTTTCATCCCACAAACAAAGCGGTCATGCTATGCTCGGTCCTGAAAGTTTCCGAAATGACAGTGAATGGATAGCTTCTTTAATGCTACAATGTACTCACTGATACTTTCGTCAATAAATTGATCTCGTATTCCGAAATGATAGCGTTCAGCAATTTCCAAAGGCTCAGGTCAGTAGTGCTGAATCTGCTTAAGTGATACGTCCTTTGGCTTGACAGACAAAAGCAAATTTTTCATGGTTTAATACACCTCGGGCCCTGCTTCAATTAAAAATATAGCCCGTTATCTTTCCAACACTACCTGGTTACGGTTTTCATCGTTGGGGACTTCAATCATACTATTCGCAGTGAAAAACATTTCTAGCTGCTCCACATATGCTGCAAAAGTTTCATGGTGATGTTGAAACTCACCCAAGTGCCCCATTATTCCCATAGGCACGGCCATCTGGATACTGGCAGTTCAGCCAAGTGTGCTTGTAATTTACCTTGGATTTTTAGCTGTTAATCAAAACAAAGATGCCCTCAAAGTCTCTCTGTTGGTTGGCTGAATCATCCACCAATAAAAATTTCAGCTAGATTATCCAGAAATCCTATACTTCGTCGCCAATATGATATCTTCTGTATGACCTCACTAACACACAAACTTTAAGATGGCTGATAACTTCAGGAACCTATCAGGAGACCTGTTCCCTCTTTATTGTTGTAAACAGCAATGGCTGTATTGCCATACTAGTCCACTGGGTGGAGCTATATTACAACCCCTTTGAATTACTTGATCATTTTAAAGATCTTGGGCTGGATTTTACACTTTTTTTGCATGCATAATGTCCACTTAACGTCCATTTTACCGCTGAACTGAAGAATACACCCATATATCACCCATTTAGCCAAAAAATGGAAACTGACGCCCATTTTTCGGACACTTGTCGCTGAGCGTTATTTTCCCCATGTGCGTAACGCCGAGAAAAAATAATACCGCCTGCCGACTTTTTTGGGGTGGAATCATCAGAATGAGCGAAACCAACGCCCATAATATCGCCAGCATTACTTTCCACATGTAATTAACGCCGAGATTCAATAATACCGATCGCCCATTTTTTTTTGTCGTAAAGATCACATTTGCCAAAACTAACGCCCAGGAGATCGCCCAGCGTCACTTTCACCACCTCGCACACATCTCACCCACAATATCGCTCACCCAAAACACCGCTCAGAAAAAGTGGAACTGTTCTGAACGAATTACAGTGCTGTGGGCGTAGGTCGCTTCATTCAAAAGGCTGCTTCAACTTCAGGGGAGTTTGGATTGACTCTGGAGTTCTTCTCAGGTGAAGTGACCATCTCAACAGACATATTTTCAGACTCTGGACGATTGGGGTTTACTGTAGGTATATTTTAGTGAGGAAATTATTGCTTCTGACCAATCGCGATTATACTTTCATTGGTAGGGCCAGCCATTTCCCAGCCTGCATCAATTAATACACAGATGCTGCAGAGTGCAAATGGCTCAATGTCTAATGCACATCATTATGTACCCGATTTAAGACATGCCAGAATGAAGAGGAGGCCCAGACCATACACACCCCGCACTTACAGGGAGAAGAGGTCTTACCTCGACATGTCCGAGCACAACTGCCTTCGGAGACTGCGCTCCCACAAGGTGGTGATCAATTAAATATGTGAGCTCATCAGGCCACATATGCAGCCTGCCATCAGGACATCAGTTTCGGTCAAGGTCAAGGTCACCGCGGCACTGTCTTCTACACGTCTGGTTCCTTTCGGGCCTCCGTGGTCAAGATTTCCCCTCTGTCTCACCATGCCACACATCGCTGCATAAGACAGGTCACGGAGGCCCTGTACGCGCGTAGTATGGACTTTATCAGCTACCCCATGACCACGAGGCTCAGACTGACAGGGCTGGAGCATACTACCACATTGCTAAGTTCCCCAGGGTGCAGGGAGCAATACAGTGCACTCACATTGCCATACAGGCACCTTCTCAGGACACAGAGTTTTTCCGTAACAGAAAAGGTATTCACTCCGTGAAGGTCCAACTAATTGTCGACCACAACCAGATTATAATGGCAGTAAATACCAAATTTTCGGGCAGCTCGATGAGGCTCAAATCCTGCTTGAGAGCGCTGTCTCTGACATGTTTAAGAGTCAGCCACAAGGACAATGCTGGATGCTTGGTGACAACCGATATGGCCTAGCCACCTGGCTGATGACCCCCCCTCCCCCCGTGTGACACCCACACCGAGGCCGAGAAGCGATACAACCAGAGCCACAAAGACACACTCAATGTGGTCCAGAAAACAATAACTGTGCTTAAGCACCGCTTTCGATGTATGGACCACTCAGGAGGGGAGCTCCATACAACCCTGAGCAAGTAGCTAAATTCGTGCTGCACAACGTGGCTATCAGGCAGGGACAAGAATTGCCAGAAGGGACTGATGGTCCACCTCAGGAGAGAGAGGAAGAGGAGGACGAGGGGCTGGACACTGAGCTAGAGCCAGACAATCAGGCTGACTGTGCAACCATGCCCACGCCCCCGTCCAGACGGCAGGAAAGGGCCTGTGGTGTCTACATAGCTGCAAGACTCTTACATCAGGAGCTCATAACTGAACGATTTGCCTGAAAGAACGTTGCTGTGAGTGACAACGCTGACACACCGCTGTGTGTGTGCAGCTCAGACATCAATGGTGGGCATCACCTTGGTGCCAGTTAAAGATTAAGTTGATTGAAGTTAAGTTTTATTTAACCCTTTCATGTTACCACCGGAAAGGGGCGACTAACGGGCGCCAAAGGTTTGCCGTAGGCGGTAAGCAATGTCCACACCTCCGGAGAAATTGAGTTGGGTCTTGGATAGCGGTGACAAGAGGTAACGCTGCATCCTCCAACACTACCCATGTGGTGACGCCATCCAGTGTGCAACGCCCCCTTGATGCCACTCTCGCGATATTTGGTCTGCAAGTTGGCCTCACCGGCAGGCGTTCTTACAGCCTAAAAAAAGTGGTGAGTACATAGCAGACCTCAGATGGAATCGCTCAGAGAGCAAATATGTTTTTTTTCTTTATTTATTTGTGCATTTTCGCGTTCATTGTAACAGTGGGGAAGGTTGTGTGTATGGGTCGGAGAAGTTTTAGTATTTTCTCCCCATTTTTACAGCTCTCATGCCGGCAGCCTCCTCTTGCGAAATTGAGCCGGCCCCCTGAGCTCCCACTCCATTGGCGCTCGAGGATGATTGTGAAAAGCCACCTTTAGCGCTGCTCTCTCACCTTTGGGCATAAAAAATGAATTTGGCTGTTTGAGCCTGCATCTAATGCCTGGCAGCAAAATCAGCACTCGGGAGGTAACACTGCTTCAAAAACGGCGGTACCGAATTTCGAACCCTAAATTTCTAGGGAGTTTTAACATATTCTTAATAACCCAATTCTGGAACTACTCAAGCTTTTGAGGTAAAGTTGAGAAGGGTTACTAAGCCCGTCCCTGACATCAATGGACTGAGCTATGAGGGAAGAGTGCAGTGTTAAATGAAAGTGGTAGGGTACGGGTGGTGGGGGCTTCATTCTGGATACATATAACGTTAAATGGTATGGTGAAGGTAAATCCACAGCACTATTTCAACTTAAAGCATGCCAGTAGGACAAGGGTCTGTAGGTTCAAACATTACAGAAATATCAACAAAATTTAACCCCATGGGTTTAAAGTGGCAGTGGCAGCATAGATTCGAAATTGGCTAAAGGACAAAAAGCAGAGAATAGTGTGAATGGTTGTTTTTCAGACTGGAGGGAAGTGTGCAGTGGTGTCCCCCAGGGGTTGATGTTGGGATCGCTGCACTTTCTGGTATATAGTAATGGCCTGGACTTGGGAAGACAGGACATAATTTCAAAGTTTGCAGATGACACAAAGCTCGGAAATATAGTAAACAGCGAGGAGGATAGTAACAGACTTCAGGAGCACGTATACAGACTGGTGAAACGGACAGACAAATGGCAGATTCAATTTAACTCAGAAAAATGTGAATTGATACTTTTTGGAAGGAAGAATGAGAAGAGGTAATATAAACAAAATGGTACAATTTTAAAAGGGGTGCAGGAACAGGCAGACCTGGGGCTGTATGTACACAAATCTTTGATGGTGGCAAGATAAGTTGATCAGGCTATTAAGAAAGTATGCGGAATTAGTGGCTTTATAAATGGCGACAAAGGAAGGAAGTTATGGTGAACCTTTATAATTCACTGATTAGACCTCAGTTGGAGTATTGTGTCTAATTCTGGGTACCACTCTTTAGGAAGATGCCAAGGCCTTAGAGAGGGTGAGAAGGAGATTTACTAGAATGTTACCAGGGATGAGGGACTTCTGTTATGTGGAGAGACTGGAGATTGTTCTTCTTAGAGAAGAGAAGGTTAAGGGACAATTTAATAAAGGTGTTCAAGATCATGAAGGGTTTAAATAAGAAGAAACTGTTTCTATTGGTTGAAGGATCAGTAACCAGATTTAAGGTAATTGGCAAAAGAGCCAGAGGTGAGAAGTGGAGAGTTATTTTACACAGCAAGTTATTATGACCTGGAAAGCACTGCCTGGTCGGGTAGTGAACACAGATTCAATAATAACTTTCGAAAGGGAATTGGATAATTACTCGAAGAGGAGAAAATTGCAGGATAATGGGGAATGAGCAGTGGAGTGGGACTTATTGAATAGCTGTTTCACAGGCACAATGGGCCAAATGAGCTGTATGATTCATGATTCTTTGGTAAAGGGTAACATTAGGGCTAATGTCAGGAAAAATCTCTTCACTTGAAGCATAATCAACACTTGGAGTTGTCTTATAGTAAGAGAAGTAGAGCTAAGATCTGACAAATGGGCTTCCTCGTCTGCATTTTCCTTGTGGTCTTGTGTCTACATTTATAGGCACCAATTAAATAAATGAAAAACAAAAAAAAAATGTGGACTATCAGCTTGTTAAATAAAGAGTAGACAGCAACAATGCTTTTTTGAGTCACATTTCAGATCCATTAATAGATTCTTTAAAATCCTAGTGTAAAGTAAAGGGAAGAAAATCTCTAAACAATAATATGGCAATGGTTATAACTAGATAAGCAGAGAATCCCTGGCCCAAGAGCACTCAAATTGGAGGAGAAGCATCCAGGAAGGTGCTGAACACCTTGAGTCTCTTCACTGGGAACAGGCGGAAGCCAAGCACAAATAGCGGAAGGAACGCACGACAACCCAAGCACTCCACCCACCCGTCCCTCCAACCACCACCTGCCCCACCTGTGACAGATTCTTTAGTTCCTGCATTGGACTCATCAGTCACCTGAGAACTCATTTTTAGTGTGGAAGCAAGTCATCCTCGACTCTGAGGGACTGCCTAAGAAGAGAAGAAGAGAACCTTCTAGTGTATAGGAGATCCACTAAGGTCAATTATTTCTGTCACAGAAAAGATTTGTTTTAAATTAAGGATATAAGAGAAGAGGGAATGAGAAATGTTACTTATGTATTAATTTGAACTTAATACCTAGGGGCAGTAATGTGCAACAGTTTTGGGAACCCCCAGGCCAGTTGCAATCTTTTGTGGGCCCAGACGCGTTCATGGCCCATGTATATATTCAGAGTGAGAGGTTGCAGCCACTGCATAGTTACCTGATGGGCCTGCTCATAAACTTTTAGTTACTGTTTAGATCAGTGGTTCTCAACCTTTTTGTGTTCGTGGCACACTTTCGAATACTAGAATTTTTGGCGGCCCACTTGAAGGGATTAAAAGGTGAACACAGGTTAAAAAAAATGCAAGTTTAGAATGTTTAAAAAACATTTTATTAATCACAGTATATGAAGATATACAACATTGTACACATGTATGTTATTAATTATTTTTTATTCTGAAAGTTACAATAAAATAATAAACTATAATAATAATTCCTCACATTAATTATAGATTAATTAGTAGTTTAATGTGATACTTGAACCTGACGTTTTTTAGTTATGTCACTAATATTAGGGCGTATAACCGATAAGGCGACTCACATTTCGTGTTCAAGTTCGCTAAATTTTTCCCGTTTTTTTGCATTTGATGTTCGTAAGAGTTGAGAATCCTAATTCGCAGAGGTATGATGTTGAAAACTGCATCAGAATTATCAAGGCTTTTTTTGATATTGCAGGATATTCTTCTTTAATATAAATCCAGAACGCATCAAGAGACATATCTGAATGTTTAATTTTAAGACCGCGGTCTGTGGAAATAGAAGTCAATACTTCTTCCTCTTGCAATGTAAAATCAAAACCTGACATACTAATTGGAGAAAATGGATTTCTTATCCAATCATACTTCTCTACATCCAAAGATGGAAAATATTTTTTGATGTTGTCTTCCAGTGATGCCAAATGCTTTATCAGATAGGAGCAACCTTTTTAATGCTGTGATTTGGTATCAAAGGGAACATTTCAAGATTTTTTTTCTGTTGCTCTCTTTTTCCAGATAGAAATTTTTTTCTGAAAAGCTAATAGCTTGTCTGTAGAGGTGAGAATGTTTTCATTTTGCCCTTGCATACTGGTATTAATGCTGTTAAGACAATTAAATATACCTGCCAAATATGCTAACTTAGCATACCACATTGCACTCTTAAGGTATTTGCAAAAGGTATAATTTCCTTCTCTTTCAAAAAATACTGACAATTATTCTTTAAGTTCAAATACACAACATAAGACTTTTCCCCTTGAAAGCCATCTTACCTCTGTATGCAAAAGTAAACATTCGTGCTGTGCATCCATAGCTTTGCAGAGCTGTGTAAACAAGCACATTTTTAAAGGTCTTGATTTTATATAATTTACAATATTAACAACTTGATCGAACACAGATTTTAATTCTAGCAGTAATGTCTTTGCAACAAGTGCTTCTCTATGCAAAAAGCAATGGGTGAATAATATATTTGGATTATGTTTTTTTGCGAGTGTAATGAATCCTTTGACACATCCCACCATAGATAGAACACCGTCCGTGCAGATTCCAACACGAGTCCCCTGAAATTTTCAAGTCTTCTAAATATGAATTCACAGAATCAAATATGTCTTGACCTCTAGTATTTTCTGGAAGTTCTCTACAGCATAAAAATTGGTTCAATATCTCGTTTTCATGAATGAAGCGAACAAATGCTAATAATTGTGCTTTACCACTAATGTCGTTGGACTCGTCGATTTGCAAAGCAAAATTCGAGTTTGTAAATTTCTCGGCTACATTTTCTTCAATGTTAGATGACATATCATTTATCCTTCTCCGAATTGTATCATCAGACAGCGGAATTTTTGCAATTTCTTGTTCCGCTTCATCACCAAGCATTATTTTGACAATTTTACGACATGCAGGCAAAATAACTCAGCTATAGTATGAGGCTTCATTTTCTGCGTTATTAATTCAGCAACTTCACAAGAAGCAATTTGAACCTTATATGACACCTTAACATTTTTTTCAAAATATTTCACTTGTTTTGATTGCGTTGCCATCAATCTCCTAAAATAACTCTGATCTTTTGTTGCAAGATGTATATGTTTCATAGTAAAATGACGTTTCAATTTACTGAGAACCATTGCACTGTTCGACAGTTCTTCGCCGCACACAACACACAGTGGAATGGGGCATTCTTCTTCTGTCCATGAAAAACCGAACCTCAACTAATCCTCCATATATTGACGATGATTTTTTAGGATTTGGTTCGGCACTGCTTGTACTGGCGTTGGTTGTAGGCCTACTAGTGCCACTTGTAGTGGCACTGTCATTGATATCCCCTTGCTCATTTTTACGTTTTCTTTTGATGAATTTGTCCATTGGGGGGGACAAACTTTATTTGTCTGAGTGATCCAAACTCCAGGCAGACACGAACTGAGTCTTCCAATTTCCAAACTCCAGAGAGTCCAGACAGAAATGAACCTAGAGTTGAACAGGAAGTTTTGGTTTTGACTATGGTCAAAATATGTTAAAAGCCAACTCTCAAAAATCAAAGGAACCGCTAGGGCGGCTAGGCCGGGTCAAATTGTATGCCGCATACATCAAAGGAGCCACTAATTGGTGCTGTATCAGGTCAAAGTGTCAAAGATGCCGCCAGTCCCAGCCACACATCAAGCTGCAGATCAATAAACAAAAATAACAAAATATAAATAAGAATGTGGTTAAATGTAATGAAATAGTTTTTGACATTTTATTATAAAAACTATACTTTTTACTGCATATGTGGTAGACTCGTCTTTCATTTCTTTCATCCAAATTAATAATCACATTTTAAGCTTTTCACATGAACAATTTAATACTATTATTTTGGATTGGGGGTGGCCATGGCCCAAGTGCCCCCACCCCGGCTATGCCCTTGGTACAGACGCACATACACACACAAACATAAATATACATACACATGCTTATACACACACACACACACACACACACACACACACACACACACAGTCTCATTCAATGGTAGGCACTCGCACTTCTCTATTAGTAATGGGAGAGAGTAAGGGAGTGGGGGGGAGAGTAAGGGAGTGGGGGGGAGAGTAAGGGAGTGGGGGGGCGGGGGCGGTGTCGAGTACTCAAAGGAAACACATTTTGCCAAAGGATTTTGTTCTGAGTATAGACATTTACATTGTTTGTGTGTGTTGTCTCTTGTCATTATTACTTGTACAACTCTAGAACATAGTTTTTTTGATAATAGTAGAGATAAATGGATAGTTATTTGTCAATATTGGCAATGTTTACTACAGCAGTGGCATCATACATATAGGTAGATGACATATGTGTCTGTCTGTCTCTCTCTCTCTCCCCCTTCCCTTCTGTTTCAGAGTTAAATGGTTTGTGTTTCATTGTGAAATCAGCTAAAGTCCACCATACTTTTACACAATTTGGTGGCACACCTGTGAAGGGTTCACGGCACACCTATGTGCCACGGAACACCGGTTGAGAACCACTGGTTTAGCCCCACACTCCTAATGTTTGGCATTCCAGTGGTGATGGGGGTGTGTAAGTTGGAGGATCATCTCATGGACTTGTTCTTGGGCCTGGCTAAAACAGCAATTTGTAGGTCTAAGAGGGAGCCCATGAAAGGGCTGGTCGCTCTGGTTGCCTGCCTCTCTTCTGTAGTCTTGCCTGGGTGCTCCTGGACAGGGAGCATAGAATCATAGAATGGCTACAGCACAGAAGGAGGTTATTCGGCCTGTCGAGCCCGTATAGGCTCTCTGCAAGAGCACTTCAGCTAATTCCACTGCTCCACCTTTTCTCCGTAGCCCTACAATGTTTTCCTTCAGGTACTTGTCCAATTCCATTTTGAAAGCCACGATTGAGTCTGCCTCCACCAGCCTTTCAGGCAGTGCATTCCAGAGCCTAAACACTTGTTGCATAAAAAAGTTTTTCTTTATATCACCTTTGCTTCTTTTGCCAATCACCTTAAATCTGTGTTCTCTGGTTTTTGACCCTTCTGCCAATGGGAACAGTTTCTTTCTGGCTACACTGTCCAGACCCCTCATGATTTTGAACATCTCTATCAAATCTCCCCTCAACCTTCTCTGCTCCAAGGAGAACAACCCCAGCTTCTCCAGTCTATCGACGTAACTGAAGTCTCTTATTCCTGGAACCATTCTTGTAAATCTTTTCTGCACCCCCTCTAAGACCTTCACATCCTTCCTAAAGTGCGATGCCCAAAATTGGACACAATACACCAGTTGAGGCCGAACCAGTGTTTTATACAGGTTCATCATAACTTCCTTGTTTTTGTACTCTATGCCTCTATTTATGAAGCCCAGGATCCCATAAGCTTTTTTAACCGCTTTCTCAACCTGCCCTCCGACTTTCAACAATTTATGCACATATACCCCAGGTCTCTCTGTTCCTGCACCCCCTTTAGTACTCTTTAGTTTATATTGCTTCTCCTTGCTCTTCTTATCAAAATGTATCACCTCACACTTTCTGCGTTAAATTTCATCTGCCACGTGTCTGCCCATTCCATAAGCCTGTGTATTCCACTTGAAGACTATCATTATCCTCATCACTGTTCACTATACTTCCAAGTTTTATGTCATCTGAAGATTTTGAAATTGTGCCCTGTAGACCCAAGTGTACTTCATTAATATATATCAAGAAAAGCAGTGGTCCCAGTACCGACCGCTGGAGAACACCACTGTATATCTTCCTCCAGTCCGAAAAACAACCGCTCACCACTACTTTCTGTTTCCTGTCACTTAGCCAATTTTGTACCCATGTTGCCACTGTCCCTTTAGTTATGTATGTAAACACTACAGATGTGTAAGACTTGCCCAGAGGGCGCACCTGTGGGAGACCCAAAAGTCACCTGCGCACCCTGAGCAAGCAGGTATAAAAGGCAGACTACCATGCTGCCTCCTCACTTTGGAGTTACAATAAAGAGACCAAGGTCACAACAGTTTGAGCTGCAGATGCACAGTCTTGTGACGTGTAACGGATCACGAACTTTCATGCAGTTATGGCTACCATTGATATTCTTGAGAGATTTGTTGAGGGTGATGATTGGGAAGCCTTCGTTGAGCATCTTGACCAGAACTTCGTGGCCAACAAGCTGGAAAAGGAAGAAACCGCGATCAAGTGCAGGACGATTCTCCTCACCGTTTGCGGGTCCACGATATATGGGCTCATCAAAAATCTGCTAGCACCGACGAAACCAACGGAGAAGGCATATGAAGAGTTGTGCACGCTGGTTCGGGAATACTTTAAGCCGAAGGAGAGCATCTTGATGACCAGGTATCGCTTTTATATGCAACACTGCTCCGAGGGCCAGGACGTAGCGAGCTATGTTGCCAACCTAAGACGCCTTGCAGGACCATGCGTATTTGCTGGATTTTTGGGGGAAATGTTGCGGGGCTTTTTCGTGCTTGGAATCGGCCACGAGGTCATTCTTCGCAAACTGCTGTCTGCCGAATTCCTAGATCTGAGCAAGGCCATCACGATAGCCCAGGCTTTTATGTCCATGAACGATAACATTAAATAGATATCATTGCAGCATCGGAACTCACCGGCAAGTACTATGCATAAAATAATGACTTCAGCAGGCAGAACTGTACATGTCAGGGCCTACATGCCCGCAGAGGCCAGACCTAGGATGAGACAGAGCCCACCGTGGAGCGTGAATGTGAATCCATTAGCACCATGTTGGCGCTGCGGGGGTAATCATCGAGCCCATCAATGTCGATTCAAGCACTACGTGTACAAGGGCTGTGGAACAATGAGGCACCTCCAGTAAATGTTCAAACGTGCTGCGACTCACCACATGGTAGAGTCGGCAGAAGATGACCGATCCGGCACGGACCACGCCGAATGAGCAGGAGAGACAACTCAACCTGAGGATATACACCACCAAAAGCCCTCCGATAATGTTAAAAGTTAAACTTAACGGCACTACAGTCTCTATGAAATGGGACACAGGGGCGAGTCAATTAATTATGAGCCAGAAGGCATTCGAGAGGCTGTGGGTCGACAGAGCACAACGACTCAAGCTGATCCTGATTCAGGCAAAGCTGCGCACCTATACCAAGGAACTGATACCAGTTATTGGTAGTGCGGACATAAGAGTATCCCATGAGGGAGCGGTGCATGAGTTACCACTGTGGATTGTTTCAGGTGATGGGCCAACGCTGCTTGGTAGAAGATTTGATGGAACTGGGAAGACCTCTGTGTATCATCTCTGGCGAACGACGTCTCCCTTGCTCAAAGGCTGAGCAAGACCCCACCTTCAATTGAACCAGGCATCGAAGTGCAGATCTATTTGCAGATCCCCGAGGCACAGGTCGCTCATCACGACCACGAGGAGGTGAAGATCAACTGAGCAGCGGTACAGGCACGGTACCCACCACCCAAAGCCGACGACCTCTTCGCGACAATGGAAGAGGCTCCAGGTCGACCAAGCAGAGTGGGACTCTGGCCGAAATGATCTGAATGCGTCTTCCCGACGCCAGAGGCAAAATCCCTTGGGAAGGAAGATCGCGGCAGTCGGCATCACGGACATGGATGAGAGTGCGTCCAGACCACGGAACGAAAGTGCGTCCAGACCACGGGATGAGAGTACGTCCAGACAACGGGACAAGAGTGCGTCCAGACCATAGGATGTTGCCTCAATGAAACAGAGGCATGTGTTGCCCAGCAAGGAAGATGACTGGGCTTGGGGCAAAGGTCTAACACCGTCTGTGCACTGTAATATGATCCGCCACGGGCCAGGCACGGAGAATGGCACTGATGCCCTCAGTTGGCTACCATTACCCACCACCGGGGTTGAAACGACGCAGCCCACAGACTTGCTTGTTGTTATGAAAGTGCTAGAAAGTGAGGGTCAACTGTAATAGCTCCCCAGACTAGGACATTATCGCCTGCTAATGGGGAACCGCTAGACGGGACGTTGCAGCTTATCCGTCGCAAAGACGTAATGCTCATCCCATCAGATTGGCCCCTATGGGGCAACCCTGCAATGTTGCAAAGAAAGGCAGGGAGGCTACACACAGTTGGTGGTCCTCGGCCTCCATACCATGGCCCAGGATCCACGGGACCATGCGGCCTCCCGCCACTACTGAAAGTCTCAAGGCCATATCTGCCATCCTTGGCTTGCCGGACCTTAGGGTCAGCGACAATAGTTCGGAGTGAGCAGCCCAAATCATAAAGCCGAACACCACACATGTCACGGTAGACTCCCCACACACCTGGCTATCCCAGGTGCTATGCAGTCACCGGGCTGAATCACTCAGAACCGGGCTTTCCGTATGCTATTAGCAGAGACTGCGCCATGATCGTACAGCTCCTCCACGCGACATCAAAATAAATGATGTCGACCATGATCATGGCCCCAGATGGGCTGCTAGCACTGTATTAGCCAAAGAGGGGAATGGAGTGTTTGTGACGAAAATGGAGTGTTTGTTGTGAAACCATGTAATGGGCAAACAGAGAAAGCATTTGGACCAGGCAAACCGTGAACTACAGATAACTAGCAACACTGGAAAGGAGCTGGCCCCCAGTGACCCACGAACACAGTTGACTTCGCTGTCAACCACGAGGATGAAGCCACCATGCCTGACAGTCCGGTCAGACCAGCCGCGCGACCGTGCAGCAACGATCCGACCAACTCACCCATGCCAGGACTTCAACTCAGGCAATTAACCCGGGAACGCAGAGTCCCAGATCGCCTCAACTTGTAAATAACTTTTACATAAGACTTTGGGGGGGAGTGTTGTTATGTATGTAAACACTTCTGATGTGTAAGACTTGCCACCAGGGGGCGCACCTGTGGGAGACCCAAGGCTTACCTGCACACCCTGGGCAAGCAGGTATAGAAACATAGAAACATAGAAAATAGGTGTAGGAGTAGGCCATTCAGCCCTTCAACCCTGCACCACCATTCAATGTGATCATGGCTGATCATGCAACTTCAGTACCCCATTCCTGCTTTCTTTCCATACCCCTTGATCCCTTTAGCCATAAGGACCACATCTAACTCCCTTTTGAGTATATCTAACGAACTGGCCTCAACAACTTTCTGTGGTAGAGAATTCCACAGGTTCACAATTCTCTGAGTGAAGAAGTTTCTCCTTATCTCGGTCCTAAATGGCTTACCCCTTATCCTTAGACTGTGACCCCTGGTTCTTGACTTCCCCAACATCGGGAACAATCTTTCTTCATCTAATCTGTCCAATCCCATCAGAATTTTATATGTTTCTATGAGATCCCCTCTCATTCTTCTAAATTCCAGTGAACATAAGCCTAGTCGATCCAATCTTTCTTCATAGGTCAGTCCTGCCACCCCTGCCACCCCGGGAATCAGTCTGGTGAACCTTCGCTGCACTCCCTCAATAGCAAGAATGTCATTCCTCAGATTAGGTGACCAAAACTGAACAAAATATTCAAGGTGTGGCCTCACCAAGGCCCTGTACAACTGCAGTAAGACCTCCCTGCTCCTATACTCAAATCATCTCGCTATGAAGGCCAACATGCCATTTGCCTTCTTCACTGCCTTCTGTACCTGCATGCCAACTTTCAATGACTGATGTACCAGGTCTCGTTGCACCTACTCTTTTCCTAATCTGTCACCATTCAGATAATATTCTGCCTTCCTGTTTTTGCCACCAAAGTGGATAACCTCACATTTATCTACATTATACTGTATCTGCCATGCATTTGCCCACTCACGTAACCTGTCCAAGTCACCCTGCAGCCTCTTAGCATCCTCCTCACAGTTCCCACTGCCACCCAGCTTAGTGTCATCTGAAAACTTGGAGATATTACATTAAATTCCTTCGTCTAAATCATTAATGTATATATAAAATAGCTGGGGTCCCAGCACTGAACCTTGCGGTACCCCACTAGTCACTGCCTGCCATTCTGAAAAGGACCCGTTTATTCCTACTCTTTGCTTCCTGTCTGCCAACCAGTTCTCTATCCACATCAGTACATTACCCCCAATACCATGTGCTTTTATTTTGCACACTAATCTTTTGTGTGGGACCTTGTCAAAAGCCTTTTGAAAGTCCAAATCCACTGGTTCTCCCTTGTCCACTCTGCTAGTTACATCCTCAAAAAATTCTAGAAGATTTGTCAAGCATGATTTCCCTTTCATAAATCCATGCTGACTTGGACCGATCCTATCATTGCTTTCCAAATGTGCTGCCATTTCATCTTTAATAATTGATTCCAACATTTCCCCACTACTGATGTCAGGCTAACTGGTCTATGATTCCCTGTTTTCTCTCTCCCTCCTTTTTTAAAAAGTGGGGTTACTCTAGCTACCCTCCAATCCATAGGAAGACACACCACCATGCTGCCTCCTCACTCTGGAGTTACAATAAAGAGACAAAGGTCACAACAGTTTGAGCTGCAGATGCACAGTCTTGTGGCATTATTCTAAACGTAACACCTTTTATTCCATGGGCTTCAACTTTGCTGGCAAGCCTATTATATGGCACTTTATTTAATGCCTTTTGGAAGTCCATGTACACCACATCAACCGCATTGACTTCATCAACCTTTTCTGTTGCCTCATCAAAAAACTCAATCCAGTGAGTTAAACATGAATTGCCTTTAACAAATCTGTGCTGGCTTCCCTAAATTAATCCAAGCTTGTCCAAGTGACTTAATTTTGTCCCAGATTATCATTTCTAAAAGCTTCTCCACTGCTGAGGTTAAACTGACTGATCTGTAGTTGCTGGGTTTATCCTTACAGGCCCATACAGTCGTCTTGGACCGCCTTACCACTGGACCAAGACCTTGCTCTGCTCGGCCTGTGTGGTAGCCGGCGTGCAACGGCCACCCCATGTTAATAGAATTCACGCATAGGCATCTCCTTTATCTTCCTTATACCCTTTTTTGAACAAGGGTCTGACATTTTCAATTCTCTAGTCCTCTGGCATCACCCACATATCTAAGGAGGATTGAAAGAGTATGGCTATTAGCTCCTCAATTTCTACCTTAATTTCCCTCAGCATCCATCCAGTCTTGGTGACTTATCTACTTTATGGTCAGTCAGCCTTTTTAGTACCTCGTCTTTATCAATTCTTATATCATCCAGTATCTCCTCCACCTCCTCCTTTATGATATCTATGACATAATTTTCTTCCTTGGTGAAGACAGATGCAAAGTACTCATTTAGTACCTCAGTCATACCCTCTGCCTTTATGCATAGGTCTCCATCTTGGATCCTAATAAGCTCCACCCCTCCTCTTACTACCCATTTACTATTTATATGTCTATAGACGAACTCTGGATTCCCTTTTAGGTTAGCTGCAAAAAAAGGAAATCTATGCTGTGTCCACCAGTAAGCTTGATGTTGTCTGGGACCACTGTCATCATGGGGTATAGAATAATGTTGTAGACACTCATATGATTTAGTTGGGAAGGTTCCTTTTGCTTTTGATGGGACATTGTTGCTTATTTTGGCTTCTTTTAATTTGATTGGACCATATACTTCTTTTCTATATTAGTGGGAGGTAAAAGGGGCACATATTTTAATGATTCTTGTTGTGGTGACCTTTGGACAGCCTAGTTTCACCTTTACTGGTCCATCTAAAAGGCCAATAGCAATGTGTGAACAAATGTATTCATTAGCTATGCATGCCTATCATGGAGATCTATTACAGATGCCAATCGTAAACTTAGGGCCATTGGCTTGGACTAATTGGATCCAAACGACTTCAGCTACTGCTGGTATGCTAATATCTCTTGCTACAAATGAAAAATAGGGCTGCACCTCATCCCTTCTGGCCTCTTCTATCTTTCCTAAAGCAATCATACCCTGCGATATGGCATTCAGCGCCATCATTTAAATCTAGCCATGTCTCAGTAACACTTAGAAAATCTGGGTTTTCTAATACTGTATAAGATTGTAGTTCCAGGAGTTTATTTCTAAGACTTCTTGTATGAGCACACAAGCATTTCAATGGTCTATCAAGTTAGCTCACACTGGGTACCTTCCTATTCTGCGCCTTACCTTTAGAATATCTAGGTAGATTATTTGTGCTATCTACCCCAGTAAAACTACTGACTGGCTTAGCTTTTATAACCCTTGGCTCAACGAGTTTAAATACTCCCCAAAGACTACCTCAAAATTTTCGACCAACATCTCTGCGCCCAGAGAGTTATAACCTTGCTGCTGAAAAATTACCCAGTAGTCTGTAAATGTAAGTCTCTCTCTCTTACATCGATCCTTGAGCCACAGGGTGTGTCTGATAATTCTGCTGTTCCATTATGGAGAACTCTGGAGCACTGGAAGAAGGCCAGAGAAGACCATCTTTGGTCCCTGGTCCTTTAGTTCATGAACCAACTTACTGTAGTTGTCCTGCAAGAAAATGGATTTTCGGCTTTGATGATTTCAGGGCGGTAATGATGGAGGGGCGGTAAATTTGTGCCCGGGAAAATTTGCGCCTCAGTCATCAAAATTGGGCAGCTGGGCCCCAAGGCTGGAGTGCAGCGCTAAGGGAGGCATTGTGCACCTCTCGTAAGGTGCGAGGCCAGCTGAGCATGGGAAAATCCCAAGCTAAAGAGCCGGCCCGGGAGCACTCGGAAAGAGGCCTGGGGATAAAAAAAATCTGAAAAAAACATTCCCAATACAAAGCCCATGCCACCACAACTTGAATCACAAAAAACATAAAAAGAAAAAACAATCATACTTTCCTTCGGATGGCATTACATACTTCTATGCAGTTGAATAGATTGAACTGCCTGTTTTCACAGAAGTAGAGAAGGGTCGTGTAATGTCCTTACACACTACTATAAATTCACAGGAGGCACATTCTGCAGACAAGGTCACTCTGTGACCTGTACCTTTATTCACAGGACCAAGAAGTGCTGACCCTGCGTGGGACCTCCCTTTATATACCTGGATGACCAGGTGAGGAGTGTCTCCCACAAGTTCACCTCATGTGGTCAAGGTGTGCATTTCTTAGGTGTATACAGTATGCAGAGTTGTTATGAAGGTTACAGTTACATAGAAACATAGGAACATAGAAAATAGGTGCAGGAGTAGGCCATTCAGCCCTTCGAGCCTGCACCGCCATTCAATGGGTTCATGGCTGAACATGCAACTTCAGTACCCCATTCCTGCTTTCTCGCCATACCCCTTGATCCCCCTAGTAGTAAGGACTACATCTAACTCCTTTTTGAATATATTTAGTGAATTGGCCTCAACAACTTTCTGTGGTAGAGAATTCCACAGGTTCACCACTCTGGGTGAAGATGTTTCTCCTCATCTCGGTCCTAAATGGCTTACCCCTTATCCTTAGACTGTTACCCGTGGTTCTGGACTTCCCCAACATTGGGAACATTCTTCCTGTCGAAACCTGTCAGAAATTTAAACGTTTCGATGAGATCCCCTCTCATTCTTCTGAACTCTAGTGAATACAAGCCCAGTTGATCCAGTCTTTCTTGATATGTCAGTCCCGCCATCCCGGGAATCAGTCTGGTGAACCTTCCCTGCACTCCCTCAATAGCAAGAATGTCCTTCCTCAGGTTGAGAGACCAAAACTGTACACAAGACTCCAGGTGTGGCCTCACCAATGCCCTGTACAACTGTAGCAACACCTCCCTGCCTCTGTACTCAAATCCCCTCCCTATGAAGGCCAACATGCCATTTGCTTTCTTAACCGCCTGCTGTACCTGCATGCCAACCTTCAATGACTGATGTACCATGACACCCAGGTCTCGTTGCACCTTCCCTTTTCCTAATCTGTCACCATTCAGATAATAGTCTGTCTCTGTTTTTACCACCAAAGTGGATAACCTCACATTTATCCACATTATACTTCATCTACCATGCATTTGCCCACTCACCTAACCTATCCAAGTCACTCTGCAGCCTCATAGCATCCTCCTCGCAGCTCACACTGCCACCCAACTTAGTGTCATCCGCAAATTTGGAGATACTACATTTAATCCCCTCGTCTAAATCATTAATGTACAGTGTAAACAGCTGGGGCCCCAGCATAGAACCTTGCGGTACCCCACTGGTCACTGCCTGCCATTCTGAAAAGTACCTATTTACTCCTACTCTTTGCTTCCTGTCTGCCAACCAGTTCTCAATCCATGTCAGCACACTACCTCCAATCCCATGTGCTTTAACTTTGCACATTATTCTCTTGTGTGGGACCTTGTCAAAAGCCTTCTGAAAGTCCAAATACACCACATCAACTGGTTCTCCCTTGTCCACAATACTGGAAACATCCTCAAAAAATTCCAGAAGATTTGTCAGCATGATTTCCCTTTCACAAATCCATGCTGACTTGGACCTATCATGTCACCTCTTTCCAAATGCGTTGCTATAACATCCTTAATAATTGATTCCATCATTTTACCCACTACCGATGTCAGGCTGACCGGTCTATCTCCCTCCTTTTTTAAAAAGTGGGGTTACATTGGCAACCCTCCACTCCATAGGAACTGATCCAGTGTCTATGGAATGTTGGAAAATGACTGAAATGCATCCGCTATTTCCAAGGCCACCTCCTTAAGTTCTCTGGGATGCAGACCATCAGGCCCTGGGGATTTATCGGCCTTCAATCCCATCAATTTCCCCAACACAATTTCCCGACTAATAAGGATTTCCCTCAGTTCCTCCTTCTTATTAGACCCTCTGACCCCTTTTATATCCGGAAGGTTGTTTGTGTCCTCCTTAGTGAATACCGAACCAAAGTATTTGTTCAATTGGTCTGCCATTTCTTTGTTCCCAGTTATAACTTCCCCTGATTCTGACTGCAAAATCAGGAGACCTACATTTGTCTTTACGAACCTTTTTCTCTTTACATATCTATAGAAGCTTTTGCAGTCCATTTTAATGTTCCCTGCAAGCTTCCTCTCGTACTCTATTTGCCCTGCCCTAATCAAACCTCCTCTGCTGAGTTCTAAATTTCTCCCAGTCCCCGGGTTTGCTGTTATTTCTGGCCAATTTGTATGCCACTTCCTTGGCTTTAATACGATCCCTGATTTCCCTTGATAGCCACGGTTCAACCACCTTCCCTTTTTTATTTTTACTCCAGACAGGGATGTACAATTGTTGTAGTTCATCCATGCGGTCTCTAAATGTCTGCCATTGCCCATCCACTGTCAACCCCTAAAGTATCATTCGCCAATCTAGCCAATTCATGCCTCATCCCTTCAAAGTTACCCTTCTTTAAGTTCTGGACCATGGTCTCTGAATTAACTGTTTCATTCTCCATCCTAATGTAGAATTCCACCATATTATGGTTACTCTTCCCCAAGGGGCCTCGCACAATGAGATTGCTAATTAATCCTCTCTTGTTACACAACACCCATAAGATGGCCTCCTCCCGAGTTGGTTCCTTGACATATTGGTCGAGAAAACCATCCCTTATGCGCTCCAGGAAATCCTCCTCCACTGTATTGTTTCCAGATTGGTTAGCCCAATCTATATGCATATTAAAGTCACGCATGATAACTGCTGCACCTTTATTGCATGCACCCCTAATTTCCTGTTTGATGCCCTCCCCAACATCACTACTACTGTTTGGAGGTCTGTACACAACTCCCACTAGCGTTTTCTGCCCTTTGGTATTCCGTAGCTCCACCCATACCGATTCCACATCATCCAAGCTAATGTCTTTCCTTACATTGCATTAATTTCCTCTTTCACCAGCAACACTACCCCACCTCCTTTTCCTTTCTGTCTATCCTTCCTAAAGTTACATACATGACATCACCTCCCCGCCCCCCCCCACCGCCCACCATCTTATGGGGTCAAAGATTAAGCCTTTCAGGCAGTCGACTCTCTCGTGGAGCGCCGTAGTTGGGGCTCTGGTTGTTGAGCCTTGGCATGCGTCTCTGTCACCTGTGGTGATTCTGGCTTGTCCGGTCTGGCCGCAGGGACTGTGCATGCTGCTGAATATTCTTGTTGCTCGTTCACCGGTGGTGGTGTGGGCAACATCTCATGATCTCCCTCAGGTTCCCCAGTGTCCATGCTGAACCTTTTTTTTACATGGTCCAGATGCTTGCGGCATATCTGCCCATTGTTAAATCTGACCACTATGGCCCTATTCCCCTCTTTGCCAATTATAGTACCCTCAAGCCACTTGGGCCCCAAAGCGTGATTCAGAACAAATACAGGGTCATGAATTTCTATCCATCTCCCCTTTGAGTTACGGTCATGGCACTCATTTAGGACTGGCGCTTGCCCTCAACAATGTCTGACAGGACAGGATGAATAAGGGACAGCTGAGTTTTAAGTGTACGTTTCATGAGTAGTTCCGCGGGCGGGACTACCATGAGCAAATGCGTTCGAGACCTATAGGCCAGCAGGAAGCACGATAGGCAGCATTGAAGGGAGGGTCCTTGAATCCGGAGCATGCCCTGTTTTATGATTTGGACCGCATGTTCCACCTGGCCATTGGAAGCTGGTTTGAACGGTGCTGTCCTGACATGTTTGATGCCTTACCCGACATGAACTCCCGGAATTCATAGCTAGTGAAACACGGGCCGTTGTCGCTAACCAGGATGTCCGGCAAGCCGTGGGTCGCAAAGACCGCTGAAGACTCTTCACTGTGGTGGATGTCGTGCACAAATTCAATATGATGCACTCGATCGATTTCGAGTACGCATCAACAGCAATGAGGAACATTTTCCCCATGAATGGGCCCGCGTAGTCTACGTGAATACATGACCATGGCCTGGTGGGCCAGGGCCACGGGCTGAGTGGGGCCTCCCTGGGGGCATTGCCCAGCTGGGCACACGTCGTGCACCTGCGAGCACAATGTTCCAGGTCCGAGTTAATTCCCGGCCACCATGCAGGCAATGGCCTTCATTAGCACGATGCTTGTGTGCTCGCTGTGGAGTTCCCTGATGAATACTTCCCTTCCCTTCTGGGGCATGACTACCCAGCTGCCCCATAGTAGGCAGTCGGCTTGGATGGAGAGTTCATCCATCCATCTGTGAAACGGTCTGACCTCCTCGGGGCATGCTCCGTGTGCGGGCGCCCAATCCCCAGTCAGGACACATTTCTTAATCAAGGGTAGGAGGGGATCTCTGTTGGTCCAGATTTTGATCTGACGGGCTGTGATGGGGGAGCCTGCGCTGTCAAAGGCTTCAACGGCCATGACCATCTCAGCGCTTTGCTCCGCTGCCCCCTCAGTGGTGGCCAGTGGAAGCCTGCTGAGCACGTCAGTGCAATTTTCGGTGCCTGGCCGGTGCCGTGTGGTGTAGTCATATACAGTCAGCGTGAGAGCCCATCGCTGTATGCGAGCTGACGCATTGGCATTGACAGCTTTGTGTCTGACAACAGGGATGTTAACGGCTTGTGGTCCATTTCTCACTCGAACCTTCTGCCAAAAAGGTACTGGTGCATCTTTTTCACCCCGTAGACACATGCTCATGCTTCCTTTTCAACCATCCCATATCCCTGTTCTGCTTGGGAGAGTGACCGAAAGGCATAAGCTACAGGTTGGAGTAGGCCCTCATCATTACTCTGCTGCAACACGCACCCAATCCCATCGGATGATGCATCACATATCAAAACCAATTTCTTACAGGGGTTGTATAGTCAACAGCTTATTAGAACAAAGCAGGTTCCGCGCCCGATTGAAAGCCCATTCCTGACAGTCCCCCCAAAACCAATCGCAACCCTTACGCAGGAACACATGGAGCAGCTCCAACAAGGTGCTTAAGTTCAGCAGAAAGTTCCCGAAATAGTTCAAGAGTCCCAGAAATGAACGCAACTCCGACATGTTGCCTGGCCTGGGCCCACAACGAATCGCCTCCATTTTGGATTCGGTAAGCCGGATCCCGTCTACGGCAACCCTCCTGCCCAAAAACTCGACCTCTGGGGCCAAAAACACAGACTTGGACTTTAGTCGCAGGCCTACCCGGTCCAGTCGGCGTAGCACCTCCTCCAGGTTGTGGAGGTGTTCCTCGGTGTCTCGACCCGTGATAAGGATGTCGTCCTGAAATACGATTGTTCCGGGGATGGATTTGAGCAGGCTTTCCATGTTCCTTTGAAAGATCGCAGCCGCTGATCGAATGCCAAATGGACACCTGTTGTAAACAAACAGCCTCTTGTGTGTGGTGATGGTGGTCAGTAGCTTGGATTCTTCGGCCAGTTCCTGGGTCATGTAGGCCGAAGTGAGTTCCAACTTGGTGAACAGTTTGCCACCTGCCAGCGTGGCAAAAAGATCCTCCGCTCTCGGAAGCGGGTATTGGTCTTGTCGTGACATTCGTTGATGGTGGCCTTGTAATCGCCACAGATCCTGACCGAGCCATCCGTTTTTAGGACAGGGACGATGGGGCTTGCCCAGTCGCTGAATTTAATGGGCGAAATTATGCCCTCTCTTTGCAACCTGTCCAACTCACTCTCAATTTTCTCCCGCATCACATACGGCACAGCTCTGGTTTTGTGGCGCACTGGTCTGGCGTCCGGGGTGATGCGTATCACTACTTTGGTACCTTTGAAATCCCGACACTAGGTTGAAATAGTGACTCAAATTTCTGTAGGACCTGTGAGCATGAACTTCACTCCACAGATGAAATGGCGTGCACATCCCCCCATTTCCAATTCATCTCGGCGAGCCAGCTCGACCCCAAAAAGCGCGGGACCATTTCCCGGGACAATACAGAGTGGCAGCCGGTTCTCTGATCCATTATATGTGACCACCAACATTGCACTGCCTAGCACTGGGATGCTCTCTTTGGTGTACGTCCGTAATTGCATGTCAATGCGTTCTAGTTTGGGTCTGCTAACTCTGAGTGGCCATAGTTTCTTGAATTGTTGGACACTCATAATTGTCTGGCTGGCCCCTGTGTCCAGCTCCATGCGTACCAGGATGCTGTTTAATAGGACTTTCATCATCATAGGTGGCGTTTTAGTGTATGAGCTGTGGATGTTTGCCATATGAACCCGCTGAACTTCAGCGTCCATTGCTCTGTCTCAAGCATCAACCTGCCTTGCAGACCCCTCTTCTGGTTCATCTGCCTCATAAATTAGCCTCGCTGTGGGCTTCCTGCACATTCTGGCTAAATGTCGACTGAAGTTACAATTTCTACAGATAAATTGTTGAAACCTACAGGTTTTTGCTGCATGTCTGCACCCGCACCTCCAGCATGAGCTGAGATCATTGTAAACAAAAGGGCTGTTACCAGGCATTCCTCTCTGATTGTCTCTTTGATTACTTCTGAGCACTCTGTTAATGGGTGTCAATGTGATGGCGTAAATGTCCGTTCAACCTGTCATTGTCTCTGTTGAGGGCCCACTCTAGAGTCTGTTGCTGCCTGGGTGGTGTCGAATTTCCCTTGCCTGCCTGCAGGATTCTGAGTCGTGTTTACAATGTTAACTCCCTGATCCATCGCCACGTTGGAAGCAGAGTTGCGTGCGTATATTATCTTGGTTTCCTCCTCCCCCGCCATGAAGGTCTGAGTCATCAATGCCGCCGCTTCCAAGGTCAAGTCCTTGGTCTCAATTAGCTTTCTGAAAATCCCAGCATGACTAATGCCCCCAATAAAGAAATCCCTTAACATCTCCCCCCTGCAGGCATCTGTGAGCTTACAGAGACTGGCCAAGCGCCGAAGGTCCGCAACAAAGTCTGGTATGCTCTGTCCTTCCTGACATCGGTGTGTATAGAATCGGTGTCGGGCCATGTGTATACTGCTCGCCAGTTTGAGGTGCTCACTGATCAGTTTGCTGAGCTCTTCAAAGGTTTTGTCTGCCGGCTTCTCGGGTGCGGGCAGGTCTTTCATCAGCGCGTACGTCTTAGGTCCACAGCTGGTCAGTAGATGCGCCCTTCGCTTGTTAGCGCTGCATCTCCCAGCCAGTCCTTCGTGATAAAGCTCTGCTGGAGCCCCTCAACGAAATCGTCCCAGTCCTCACCAACACAGTACCATTCCTCTGTGCTACCGGTGGCCATTCTCGTGAGTCGTTGATTCCCGTTTCTCGTCGCCAAATGTAATGACCTTACACACTACTATAAATTAACACGAGGCACATTCTGCAGAGAAGGTCACTCTGTGACCAGTACCTTTATTCACAAGACCAAGAAGTGATGACCCTGCGTGGGACCTCCCTTTATATACCTGGATGACCAGGTGAGGAATGTCTCCCACAAGTTCACCCCCTGTGGTCAAGCTGTGCATTTCTTAGGTGTGTACAGTATGCAGTGTTGTAATGAAGGTTACAGTTACATGAAGATTACATACATGACAGGTCGGGTGGGACTCAAAAAGCACTCTGGTGTCACAATCAGGAGCGTTGCACACTAGCGCAGCTCTTCTGGGCAGTGCTGGTCCGCGCCGCCACAAAACCGTCTCCGAAAACCTCCGCAGGGCGCTGGAGGCTGACTGCTCGTCCAGAAAATGGTACCGCTGCCATTGCCGCCACTCCAGGATGTAAAATGGAGCGGAAAAGACTGGAAAATCTGCCCCAGAGATATTCATTTCATTATTTTTACCCACACATGTAATGCCATAATGGTTCCATGTTTATCACCTTTCACAATATCATCCACCCTGTCATGAAGATCATTAACTTTAACTCCTGGTAAACACAAAACCTCGCGGAATAAAGTTTTACCTCTGCACAGCATGATGCCTGACAATGGAGTCTCCAATCGCTGGAGTCCTTTGCCTTACATAAGAACATAAGAATTAGAAGCAGGAGTAGGCCATTCGGCCGAGATCATGGCTGATCTTCTAGCTTAACTCCACTCTCCCACACGATCCCCATATCCCTCGATTCCCTTAATATCCAATGCCGATTCCTTTACCCATCTCTCTTTCTTTTACTGTGCCTTTCTGATCTGCATTGCCTTGCCTTGTTGTCTTTTTGTTGGCAATATGAGCTGTACTGTCAGGCTTGGCTATGATGCTGCAGTCTACTATACTGAAATCTGCCTCTTCCTGTGTGAGAGCTGCAAACCTGTGCTCAGAAACAAAATTACAGTCTAGAGTACAGCAAGAAGGGCAGTCAAGTAGAGAAATAGACTTACCAGTTGTCTGATTAAGGAACTCATCAAAATCCATCAGGTACTTCAGGTTTGCTACTTACTGTTTCAAGTTGTGGTTCACCTGCTTAACAGACTCAACTTGACACATTTCAAGCACATGAATGAACCCGTGGTGCTTAATGTCAACATCCTCCCTTCCCACACTTAGCTTAAATGTGTAGCTGTTACACATTTCCCACTGGAGATGCTCTCCTCAAGACACAGCTCTGGAGGTGGCCATGATATTTGAAAGTGTTTAAGTCTGTGGAAAAAAAGAGGCAAAAACACAAAGCACAGAAAACTGCAGGATCAAGCTGATGTAGCATAATGCTTTACTGGACATACAATTAAGGCTATTGGATTTGCTTGATGTATCTGTCATTTGCTTAACTTGTGGACGGGGTAGCACAGTGAGTCACACACAATTTGAATTCCATCCAGACTAATGGTGTCAGCCGTGGCTTGGTGGGTAACACACTCGCCTCTGAGTCTGAGTTGTGGCTTCATAATCCCACTCCAGAGACTTGAGCATAAAATCTAGGCTGACATTCCAGTGCAGTACTGAGGGAGCGCTGCACTGTCAGAGGTGCCGTCTTTTGGATGAGACATTAAACGGAGGCCCCGTCTGCTCTCTCAGGTGGATGTAAAAGATCCCATGGCACTATTTCGAAGACAAGCAGGGGAGTTATCCTCGGTGTCCTGGCTAATATTTATCCCTCATCCAACATCACCAAAACAGATTATCTGGTCATAATCACATTGCTATTTGTGGGAGCTTGCTGTGCACAAATTGGCTGCCGCGTTTCCCACATTACAACAGTGACTACACTTCGAAAAGTACTTAATTGGCTGTAAACTACTTCAGGACGTCTTGAGGTTAAGAAAGGCGCTGTATAAATGCAAGTCTTTCTTTTTTAATGGGATGAAAATCTCCTCTCTGCTCACTGTAAGGGTCTTGTATGAAATGAGGTTGGCAGGCTCAACTCAGTTCTTGGAGGGGTTGGAGCCATATCACTTGCCCTAATAAGTGCTGGGTGAAGTGGAAAAATCCAACTGTGGTGCAGAAGGAGGTGATTGTCTAAGCTTGGGCCTGAGACTCGTTATTGGTCAGAATAGAGCGAGCTATATGCTACATCTAAATACTCTGTGATACCTGAGCTGGAACTGCCTGATGCTGACACTGGCCATCTAGAATAGTAACATCCCTCAGCTTGGTTTTTATAATTGCAGATGTTATATAGATGTTGGCAAAAAGTTCCCTTCACTCTGACCAATAACCCACGACTTCTACCACCTAGAAGGACAAGGACAGCAGGCACATGGGAACACCACCACTTCCAGCTTCCCCTCCAAGTCACACACCATCCTGACTCGGAAATATATTGCTGTTCCTTCATCATCATTGGGTCAAAATCCTGGCACTCCATCCAAACAGCACTGTTGGAGTTCCTTCACCACACGGACTGCAGTGGTTCAAGAAGGCGGCTCACCACTATCTTCTCAAGGGCAATTAGGGATGGGCAATAAATACTGGCCTTGTCAGCGACGCCCACATCCCAGGCATGAATAAAAAAAATACTGTATTGTGTTTTAAATTGCTGTAATAATGAACAGTCTGTGGCTAAGAGCAACATTCCGATGACAAACAAAATGTTAACTTAATGATAACCGAGAGACTAAACCTTACATTTTTTTAAGACAAATCTGCTGTACTGCCACCATCTAATTTTAAATTTATTAGAAATGTTAAGGACTAGCAGCTATGATGAACTAACTCATGGCCTGATAAGTTACTGTAATGATAAAAGCAGAACAGCTAATTAGAATCATAGAATCATAGAACCATAGACTGGTTGCAGCACGGAAGAAGGCCATTCAGCCCGTCAAGCCTGTGCCGGCTCTCAGCTAGACCCACTCCCTTGCCCCCTCCCTGTAGTCCTGCGAATTTTTTTCCTTCAGTTACTTATCCAACTCCCTTTTGAAAGATAAGATTGAGTCTGTCTCCACCACTCTTTCAGGCAGTACATTCCAGATCTTAACCACTCACTGCGTAAAAAAGTGTTTTCTTACATCACCTTTGGATCTTTTGCCAATCACCTTAAATCGGTGTCCTCTGGTTTTCGACCCTTCTGCCAATGGGAACAGTTTCTCTCCATCTATTCTGGCCAGACCCCTCATGTTGTTGAACACCTTGATCAAATCCCCTCTCAATCTTCTCTGGTCCAAGGAGAACAACCCCAGCTTCTCCAGTCTATTCACATAACTGAAGCCCTTCATTCCTGGAATCATTCGCCTGGAACAATTGGATCATAAATTGGATCATTGTCATTTGTGGAAGGAACGGAACCTAGATTACCTCAGTGCAGATTTTGCCACAATAAGATTAAGCATAATTGATACCTTATGGCATTTTCATGACACAAGTAATATCACCATATCATGTGTTGAATAAAAACCACTGGTGGTCCAGTACCTATTGAGTGCCAAAGGCCTCCCCTTTAATGACCACGGAATAAAATAGTCTGTAAACTAAATTTTAAAATGTGAAATAATAAACTTGCACAGGTCGTACCAGATAACCTCTCTTATTCCAACAAATGGAAGTGACTTTGTGTGCCAACCGTTCGCCTTAAGTAGGAATTGACCTTTCAATGCTTGGTCTTCGTAGGGATGATCAGCAACACAATAACTTGAATTTATATAACATCTTTAATGTCAAAATTGTCCCAAGGCATTCCACAGACATATAATCAGCCAGAACTGGACAGGCAGCCAAAGAAGGAAATATTCGGACGGGTGACAAAAAGCTCGGTCGATGGTTTTATGGAGGATCTTCAAGAAGGAGAGGGATGTGGAGAGGTGGAGAGGTTTAAAAGAAAGAAAGACCTACATTTATATAGCGCCTTTCATGACCACCGGATGTCTCAAAGTGCTTTACAGCTAATGAATAACTTTTGGAGTGCCTTGGAGAGGAATGGTGGGGCAAACAGAAGACAGAATATCGAGCAAGCATTCTGGCAGCACCAAGGCAGTAGAAGGGCCAAGAGGGATGGTGGAGAGGTAGACATCTGCATATATGTGTAAGTTGGCCATATATCGGTGGATAATGTCACCAATAGGACTGGATGTTAAGCTTTTAAGATTTTGGGGCGTTAATGGTGGCGGGGCATTCCTGATGCCGCCTGGAAAAGGTTTGCGCCTCAGTCAACAAAATTGGGCAGCTAGGCCCTGAGTGTGGGGCAGAGAGCTAAGGGAGGCATTGCATACCTGTTTTAGGTCACTAGGCCGGCTGAGCATGCGAAAATCCCGAGCTAAACAGCCAGCCTGGGAGCCCAAAGATTTCCCAATAAATAACTCACACCGCCACTATATAAATCAAAAAACATTTTTAATAAAAAACAATCACACTTAACTGAGGTGAACATAACTTACCTCGCTGCAGCCGTTACAGGTTAGACTACCCGCTTTCACAGGCGATCCCATGTATGGAGCGCTGTGGGTTGGGCGGGAGCCAAAAATTGAGCCGGTGTCGCGACCAGGGGCATTGCACACCGGCTCGCCTCTTCTGGGCGGTAATGCTCCGCGCTCCGCAGAAACCAGCCTCAAAAACCCCAGCGGGATGCTAGAAGCTGGCCGGCGCCCGGATGAGCTCACCGCTGCCATTGGCACCCCTTCGGAACAAAAACAGAGGCAGCAATGAGCTGAAAATCCAGCCCTTAGAGGGTAGTGGCAGAGGACTGGAGGATTGCATATGTTACACCCTTGTTCTAATCCTAGCAATTACAGGCCAGTTAGTTTAACGATGGTGGGGAAATTTTCAGATACAATGGGGGACGTTTAACATGGGTGAGCAGGTGGGAGTGGGTGCAGGTGGAGCTTCAAAGAGGCAAAATGTCGAACCGTGTCAGGAAGCCAGCTGCAAGGTGCCGCCTTTAGGGTTTTGCTGAGGAGGGACAGTTAGCGGGCAGCCAATATGCTCCCAGGAGGCGGGTTGGCATTTTAAGTTTGTTAATGAGGCTAGAAGCCAAGGATTGAACCTGCTTTGCAGGTTTAACTGTGGCTGGCCGGGGTTCCCAGGCCTTGGGAAACCCGGCAGCTGCAGCATGGTGAGGATAGTCTCGGAGAGCAATCCTTGTGGGCCAGGAGGAACAGGAGGGCTGGACCCACAAGCTCCCTCACCATCAGCCTCTCCCTCATACAAATCTCCCCCCTTCCCCCCCCATCACCCTGGGATTGGACCTCCCCTGGGATCAGACTCCCCCAGGGTCGGAGATTAGACGCACCTTGGAATCAGACTTCCCTCCGCCCCCCGCCTCGGGGCCAGTGATTGGACCCCCATTGGGATCGGACTATGCCCCCCTCCCCCCCCAGGCTCGGGAATCAGACCTACCAGGGACTTGAGCACATAAATCTAGGCTGACACTCCAGTGCAGTGCAGAGGGAATGCTGCACTGTCGGAGATGCCATTTTTTGGATGAGACGTTAAATATCTGACCTCTCAAGTGGATGTAAGAGATCCTATGGCACTGTTTCAAAAAGAGGAGTTGAATTATCCCCGGTGTCCTGGCCAATATTTATCCCTCAATCAATATAACAAAAATAGATTATCTGGTCATTATCACATTGCTGTTTGTGGGAGCTGGCTTGTGCACAAATTGGCTGCCACATTTCCCACATTACAACAGTGACTACACTCCAAAAAGTACTTCATTGACTGTAAAGCACTTTGAGATGTCCAATGGTCATGAAAGGCGCTAAAAAACGTAAGCCTTTCTTTCTTTCTTTCCACCTCTGGAGCCTTCCTCACCGACTGGAAGCCAAGCATGTAAATCAAGCTGAGTTCCAGATGGGCAATCTGTCAATGAAAGATGCACGCTGTGGTGTTAACTCTTCACAGCTTGCGAGGAAATCCAGACTTCCGAGTTTCCCGCATGCGACCGGAACCCCCCCCACCCATCCCCCACTCCCACTGTGTCAGGAAGTAAAAATTCCCCCAAATAATCCAGGAGAAAAGTACCAGCCACTTAGACAAGCATAGACTAATAAAGAAAAAACAGAATGGATTTGTTAAGGGAAAGTTGTGTTTGAGTAACTTGATTGAGTTTTTTGATGAGGTACCAGAGAGAGTGGATGAGGGCAGTACGGTTGATGTTATAAGAACATAAGAACATAAGAATTAGTAACAGGAGTAGGCCATCTAGCCCCTCGAGCCTGCTCCGCCATTCAACAAAATCATGGCTAATCTGGCCGTGGACTCAGCCCCACTTACCCGCCCGCTCCCCGTAACCCTTAATTCCCTTATTGGTTAAAAATCTATCTATCTGTGATTTGAATACATTCAATGAGCTAACCTCAACTGCTTCCTTGGGCAGAGAATACCACAGATTCACAACCCTCTGGGAGAAGAAATTCCTTCTCAACTCAGTTTTAAATTGGCACCCCCGTATTTTGAGGCTGTGCCCCCTAGTTCTAGTCTCCCCTACCAGTGGAAACAACCTCTCTGCCTCTATCTTGTCTATCCCTTTCATTATTTTAAATGTTTCTATAAGATTACCCTCATCCTTCTGAACTCCAATGAGTAAAGACTCAGTCTACTCAATCTATCTTCATAAGGTAACCCCCTCATCTCCAGAATCACCCCAGTGAATCGTCTCTGTACCCCGTCCAGAGCCAGTATATCCTTCCTTATGTAAGGTGACCAAAACTGCATGCAATACTCCAGGTGCGGCCTCACCAATACCCTGTACAGTTGCAGAAGGACCTCCCTGCTTTTGTACTCCATCCCTCTCGCAATGAAGGCCAACATTCCATTCGCCTTCCTGATTACCTGTTGCACCTGCAAACTAACTTTTTGAGATTCATGCACAAGGACCCCCAGGTCCCTCTGCACCTCAGCATGTTGTAATTTCTCCCCATTCAAATAATACTCCCTTTTAATGTTTTTTTTCCCAAGGTGGATGACCTCACACTTTCTGACATTGTATTCCATCTGTCAAACCTTAGCCCATTCGCGTAACCTATCCAAATCTCTTTGCAGCCTCTCTGAGTCCTCTGCACAACCCGCTTTCCCACTAATCTTAGTGTCATCTGCAAATTTTGTTACACTACACTCTGTCCCCTCTTCCAGGTCATCTATGTATAATGGTCCCAGCATCGATCCCTGTGGCACACCACTAACCACCAATTTCCAACCCGAAAAGGACACATTTATCCCTACTCTCTGCTTTCTGTTCTCCAGCCAATTCTCTATCCATGCTAATACATTTCTTTTGACTCCGTGTACCTCTATCTTCTGCAGTAACCTTTTGTGTGGCACCTTATCAAATGCCTTTTGGAAATCTAAATACACCACATCCATCGGTACACCTCTATCCACCATGCTCGTTATATCCTCAAAGAATTCCAGTAAATTAGTTAAATATGATTTCCCCTTCATGAATCCATGCTGCGTCTGCTTGATTGCACTATTCCTATCTAGATGTCCCGCTATTTCTTCCTTAATGATAGTTTCAAGCATTTTCCCCACTACAGATGTTAAACTAACCGGCCTATAGTTACCTGCCTTTTGTCTGCCCCCTTTTTTAAACAGAGGCATTACATTAGCTGCTTACCAATCCGCTGGTACCTCCCCAGAGTCCAGAGAATTTTGGTGGATTATAGCGAATGCATCTGCTATAACTTCCGCCATCTCTTTTAATACCCTGGGATGCATTTCATCAGGATCAGGGGACTTGTCTACCTTGAGTCCCATTAGCCTGTCCAGCACTACCCCCCCTCGTGTATATAGATTTTCAAAAGGCGTTTGATAAAGTACCACATATTGGGCTTGTTAGCAAATTTGAAGCTCATGAGATAAAAGGGGCAGTAACAGCATGGATACAAAGTTAGCTAAGGGATATAAAACAGAGTTGTAGTGAATGGTTGTTTTTCAGACTGAAGGGAAACATATATACTGGTGTTCCCCAAGGTTCAGTACTCAGACCATTGCTGTTTTTGATATATGTTAATAAATTGGATTTAATGTTGAAACTTGCAGATGACATGAAACTTGTAAGTGTGGTAAACAGTGAGGTAGATTGTAATAGATTTCAAGAGGACATAAACAGGTTGGTGGAATAGGCAGGCACGTGGCAGATGAAATTTAATGCAGAAAAGTGTGAGGTAATACATTTTGTAAGAAAGAATGAAGAGCGACAATACAAGCTAAATGGTACAATTTTAAAGCGCTGCAAGAACAGAGAAACCTGGGGGTGTTAATGCACAAATCTTTGAAGGCGGCAGGACAGATTAACAAAGCAATTAATAAAGCATATGGGATCCTGGGCTTTATGAATAGAGACATAGTGTACAAAAGCCAGGAAGTTATGCAAAACCTATATAAAACACTCGTTCAGCCCTAGCTGAAGTATTGTGTCCAATTCTAGGCACCATATTTAGGAAGGTTGCGAAGGCTTTTGAGACAAGGTGCCACATAAAAGGTTACTGCACAAGATAAAAGTTCATGGGGTTGGGGGTAATATATTAGCATGGAGAGAGGATTGGCTAACGAACAGAAAACAGGGAATAGGGATAAATGGTTCATTCTTGGGTTAGCAATCAGTAACCTGTGGGGTGCCGCAGGGATCAGTGCTGGGACCTCAACTATTTACAATCTATATTAACGACTTGGAGGAAGGGACTCAGTTTGTCGATGATACAAAGATGGGAGAAAGGGGTAGAAATAGCCACCCGCCCAAAATGGGGCGCATGCACCCCATTTCGATGGTTTTTACCACAGCTGCTGTTCAGGTCAATTCTTGCGTGAAATTCTGCTCTTTGTTTTTTTTTGTTTTGGTCTGGAAGTCGGTGTAAATGGGGGGCAGTGACTACACCTGAGGGGCAAAGACGCGGTGGTGACAGCAACTGAGGGGTGGAAGTTGGGGTCGGTGTGGATTCACCGCTGCTGTGATGTATGTAAGCCTGTAATTACCATGTCTAACCGCCAGAGGGCTTATCTGCTGGAGTTCCAAGGGATCCCACAATTCCTTGGGAGCGCCTGTAGATAAGGAGACCACACAGGCTGGAGAGCCTGTAATAAAGGACTCTGTAATAAAGGACTACGGTCACACTTACTTTGAACTTGCAGTATCTAGTCTGACTCCTTATCCAAGACATAAGAACTGGTGACGAGATACAGATGACAAACCCCAATGCAACAATGCAGAGAATTGTGGGCATCCTGGAAAAATTTTCGTAAGGAGATGATTGGGAAACCTTCGTGGAGCGACTTGATGAATACTTCGTGGCCAATGAGCTGGAAGGAGAAGGGAACGCTGCCAAACGAAGGGTGATCCTCCTCACCGTTTGCGGGGCACCAACATATGGCCTCATGAAAAATCTGCTCACTCCAGCAGAACCCACAGACAAGTTGTACGATGAGTTGTGCACACTGGTCCGGGAGCATCTAAACCCAAAGGAAAGCGTTTTGATGGCGCGATATCGGTTCTACACTTACAAGAGGTCTGAAGGTCAGGAAGTGGCGAGCTACGTCACCGAGCTAAGGTGCCTTGCAGGACATTGTGAATTTGAAGAACACTTGGAGCATATGCTCAGGGATTTCTTTGTACTTGGCATTGGCCAGGAAGTAATACTTCGCAAACTTTTGACTGTAGAGACCCCAACCTTGAGTAAAGCCATAGCGATAGCCCAGGCGTTTATCTCCAGCAGTGACAATACCAAACAAATTTGCCAGCACACTAGTGCTACTGCAAGTACTGTGAACAAAGTAACATTGTTTTCGAATCGAAATGTACATGGCAGGATTTACACGTCTGTAACTGCACATCTGCAGATGACTCAGAGTCCGCCATCAAGGGTGGTGATTACAAGGCAATTAACACCTTGTTGGCGCTGCGGGGGTGATCATCGATTCCATTCATGCCGCTTCAAAGGATACATTTGTAAGGCTGTGGAACAATGGGACACCTCCAATGTATGTGCAGGCGAGCTGCAAATCCTGCTAATCCTGCAAACCACCATGTTGCAGAGGAGGACAGATCCACGGTGGATCATGATGAACCAGAGCATCAGACTGAGAAGGCAGAGGTATATGGGGTGCACACATTTATCACAAAGTGTCCCTCAATAATGCTAAAGATTGAATTAAATGGACTCCCGGTGTCCATGGAGCTGAACACAGGCGCAAGCCAGTCCATAATGAGTAAAAAGACTTTCGATAAGTTGTGGTGCAACAAGGTTTCAAGGCCAGTCCTGACTCACATTCGTACCAAATGTAGAACGTACACAAAGGAACTGATTCCCTTAATTGGCAGTGCAACCGTAAAGGCTCCTACGATGGAGCGGGGCACGATTTACCACTCTGGGTGGTACCGGGTGATGGCCTCAAGCTGATCGGCAGGAGTTGGCTGGAAAAGATATACTGGGACAATGTCCGAGCACTTTCGTCCATCGACTACACCTCTTGTGCCCAGGTCCTAAGCAAGTTCCCCTCGCTGTTCGAACCAGGCATCGGTAAGTTCCAAGGGACAAAAGTGCAGATCCATTTGATTCCGGGGGTGCGACTCATCCATCACAAGGTGAGAGCGGTACCCTACATGATGAGAAAGAGGGTGGAGATCGAGACTGCAACGAGAGGGCATCATTTCACCGATCGAATTCAATGAGTGGGCCAGTCCTATTGTTCCAGTCCTCAAGTGAGACGGCACCGTCAGAATTTGTGGTGATTACAACGTAACTATCAATCGTTTCTCACTGCTGGATCAATACCCTCTACCAAAGGCAGATGACCTATTTGCAATGCTGGTGGGAGTGAAAACATTCACGAAGCTGGACTTGACCTCGGCCTACATGACACAGGAGCTGGAGGAATCTTCAAAAGGCCTCACCTGCATCAACACGCACAAAGGTCTTTTCGTTTACAACAGATGTCCATTTGGGATTCGATCAGCCGCAGCGATATGCCAGAGGAACATGGAAAGCTTGCTGAAGTCGGTCCCGTGCACCGTGGTCTTCCAGGACGACATCATGGTTACAGGTCAGGACACCATCGAGCACCTGTAGAACATGGAGGATGTTCTTAATCAGCTTAATCGTGTGGGGCTCAGGCTCGAAGTGCATTTTCCTGGTGCCTGAAGTGGAGTTCTTGGGGAGAAGAATCACGGTAGATGGCATCAGGCCCACCGATTCGAAGATGGAGGCAATTAAAAACGCACCAAGACCACAGAACTTGACGGAGCTGCGTTCGTTTCTCGGACTCCTGAACTATTTTGGTAATTTCTTACCGGGTCTCAGCACATTGTTAGAACCCGTGCACTCTTTACTGCATAAAAGAGATGAATGGGTATGGGGTAAAAGCCAAGAAAATGCCTTTGAGAAAGCTAGGAAGCTGTTATGTTCAAACAAATTGCTTGTGTTGTACGATCCATGTAAACGTTTGGTACTAGCCTGTGATGCGTCGTCGTACGGCAACAAGCTAATGAATTTGGGAAATTGCAATTGGTTGCTTATGCATCCAGAAGTTTGTCTAAGGCCAAGAGGGCCTACAGTATGATCGAAAAAGAAGCGTTAGCGTGAGTTTACGGGGTAAAGAAAATGCATCAATATCTGTTCGGGTTCAAATTTGAATTGGAAACCGACCATAAGCCGCATATATCTCTCTTTTCTGAAAATAAGGGAATAAATACGAATGCATCGGCCCACATCCAGAGATGGGCACTCACATTGTCTGCATACAACTACTCCATCCGCCACAGGCCAGGCACAGAAAACTGCGCTGATGCTCTCAGTAGGCTACCATTGCCCACCACCAGGGTGAAGATGGCACAGCCTGTAGATTTAGTTATGGTAATGGAAGCATTCAAGAATGAGCAATCATCTGTTACTGCCCGACAGATTAGAACCTGGACAAGCCAGGACCCCTTACTGTCCTTAGTGAAAAACTGTGCTCTCCACGGGAGTTGGTCTCGTGTGCCGTTAGAGGTGCAGGAAGAAATAAAGCAGTACCAGCGGTGCAAAGATGAAATGTCTATACAGGCAGACTGCCTCCTGTGGGGCAATCGGGTAGTTGTGCCAAAAAAGGGCAGGACACTTTCATTAGTGACCTCCACAGTACCCACCCAGGCATCGTAATGATGAAAGCGATAGCCAGATCCTACGTGTGGTGGCCCGGTATCAATGCAGACTTAGAGTCCTGCATGCACAAATGTAATACATGTTCCCAGTTAAGCAATGCACCCAGGGAGACGCCACTAAGTTTATGGTCTTGGCCCTCCAAACCATGGTCGAGGGTTCATGTCAACTATGCAGGCCCATTCTTGGGAAAAATGTTTTTAGTGGTTGTAGATGCCTACTGCAAGTGGATTGAATGTGTGATAATGTCGGCAAACATGTTCGCTGCCATCATTGAAAGCCTACGGGCCATGTTTGCCACGCACGGCCTGTCTGATGTCCTTGTGAGTGACAATGGACCGTGCTTTACCAGTGCCGAATTCAATAAATTCATGACCCGCAATGGGATCAAACATGTCACGTCTGCCCTGTTTAAACCAGCGTCCAACGGTCAGGCAGAACGAGCAGTTCAAGTAATCAAGCAGAGCTTGAAAAGGGTAACTGAAGGCTCACTGCAGACTCGCTTATCAAGAATCATGCTTAATTACCGCACAAGACCCCACTCGCTCGCTGGTGTCCCTCCCGCTGAACTGTTCATGAAAAGGGCACTTAAGACAAGGCTCTCGTTAGTCCACCCTGATCTACACGAACAGGTAGAGAGCAGGCAGCTTCAACAGAATACATATCATGATCGCGCAAAAATGTCACGCGAAATTGAAGTAAGTGATCCTGTATTTGTGTTGAACTATGAACAAGATCCCAAGTGGATTGCTGGCACTGTTTTGGCCAAAGAGGGGAGTAGGGTGTTTGTGGTCAAACTCGTAAATGGACTTATCGGCAGAAAACACTTGGACCAAACCAAACTTAGATTTACGGACTATCTCGAACAACCCACAATAGTCTCTATCTTTTTTGATCCTCCAACACACACACACAAATGGCAACCGACCCAGCGGTTGACCACGAAGCAGAACCCATCACCCGCAGAAGCCCAGCAAGACTCACCACCCCCAGCAGTCCAGCAAGGCCAGCTGCGCCGCAGCCCAGCGAAGGCCCAACAAATGACTCACCAACACCAGCATTTGCACCGAGATGATCAACCAGGGAAAGGAAGGCCCCAGATCGACTCACATTGTCAATAGTTACACTATTGACTTGTTGTTATGTATGAAACTTGTAATTACCATGTCTAACCACCAGAGGGCTTAGCCCCTGGAGTCCCAAGGGATCCCACAATCCCTTGGGAGCACCTATATATAAGGTCTCACAGGCTGGAGAGACACTCTAAGATCTGTAATAAAGGACTACGGTCACACTTACCTTGAGCTTGCAGTATCTAGTCTGACTCTTTATCTAAGACATAGCACCTGTGATGACATCATCACAGCATCACATCACCACGGCTTTCCCGTTCACTTAAAGGGGAGAGCCTTCACGATTTTTAAACTTCGGCCCATTGGGCCACCAGGGAGGGTTTCGGCCGGACCAACAGCCTAGCACCCAAGAGGAGGTCCAGACTGCCTGTTGGTGGCCAGGATGAATCTGGGGGCATAATTGTTGGGTCGATCTGACAGTCGGCCGGCCAAAAGAAAAACATGGCGGCAGCAACAGTGAACCTTCTCCTTTCAGGAAAGCCATGCCACCACTGCAGAATGCCACAGCCTCACTGGTCCACCGGGGAAAAGCTTGTTTTGGCACTGCCTGGCAGGGCGAAGATTTTCCGAGGAAATGTCGCCGTCGGGGGGTTAGATCAGTGGTGCGCACAGTGATGACATGCTTAACACCGATCGGCAACAGTGGAGCAGAGGTGGGGAATAGGGGTACCGCCAGGAAAACTCGGGAGCGCAATTGGGCTAGCAGCGGCCATTCCACCAAAAGTCGGCGGCCACTCCACTCTGCAGTGTGGCTGCTGATTTGCGATTGTTGTGGAGTATTACAAAGATACTCAACACAGGTCTGTTTCAGAGAAAAGAACTGTTATTATAAAGAACTCGATCGAGGGAGAAACAGCTCTACACGCGTTCAGTAACTCAGTGTCCCAACCAGCCAGTCTCGCCGAGCAGCTTCGGGCTACTATTTTTATACATTTAAAATACATGCAAAATCATGAAGCATACAAACGGAAATTTTCCATTGGTTGTTTCCCCTAACACATCACAAGTCCTCGCCTACTTACAACAATTTCATTGGTACATACAATTGCATTATGTCATTTCCATGCGCCTCTTATCTGATTAGTTATGTGCTACATCATTATATTTTTTTACGGTTAAGCAATTTCTATGAACTCTTTCCCAGACCTATTTGTCTTGTATGACTATCTTGTCCTTGACTATATTTTTTGTTCATTGACAAGCGAAAGTGTCTCAATCCTCCTTTGTATTCCGTTATCTTATACCATGCACTAGCTGTTCTTGCAGCTTGGTTTTCTATGATTAATGTCTCTACTCTAGCCGGTTCGCCTACTTTCTCTAAGATTAGCATGTTTTTCTATCGTTTCTGCCAAGTACTCCTTTCTTGAGAGTTATACTTTCTGGTCCCACACTCATCTAAGCTTAGCCACAAACTTTTAGAAAATATTCATGATTTTTAACCCCTTCAGCGATAGTAACAAGCCTTAAGGAAAGTGGCAATTTAGGCCCCCAATTGTTCCCGATGGCTTACCAGAGGACACAGGTTTAAGGAGATTGCCATAAGAACCAGAGGAGACATGAGGAATAACTTTTTAATGCAATGAGTGGTTAGCATTTGGAATGCACTGCTTGCTAAAGTGGTGGATACAGATTTGAAAGTAGCCTTCAAAAGAGAATTGGATAAATACATGAAGGAGAAAAATTGCAGGGAATTGGAGAAAGAATAGGAGAGTGGGACTAACAAATTACTCTTCAAAAGAGCCAATGCAGAATTAATAGGAGGAATGACCTTCTTCTGTGCTGTACTATTTGATGATTCTGTGATTATTAGGAGGTTATCCTCCTGTATTGATGCTAAATCTTGTGATTATTTCACCTACATCACTACAAATTCTATTACAGTACGATCACTGTTTTTATCTGAACAGGCAAACCTATTTAAAATGACTACTTATTTTCTTGGGAATAAGTGCCAAGAACTACAGATGAGCCTTTCTCCCTGAGAGCATGTGTGCTCAGATTCACAAACCATGATGGCCTGATGCTTCAGTTTAATGATCCACAAAGTTAATAATGCAATACTGGGTTGGTGTCAGACTGAGTACATGACACTATATACAAGAAACAACTGCTTGAGTTGCATGCACAATGTCTACTTTAGTACAAACCTAGAGGGACTTTAGAATTCCTCAGTTATTTCTTTCAGTAAGAAGATTATGCTCATTCCTAGTGGCCATCAGTTTTCCACATTAATAGGTATGCTTAGCTAATTAGAATTTCAACTTGCTAAAAGTTCTCATGATCCATTCAGACCCATTAATGCAAAAATAAATATGCACATTGACAATATAGCTGAAGAGCATTTTTTTGCTGAATAGAATAAGCATGTTTTGCAGAAGTACCATCAAAACTTAACTGTTAATGAAAGGCACATTGACAAAGATATCTTTTACCATTTTTTATTCCATTAAAATAAATGCATTTCTGAAATGACCATATTTTCTCGTGAATTGCGCAAAATTCATTAACCATTTGGGTGTGTTGAATAATATTGGGTACACATTGATATTATGGTAAAAATCTGCAGTACTTATGGGAAAATTCGGGCAAGTTCTGTCAACAAGGAAGAAGAAAAGAAAAGTCTGAATCAGGCCTTCAGCTGTGATTTTGAATGGACTGCCCACAGTTGGTACAAGTTTTGCCAATTGGATTTAGCAAATTGCAGCAAAGTGCAGCACGATGAGTCAGAAATCATGGTCTCTACAGGTGAGTACAATGTGTGCATGTACCCGTAGAGGCCCCACAACTACCAAGTTTAAGGTGTGCAATGCGCATGCGCATAAAATCAGCATGCATATGAATAGATCGCATGCATCCCGGGAGAAGGGCCTTCGTGGGCGGAGATTTGGGCTATTTGCCCAACTCCTGCCAGCGAATGTCCTTCAAACTCTTACGCCTGGTAAAAGCAGGCATAAGGCCTGATTTTACCAGCATAAGAGTTTTAATACATAGAAAAAATAAATGGTATTACTTATTTTTATATTAAAAATCCTGTCTATGAAGGCAAGTTTAATTTTAATACGATTAAAACATTTTTTTTTAAATTACAAAAAAATAAATTTTTCTCAAACATATAGATTTTCAGCTTTTAAGATTTTGGGGCGGTAATGGCAGTGGGGTGGTCCTGATACTGCCTGGAAAAACTGCGCCTCAGTCATCAAATTTGGGCAGCTGGGTCCTGAGTGTGGAGCGGAATGCTAAGGGAGGAGTTACACACCTCTCTTAGGGCGCTAGGCTGGCTGAGCAAGTGAAAATCCCGAGCTAAATAACCGGCCTCAGAGAGGCCTGGGGAGAAAAAAAACACCAAGAATATTCGTAAAAAATATCTCACTCCATCACTACATAAATCGCAAAAAAAACCAATCACACTTACCTGAGGTCAACATTACTTACCTCACTCAGCCGCGACAGTTCGGACCGCATGTTTTCACAGGTGGTCCCAATATGGCGCTCTATGGTGCGTTACGGGTCGGGCGGGAGCAAAAATTGATCCGGTGTCGCAACCAGGGACGTTGCACACCGGCTCGCCTCTTCTGGGCGGTAATGCTTAGCACCTTGCCGAAACTGGCTCCGAAAACCTCGGCAGGGCACTGGAAGCTAGCTGATCGCCTGGAAGAGCTCACCACCGCCATTCCTGCTCCTCCGGAGCAAAAACAGAGGCAGCAATGAACCTAAAATCCAGCCCTTAATTTAATGCAATTTCTATTCATTTAAAAAATGTGGTGTTTTAAAAATTTATGTTTGTGTTTTATTTGATAGTATTGGGAGCTCGGAGCTCCATCCCGCCCTCAAGTTAAAATCGAGCCCATAGTGTTGAAATAGATAAGCCCACACTTTAACTAATCTTTGTAATGGCAGCCCGCCTTTCATAGAGTATTATTTACTTGATAGAAGTGTAACAAAAGCATGTACGACTAAGGACAAATGCTGAAGACAGACTATTCTCCCTGTCCAGTGCCTCTGAAAACCCTCTCTTTGCTCTACAACTCAGACAGCCCTCATCCTTGTTTGTGTCATCTGCCTTCCCATTTCCTTGTTTCTTCGATTGTCCCAATTTTTACAGTCAAGATCACTTAGATGTTACTGCTCTCTTGGGGTCCGTACTATTGCTTCAGTCCATATTTCAAAGATATCATAATTTTACTTCCAATCATTCAGACTCTAATTCCCACCTATTTTGCCTCTTATTCCCATCATGCTTGTCCCACAATGCCCCATTCCTATACTTATTCTGGCTTCTTAACCATTGCCAACCTCAAATATGTATGTCCCCTATTCCTATTTTGTTGGTTTGCCTCAGGTTTTTCCCAGGATTCTGGTTCCATTTGTCCTGGGAAGGAAGGGGAGTGGATGAGGAGGAAAGGGGGATGGGGAGGGAAGGAGGAAGGAGGAAGGGGGGTAGGAAGGCAGGGATGGGGAGGAAGTGGGTTGGGGTAGAGGGAGGATGATGGGGGTGCGGGGGTTGGGGGGGGGTGCAGTGTGTGAATGGGCCGACAATGGGTTGCAAGATCATTGTGGGGCCCAGAGGATCATCACTCTCACAACTCTTACCTTCTTCAAGAGGCCCCAGCTGATTGGCGATCTCATTGCCTGCAGAACTGGGACTGTAATTCATCATTCATGCTCGGCCTATTTCTCTCTGAAATAGGGAGTTCTGGGTGGGAGTCTTGGGCGCCCAGTTAAAGGCTTGTCTGAAAGTTGATTCAGGCACGTAAATGGGTGCGCATCGTCCCCGCCAGACTTTCAGGTGAAAAAAAGGCGGCCAGCAGTTGAAAGTCTCTCCCTGTACCTACTACAACATGCCAGTTATCAGTATTCTAAATGCGGTAAGTTCAGCCATCCCGCAATCTCAGTACTGAATCGGAGAATCAGGGCGGAATACTGCCCAATGCTGGGAATGTGTGGAAATGCTGGTAATGACCTAATTCTTCATGTCTGAGGCATACTGCAAACTAATAAAGGCTTATGATGGTGTTGCTCCGGCGTTCTGGAGTGTAAAAACATTGGAACACATCAATACTCCATATATTCTGTGCCCACTATGAACTTGTGTTTAACATCCATCAGGGATCTAACTCATAAGACAGATCATTAGGTAATATTTCACACATGTAAAAATAGGTTTTGTTTTTGCTGTGTGAAATATCTATCGGACTATGAATAAACATGAATAATTCATGCTATTCGGTTTTGCACTCTCAGTTGCTCTATTTGCATAATGAGATCCCTGTAGCGTTCCCAAAATATTTTGGAATGCACTGTTTTCTCATTTTAATGTTCTCTGTGACCCAAATACTTCTTGCCTCAAAATGGAAGCATTCTTTCTGGGTATGCTTTTGTTTCTTAAAAAATAGTCTTATTGGTATTTTTTTTACAAGCTAGTTATCACCATTTTTCAGTTCACCTGGTCTCATGCTTCTGCTGCTAAAAGGCTGGATGGGTGACTGTAATGTTTGCACCTGTGAGCCTGCTGAGCATGCGAAAATCCCGAGCCAAATAGCCGGCCTCAGAGAGGCCTGGGGAGAAAAAAAACACTGAAAGAAAACACCAAAAATATTCGTAAAAAATACCTCGCGCCATCACTACATAAATCGCAAAAAAAACCAGTCACACTTATCTGAGGTTTACATTACTTACCTCACTGCAGCCGCTGCAGCTCGCACCGCGTGTTTTCACGGGTGGTCCCAACACAGCACTCTCTGGTGTGCTACGGGTCGGGCGGGAAGCAAAAATCAATCCGGTGTCGCAACCAGGGACGTTGCACACTGGCTCGCCTCTTCTGGGCGCTAATGCTCAGCACCCTGCCGAAACTGGCCCCGAAATCCTTGGTGGGGCACTGGATACTGGCCGACCGCCCGGAACAGCACACCGCCGCCATTGCTGTTCCTCCGGAGTGAAAACAGAGGCAGCAACGAGCTGAAAATCCAACCCTTAATTTAATGCAATTTCTATTAATTTAAAAAATATGAAGTGTTTTTTTAAATTGATGTCTGTGTTTTATTTGATAGTAATTGGAGCCCGGAATCGATCCCGCCCTCAAGCATGCACACAGGTTTGTAGAGCTGCTGTCACGGTGTCTACCGGTACGCTCACGGCCTTCTGCAAGAGGTGGGCAACGGAGGGACTGGAGTGCATCATCACTCCCGGCAACCAAATTTTAATTTGATCTTCTAAGTTCTCTTGAAGTTTTATTGTTAATTTGTGGGTTCTAGTGTCCCTTTAATTTAAAATAGTTGTAGAGCTGTTGCATTGTGAGTGGCTTAGCCAGTCACATGATGTTCACAAGACTAAATAAAACCCCAGTCAGTTGGGCCTAGGTTGTCCACGATGAGATATGTAGTTGAGAGTCAAGTGGATGAACTGGTAATGTGTAGTGTGATTGTTCAACCTTTGTTGATAAACCAACTAGTTCTTAATAGCAATATGTTGCTATGAATTTTTAAGCAAAGAATCCACGAAGCAAATACATTACAGGTGACCTAGTCCCAGATCTCTGTTGCGTCCTCTGAGCCAGCTTCTCAGAGTTGTGACTTATTACCCAAGTTGGACCACTCTGTCCATTTTTCCACTCCATTCCACGTGATGTTTCTTCGTATTTCCTTGCTTTGTGTGTGTGGCTCAGGTTGGACACTGAGCAGAGTGGTGGTTCAAATTAGCAACCTCCTTCTTTATGGCATTGATCGGTAATGCTCCTGTGCTTGGGGCCACAGTGCCCTTGGATGTTTTGAATGAGATTCTATTTGTGATGAAATCAGGAGGAAAAGTACCCCGACACCCTGCTGTATCCCTATTCTAAGAAACTTGGGTAATGGCCTGCGATCAATGTTTATGTGGAATAATAAGACCTGGGTAGGTTTCTCTTACAGAATTCAGTGTCTTGGTTTCCTTCCCAGCTTTAATGTGGCACTTTGCATTCTCACTTGTTGATGATTAGTGACAGGACAATATCCGAGAAAATCCGAACGGAGTCATCAGTGACATTGGCACTGTAAATGGGATCTTTGAACATTTTCTACTCTGCTGCAGTTGCTGAACCACCCAGACAGATGTAGCAAGATTTCAAAAATGCCAACACACAACATAATAGGATCGAATGGCATCTTCTATAAGCATAGGCACCTTTGGAACAGAAGGTAGCAACAGAAACCAGGGCAATGCAATATCGCCGAAGAGAAATGTTCAATGTGCACAAGCCTTTCAGAAAGACAGAGAAGAGATTAAGGGGTGATTTTCCCCGGATACTTTAGGTGCTAAAGAGTTTCTGAGGTAGTCAAGATGGAATCTTGAGGTGCAATGCCTGGTTTACCCACCTTCAACACAGGACACCATCTTGGTAAAGGAGTTGCAGCTCGTGCTAGGAACAGCCATCTGGAGGATGATTAAGGCTCTGATGACCAATTAAATCTGATCCTAATGCGCATTAAAGAGGCTGTACGCCATTTTGCAGACTAGCGCTGCAATTAACGACCTCTCCTGACAGCGACCACTGAACAGGAGTACAGAAGTCATTGCTGACGATTACTTAAAGTCACCTTCAGCTTTCACTGCTCACTTGCTGCTTGAGATTGACTGACTACACTTGCACTTGAAGAGGAATTTTGAATTACATTGGGAGATTTCACCAACACTTTATCACCATTTTTTCCAGAAATCTGAGGACTTCACCTAAAGAGAGAGAGTGCTGTGCTACTCGACTTTCTAGGAGTCACCAGGAGAAAGGGGATGGCTAGTCATGGAGATCTTAGTAGGGGTCCCGCTTGGTCTGATGGAGGTCCCACTGTACTGCAGCACTTTGCAACTTTTCTCCATTTAAATTATAATTTGCCTTTCTATTTTTTCTGCTGAAGTGGATAACCTCACATTTTTCCACATTATACTCCATCTGCCAAATTTTTGCCTGTCGATATCCCGTTGCAGATTTTTTGTGTCCTCCTCACAATTTGCTTTCCAATCCATCTTTGTATCATCAGCAAAGTTGGTTACATTACAATTGGTCCCTTCATCCAAGTCATTAATATAGATTGTAAATAGTTGAGGCCCCAGCACCAATCCCTGCGGCATGCCACTAGTCCTCAAAGAACCCCTGCAAATTTGTCAAACATGATTTCCTTTTCATAAAACCATGCTAACTCTGCTTGATTGAATTATGCTTTTCCAAATGTCCTGCTACTGCTTCCTTAATAATGGACTCCAGCATTTTCCCAACCACAGATGTTAGGCTAACTGGTCTATAGTTTCCTGCTTTCTGTCTGCTTCCTTTTTTAAATAGGGGGTTTACATTTGCTGTTTTCCAATCTGCTGAGACCTCCCCAGAATCCAGAGAATTTTGGTAAATTACAACCAATGCATCCATTATCCCTTGCCCTTGAGCGGCTGTGGGCCGTGACTCAGACTGCACCATCTCAGTAGTCTGGGCCGCCTGGCTGACAGGCAACTGCCAGGGCAATGTTGGAGTGGCAGGGAGGGAGCAGCAATTCTCGCATCTGGAGAGAGGCCGGTAGGTTCCTGCTCCATGATTCCCACGCCACTATTCCGGGGCCTCTGTTCAGCCCATCCAGTGATCTGCTGGAGGACATATCTCTGGGCAGCTGAGACACTCTGCAAACCCCGTTGAACTGAAGAGCCCAGGGCCATCAAAGCAGCTGTTTGGACTTCCATTTTTAAAAAATTAGTTCCTGGGAATAGACTCCTCCACCATTTGAAATAGACCCTTACTATCCACTATGTCCAGGCCCCTCAATATTTTGTACACCTCAATGAGGTCTCCTCTCAACCTCCTCTGTTCCAATGAGAACAAACCCAGCCTATCCAATCTGTCCTCATAACTAAGATTCTCCATTCCAGGCAGCATCCTAGTAAATCTCCTCTGCATCCTCTCCAGTGCAATCACATCCTTCCTATAATACGGCAACCAGAACTGCACATAGTACTCCAGCTATGGCCTAACCAAAGTATTATACAATGTGAGCATAACCTCCCTGCTCTTATATTCTATGCCTCGGCCAATAAAAGCAAGCATTCCATATGCCTTCTTAACCACCTTATCCACCTGGCCTGCTACTTCAGGGATCTGTGGACCAATGGTGGAGCTTTGGAGGCGTGGCCTATTCAGTTGGAGCTGTGCTGTGGTGAGAGAAGGAACTCCCTGCTCCTGCCTGGGAGGCCTTAGAGAGCCCTGTGAAACAGCCCAGGAAGAGGAGGAAGGGGCTTTCTACATTCCAATTCATCCAGAGGGAGAGGAGGAGAGCTGAAAATTCAACAACCTTTAATACTGCTGCAGAGAGTTGGCGAGAGGGAGAAAAAAGAACAACTATCCAGTGTGGAAGGAGGGAGAAACTTCATCAACCAAAGGTGGGTGTGTTTTGGTGCATTCCCCTAAAGACTTTGTTATATCGGTGGGGGGAGGAAAGAAGACTTGCTAGAGGGCCAGAACATCTCGGGGGGTGTGTGTGTGTGGAAGTGTGTGTGGGGGGGTCTTGCTTACAGCTAGGCCCCACACACCACTGAAGCACCCCTCCCCCATTGCCAAGCCTGGGATAGCTGGAGCTACCTGGCTGAAGAACTATTAATCACCTATTTAACATCGTTGGGAGTGTGTGCCTGGGTGGCTCCAGCTGTCCCAGGTGAAGCCATCTTCTCCCTGCACCCGAAGACCATCTACAAAGACTGTGTTTGTTTTTCCATCATCTGGGGAGTGCACCCCAAGAAAAACACCCACCCATCACTGTGAGGGGAGACCTCCCCTCATAGCTTCCCTCTTTTCCAGCCCCCTCTCTCTTTCTCTCTCTCTCTGTCTCTCCCCTCTCTCTCTGAGAGCCCCTTTCCTCCTAATTGAAAAACCAATTAAGACAACTGAGCAGAGGGAGCAAGGCCCCTCCCCAATTGTCAACTAGGGGAGAGGTGTGCCTCGTTTAGAGCTCCCTCTGTTCAAACACCAACGAGGCCATTTAAGACCATTAAGGCCTGTGACTTTGCGGTGGGTGTGGCCCTGAAAGGGACCCCGTGATGGCGACCCCATCCACGCCGGTGGCAGGGCCAGCAAAGACATATGCGCAGGCGGTGTCCACATCCACGGCGCCTCCTGCTGCCCTGCCACCTTTCAGAATAATAACAAAGAAACACTGGGTCAAGAGCTACACTCACCCCACAATGAGCATCGAGGAGTGCGTGCGGGCGATGGCTGGGGTAGTCGGCCCCTCGGCCATTGTCGCAGCCTCCAAGATGTCTGGGAAGGCGGTGTTCTTCCTGGGGTCGGGGCGGGCGGTGTCCCTGGCCCTTGAAAAGGGGCTCACGGTGGGAGGGACGTTCCTGCCGGTGGACCCTCTCGAGGCCACAGCGCAGAGGGTCATCATTTCTAACGTCCCGCCCTTTGTTCCCGCTGGGCTCCTCCTCCCTCACCTAAATCAACTGGGGGAGGTAAGGTCAGGGATCAACCCCATACCGCTCAGCCTCAGGGAGAACAGCCTGCACCACGTGTTCTCCTTCCGCCGCCAGCTCTTTGTCCGGCTGGCGCGGGAGGAGACGACAGAGGGATAATTTAATGTGGTGCACGAGGGGACTGCCTACCGCGTCTTCTGGAGGTGGGGCATGTTCGTAAGAACTGCCCCGCCTCCAAGGCCGCCAAACCACTGAGGGCAGCCAAGGCTGGTGCCGCCGCCACATCTCCCCCTAGTAGCGTCCGCGTGCCAGGAGCTGTGGGTGCGCGGGCATCGTCAGGGGCCTTTGTTTTCACGGCCTCCAGCGGGAGGGAGGGAGAGCGTCCAATCGGAAGGAAGGCGCGGAGGAAGGCGAAACATCTCGAGGCGGGTCCCCTCAGTGCGGCAGACAATTTGATCCCCGCGCTCAGCACAACCCTGTCACCGGCGAGCGCGGGGTGCCCTGAGCCCGTGCCCGAGCCCTTGACCAATATCACAGAGGGGCTCGGGCGCAGGCAAGATAAGAAAAAGGGGGGAGTGGAGCGGGAGGCCTCGGCAGACATGGAGGTCTCCCTGCCTCCGCGTCCCCCAGGAACAAAAGGAGGCGGCGCTCCAATGAGGCGGAGGGGGAACAACATCCCTCCACGGAGGAGTCGGTGCCTGCCGCGTGTCCCACGTCTCCCACCAGCGCCCCCAAACTGCGCCGTACGCGAGAGGAATCTGTCCCCGGGGAGGGTGAGACAGTCGAGGCTGCCCAGCCTCTGTTTCCCGGGGATGGCATGGAAGATCTGCCTGTCGTGGGGGGCGTGGGGCCAGTGGAGGAATGCGTAGCTGCCGGGTCGAGCATCCCGGGGACTGAGGCTGGCGGAGCCGAAAAGGCCGAACCTGAGCCCGCCCAGCTATTAACCAACTTCCCCCGGGAGTCGTCGGCCCGGAAGAAACAAAATATGTTAACAATTTTAATGATTCTGTACACGCTGGGCCAGGGGATGGTGGCGGGGAGGGGGAAGAACAACAACCCTCGCCCCCTACTTTGGAGCTGGAGTACTTGGAGGGCCTGGAACATTTCTTTGACCGGGTCTCTCCGTGTTCCCCGGTTCCTGGGGCGGAGGAGGAACCCCTTCCGCTGTCGCTTCCTGACCCAACACAGCTTTTAAAAGAGCCCAGTGGGGACTGCTCTGCTGACGATCCTGGGGGTGGGATCGGGGCAGAGCCAGGGCCAGATGGAGCGGCCGGGCCGTTTGCCGTACCTCGTGCGGTCGACGGGCCGGCTGCTGGCGGCGACCTCCCGGAGGGGGACGGGGACTCGGTGGGGGACTCGGGAGAAGATCTCGAGTCCATTGCTAGTGAGGCAGTGGATCTCCTCGTGCCCGCCGCTGAGTCCCCCCTCATTCCTGTAAAGGAACTCCGGGACTTTTTGGTCCAGAGCCAGGGTCGCCGCAACCGAGCCCATCTGGCCCTGGAAAGATGGTCCGAGCCGGGGCTGCTCATCGCGTCCGTCCGCGCCGCCGTTAAAACCATGGCCGCGGGCGGGCCCTTATCAAAGGCGCAAGGCCTTGAGCTGCGCCGGCTCAAAAGGTTCCTCGCTGGGCTGCTGAAGGAGTGGAGGTCAACAAACAACTCCACTCCTCCCCCCGCCACAATAGGTTCGTTGGAGGTTGCACTATGCTTTTGTCATGAAGATAACCATAGCCAGCCTCAACATCAACGGCGGCAGAGAGGCACACCGTAGATTTAACAATTTTTCGCTCCTGCGGGAGGGGAAATATGTGATGTGCTTCCTGCAAGAAACCCACACCGTTCCGGGAGACGAAGCCACGTGGCTCCTGGAATGGTAAGGAGAGGTCCGCATGAGCCACCTCACTACCACTTCTTGTGGGGTGGCCATTTTGTTGGCCCCGCATTTTCAGCCGGAGATCTTGGGGGTTGAGGAGCCCGTGCCAGGCCGCTTGCTGCACATCACGGTTCGCCTGGGGGACGTGCCGCTCCATCTCGTGAACGTGTACGCCCCTCAGCCCGGCCCGCAGCAAACGCGCTTCTTCGAAGAAGTGTCCGCTCTTCTTGGCTCCGTCGACGTCGGCGACTGCATTGTCCTCGAGGGGGATTTTAACTGCACCCTCGAGGCGAGGGACCGCTCTGGTGCCCTGCAGAGCATGACGGCGATGGAGAAGTTGAGGGACCTGGTCGGGTCCTTCGACTTGGTGGATGTCTGGCGAAATCTCCATCCCGACTCCAGCACCTTTACTTGAGTGAGGCCTGGAATAGGATGGTCTAGAGTCGACCGCCTTTACATATCTCGGGCGTACGTTTCCTGCGTCCCGGCGGCCTCCATGCAGCCGGTGCCGTGTTTGGACCACCACCTGGTGTGGGCAGAGCTCGCTTCGCTCCGCGCGAGGACGTGGTCCGCGTACTGGCACTTTAACAACCGGCTGCTGGAGGACGTGCGGTTCCAGGACTCGTTCCGTCGATTCTGGTCCGACTGGAGAAGGAAGCAGGGGGGCTTCCCCTCCTTGAGGCTATGGTGGGACGTGGGCAAGGCTCACGTCCGCGTCTTCTGTCAAGTGTACGCGAGGGAGTCGACCAAGAGGCGGTCGGCCAGGGTCGGGCGCCTAGAAAAAGAGGTGCTCGACCTGGAGTCCCGTCTCGGTCAAGTCGTCGAGGACCCGGCCCTGCGGATGGTGTACGAAGCAAAGAAGGCCGCGCTGAAGGACCTGCAGCACGTCGGGTCCCGAGGCGCGTTCGTGAGGTCGCGGATCCGGTTCCTGAGGGATTTGGACCGCGGCTCCCCCTTCTTCTACTCGCTGGAAAAAAGGCAGAGTGTCCGTAAGTAGCTCTTGACGCTGCTGGCCGACGATGGCTCTCTCGTCTCGGATCCGGAGGGCGTCAACAACAGGGCCCATGAATATTACGGGGCTCTGTTCTCTCCGGAGCCCTCCAGTGAGGAAGTGCGTCGAGTTTTGTGGGAGGACCTGCCGAAGGTCGGCCCGGAGGGCGCCGAAAATCTGGAAGCTCCGCTAAGCCTGGCGGAGCTGACCGGTGCTCTCGACCGGCTCTCGAGGGGAAAAGCCCCGGGGCTGGACGGGCTGACCGTGGAGTTTCACAGGGCATTATGGGATGTCCTGGGGGGCGACTACGCGTGGGTTCTGGGGGAAAGTCTGGCGACCGGGGAGATGCCTCTCTCTTGGCACAGGGCAGTCATCGTCCTGCTGCCTAAGAAGGGCGATCTCCGCCTCCTTAAGAACTGGAGCCCGGTCTCCCTCCTTAGCACGGACTACAAAATCGTCGCCAGGGCGATGTCTGCTCGCCTTGGCGCCGTGCTGGACCACATAATCCACCCTGACCAGTCCGACACGGTCCCGGGCCGGACAATCCACGATAACATCCATCTGGTCCGGGACCTCATCCATCATTCCCAGGAGGCTGGTCTGTCGGTCGCCTTCCTATCTCTCGACCAAGAGAAGGCGTTCGACAGGGTGGATCACGCCTATTTGTTCGTAACTCTGCGCGCTTTCGGGTTCGGGACGCATTTCGTCGCCCGGATCCGACTTTTGTACGCCGCCGCGGAGTGTCTGATGAAGGTTAACAGGTCCTTGATGGCGCCCCTTCGCTTTGGGAGAGGGGTGCGCCAGGGATGCCCCATGTCCGGCCAGTTATATGCCATCTGCGTGGAGCCTTTCCTGCGCCTCTTGCGGACGAGGTTGACGGGACTGGCTCTGCAAGGGCTGGGCGTGGAGGTCGTCCTCTCGGCTTACGCCGATGACGTGCTCCTCGCGGTAGAGGATCCCGCTGACCTGCGGAGGATGCGTGAGTGCCAGGAGATTTACTCGGCCGCATCCTCTGCCAGGATCAACTGGGAGAAATGTTCCGGACTCCTGGTGGGTCAGTGACGGGTGGACTTTCTGCCAGAGGAGCTCAGGCCTTTTGCCTGAAGCACGACCCATCTCCTCTATCTGGGAGTCGACCTTAGCCCCGACGAGGAAGCCTGGCCGGCGAACTGGCAAGAGCTGGAGGCCAAGGTCGCCGCGCACCTTGGGCGCTGGACAGGACTGCTCCGAGTGCTGTCCTACAGGGGTCGAGCGCTAGTCATAAACCAGCTGGTGGCCGCCATGTTGTGGTACCGGCTGGTCACTTTGACCCCTCCCCCTGCGTTTGTCACCAAGATACAGAAGAAGCTGGTGGACTTCTTCTGGAACAACAGGAAGCTCTGGGTCTCTGCCGCGGCCTTGAGTCTCCCGCTTGGGGAGGGCGGTCAGTCGTTGGTGTGCATCAGTGCCCAGCTCGCGACTTTCCATCTTCAGACCCTGCAGAGATACCTTTACGTTGAGCCCCCTCCTAGGTGGCGTGCTCTGGCAACGTACTTCTTCCGCCAGCAGCAGGGCCTCAACTACGACACGCAGCTCCTGTTTGTGAGCTTGGGGGGCATCAGGACCGCCTTCCAGGAGCTGCCTGTCTTTTACAAGGAACTCACCAGGGTCTGGAACAAAGTCTCCACCAAGCGCAGCTCTCCGCCGGCTGGAGTGGCGGTGGTCCTGCAGGAGCCGCTGCTTGGGAATCCGTACCTCCACGACCGAGGTTTTAGGTGACGGTCGGACGAGAGGGCTGTGGCTGGTGAGGTGACCAGGGTCAGGGACCTGCTCAATGGCGGAGGAGCGGGCTGGATGGTGCCAGACACGCTGGCGCGGCCGCTAAATTCTGCCAACGTCCGCCGCGCGACCGATGCCACTGAGTCGCTAAAAACAGCTCTGGGCCCCGACTCCGTTAGGTGCATCGAGGAGGCTCAAGCACGTGGGGAGATCCCGTCCGAACTGACCCCCGTCCGGACGGAATTCCTCATCGGCGCCAAACCCCGGAACCTCCCTTGGGAGCCGGCACCTCACAACTTAAGCCGCCTCGAGGAAATTCCCTCCGTGCCTTTCAGTTCCGCGCGGAGGGGTTTCCTGTACGGGCTGCTCCTGCACACTCTCAACTTTGCCATCCTCGCCTGCCGTCCGGACACGCCATGGCGTACCATCTTGTCATCCAGAGGAGGCGGGGGTCCCCGATGGAGGGCACTCTACGCGGGAGTCCTCCCAGTATTTATCGGGGACTTGGCCTGGAGGGTGGTGCACGGAGCAGTGCCATGCAATAAATTTTTAAGCTGGTTCACGGGCTCCCAGGCCGCCTGCAATTTCTGCGGTCTGGAAGAGACTGTGTTCCATGTTTTTATTGAATGCACGAGGTTGCAGCCCCTGTCTTATTATTTAAAGGGGCTGCTCCTGAAATTCTGGCTGCACTTCAGTCCCACACTCCTGATCTTTGGGCACCCTGTGCGGAGGGGAACGGGTAGGTCCGAGGGCCTCCTCGTAGGACTGCTCCTGGGCACGGCCAAGGGTGCCATCAGCCGGTCCAGGCAGCGGGCGATCGAGGGGGTCGTTCAACCTGACTGCCTGCCTCTCTTCCGCGCGTACATCCGCGCCAGGGTGTCCTTGGAGATGGAGCACGCGGTGTCCACCGGTACGCTCGCGGCCTTCCGCGAGAGGTGGGCACCGGAGGGACTGGAGTGCATCATCACACCCGGCAACCAAATTTTAATTTGATTTTATGTTTTAAAGTTTAATTTGTTTTAATTGCTGGTGTTTTTAGTGTCCCCCTCCCCTTTTATAGGGGGCACTTGGCGAAAAAAAAAAATATGATTTTAGTGCCCAAAAAAACTTTAAAAAAAACAAAAACACACACAAAAATAAAACACAAAAAAGGGCCTTGTAAATGTTTGGTGTGCCCCCCAGATCGGGGGGACATGATTTAAAGATTAATGTTTTAGTTTCCTCCCAAATGAGTTCTGTGGACAATCACTCCAAGGTCCCTTTGTTCATCTACACTATTAAGTGGCCTACCGCTTAATGTGTATACCCTTTCCTGATTAGCCCTCCCAAAGTGCATCACCTCACACTTCTCTGAATTAAATTCCATTTGCCACTGCTCTGCCCACCTGGCCAGTAGATTGATATCCTCCTGCAGCCCATGACTTTCTTCTTCATTATCAACCACACAGCCAATTTTAGTGTTGTCTACAAACTTCTTAATCATACTCCCCATATTCAAATCTAAATCATTAATATATACCACAAAAAGCAACAGTCTTAGTACTGAGCCCTGTGAAACCCCACTGGAAACATCTTTCCAGTCACAAAAACATCCATCAATCATTACCCTTTTCTTCCTTCCTCCAAGCCAATTTTGGATCCAACTTGACACTTTGCCTTGTATCCCACGGGCTTTAAACTTCATGACCAGTCTACCATGTGGGACCTTATCAACTGCTTTGCTAACGTCCATATATACTACATCGTATGCACTACCCTCATCGACCCTCTTGGTTACCTCCTCAAAGAATTCAATCAGGTTAGTCAGACACGATCTTCCCTTAACAAATCCATGCTGACTGTCCCTAATTAATCCTTGCCTTTCCAAATACAGATTTATCCTGTCTTTCAGGATCTTTTCCAATAATTTTCCCACCACTGAGGTTAGGCTGACAGGCCTGTAATTTCTCAGCCTGTCCCTTTCTCCCTTCTTAAACATGGGTACTACATTCGCAGTCCTCCAATCCTCCGGCACCATGCGCAGATCCAAAGCGGGCTGGAAAATGATGGTCAAGGCCTCTGCTATTTCCTGTTTTACTTCGCTCAACAGCCTGGGATGCATTTCATCCAGGCCTGGGGACTTATCTACTTTCAAAGCTGCTAAACCCCTTAATACTTTCTCTCTCATTATATTTATTTCATCCAGAATATCACACTCCTCCTTGATAGCAGTATCTGCATTGCCCCTTTCCTTTGTGTTGTGTATGGAGAAAGAGTCAGACTGAACACTGTGAGCTCAAAGTAAAGTGTGACCTTAGTCTTTTATTGCAGGTCTCCAAAGTGCCTCTCCAACCTGTGAAGCTTCCTTAAATACCTGTGCTCCCAAGGGATTATGGGATCCCTTGGAACTCCAGAGGATGAGCTCTCTGATGACTGTACATAGTAAATACAAGTTCACATATAAAACAACACTCCCCCCCGCAAAGTCAATAGTGTAACTATTTACAATGTGAGTTGATCTGGGGCCCTTCTTACCCTGGTTGATCATCTCGGTGTGAAAGCTGGTATTGTTGAATCATTTGTTGGGCCCTCGCTGGGCTGCTGTGCAGCTGGCCTTGCTGGGCTGCCTGGTGTGTTGGGCTCTGCAGGGCTACTGTGGATGATGGGTTCTGCTTTGTGGTCAACAGTAGTGCCAGTTGCCACTGGTGTGTATGTTGGGGGATCAAAAAAGGTAGGGTCCAAGGTGGGTTGCTCAGGATAGCCCATGAATCTGAGTTTGATTTGGTCCAAGTGTTTCTGGTGAATGAGTCCATTTGAAAGTTTGACCCGAAACACCCTGCTCCCCTCTTTGGCCACGACAGTGCCGGGAAGCCACTTGGGACCTTGTCCATAATTTAATGCAAATACAGGATCATTGATTTCAATCTCGCGTGACACATTTGCGCTCTCATGGTATGCACTTTGTTGAAGCCGCCTGCTCTCTACCTGTTCATGTAGATCAGGGTGAACTAACGAGAGCTTTGTCTTAAGTACTATTTTCATGAGCAGTTCAGCAGGTGCGATCCCAGTGAGTGAGTAGGGTCTCGTGCGGTAGCTAAGCAGGACTCGGGATAGGCGAGTCTGCAGTGAGCCTTCAGTTACCCTCTTCAAGCCTTGCTTGATGGTTTGCACTGCTCTCTCTGCCTGACCATTAGACGCTGGTTTAAACGGGGCAGATGTGACTTGTTTAATCCCGTTACAGGCCATAAATTCTTTGAACTCAGCACTGGTAAAACATGGCCCATTGTCGCTCACCAGGACATCGGGTAAGCTGTGAGTGGCAAACATGGCACCCAGGCTTTCAGTAGTGGCAGCGGACCTGCTTTCCGACATTATCTCACATTCAATCCACTTGGAGTATGCGTCTACAACCACATTTTACCCAAGAACGGGCTTGCATAGTTGACGTGTACCCTAGACCATGGTTTGGAGGGCCAAGACCATAAACTTAGTGGCATCCCCCTGGGTGCATTGCTTAACTGCGAGCATGTATTACATCTGTGAATGCAGGATTCTAAGTCCACATCGATACCGGGCCACCACACATAGGATTTAGCTATCGCCTTCATCAATACGATACCTGGGTGGGTACTGTGGTGGTCATTGATGAAGGTGTCTCTGCCCTTCTTGGGGACCACTACTCGATTGCCACACAGAAGGCAGTCTGCCTATATAGACATTTCATCTTTGCGCCGCTGGAACGGCTTTATCTCTTCCTGCATTTCCACTGGGACACTGGACCAGCTCCCGTGAAGCACACAGCTTTTGACTAGAGATAATAAGGGGTCTTGACTTGTCCAGGTTTTGATCTGTCGGGCAGTGACGGATGATTGCTCACTCTCAAATGCTTCCATATCCATGGCTAGATCTGCGGGCTGCGCCATTTCCACCCCCATGGTGGGCAATGGCAGCCGACTGAGAGCATTGGCGCAGTTTTCTGTGCCTGGCCTGTGGCGGATGGCGTAGTTGTATGTGGACAACGTGAGCGCCCACCTCTGGATGCGGGCCGATGCGTTGGTATTTATCCCTTAACTCTCGGAAAACAGGGATATAAGTGGCTTCTGGTCAGTTTCCAATTCGAATTTTGGCCCAAACAGGTATTGATGCATTTTTTTTACCCCATAGACACACGCTAACGCTTCTTTTTCAATCATGCTGTAGGCTCTCACAGCATTAGATAGATTCCTGGATGCATAAGCAACCGGTTGCAGTTTCCCAAAATCATTAGCTTGTTGCAATAAGCACCCGACGCCATGTGACGACACATCACATGCTAGTACCAAACGCTTACATGGATCATATAACACAAGCAATTTGTTTGAGCAGAACAATTTTCTCACTTTTACAAAGGCATTTTCTTGGCTTTTGCCCCAAACCCATTCGCCACCTTTACATTGTAAGACATGTAGTGGTTCTAGCAATGTGCTGAGACCCGGTAAGAAGTTACCAAAGTAGTTCAAGACTCCCAGAAACAACCGCAGCTCCGTCACGTTCTGTGGCCTCGGTGCGTTCTCGATTGCCTCTATCTTCGCGTTAGTGGGCCTGATGCCGTCCACCGCAATCCTCCTTCCCAAGAACTCCACTTCAGGCGCCAGGAAAATGTACTTCAAGCGTTTTAACCTGAGCCCCACGCGGTTGAGTCGACTAGAACCTCCTCCAGGTTCTGCAGGTGCTCAACTGTATTCCAACCTGTGACCAAGATGTCATCCTGGATGACCACGGTGTGCGGGACTGAATTCAGTAAACTTTCCATGTTTCTCTGGAATATCGCCGCTGCTGATCGGATTACAAATGGGCATCTGTTACAAACTAAAGACCTTTGTGCGTGTTGATGCAGGTGAGGGCCTTCGATGATTCCTCCAGTTCCTGCATCATGTTGGCTGAAGTCAGATCCAGCTTGATGAATGTCTTTCCTCCTGCCAGCGTTGCAAAGAGGTCGTCGGCCTTTGGTAGTGGGTATTGGTCCTGCAGGGAGAAATGATTGATAGTTAATTCGTAATCGCCACAGATTCTGACGGTGCCGTCTCCCTTGAGGACTGGGACAATAGGACTGGCCCACTCGCTGAACTCGATCGGTGAAATGATGCCCTCTCTTTGCAGCCGGTCTAGCTCGATCTCTACCCTTTCTCTCATCATGTACGGTATTGCTCTCGCCTTGTGATGAACCGGTCGCGCCCCCGGAATTAGGTGAATCTGCACTTTTGCTCCTTGGAATTTCACGATGCCTGGTTCGAACAGCGAAGGAAATTTGTTTAAGACCTGGGCACACGAAGTGTAATCAGTGGGCGATAGTGTTCGGACATCGTCCCAGTTCCAGTGTAACTTTCCCAGCCAGCTCCTGCCAAGCAGCATGGGACCATCACCCGGTACCACCCAGAGTGGTAGCTTGTGCACCGCTCCATCGTAGGAGACCTTTATGGTAGCACTCCCAATTACAGGAATGAGTTCTTTAGTGTAAGTTCTTAGTCTCGTGCGAACTGGAGTTAAGATTGGCCTTGAGGCCTTGTTGCACCAGAACCTTTTGAAAGTCTTTTTGCCTATGATGGACTGGCTCTCGCCCGTGTCCAGCTCCATTGACATCAGGAGTCCATTTAGTTCAACATTCAGCATTATCGGGGGACAATTCGTGGTGAATGTGTGCACCCCATGTACCTCTGCCTCCTCTATCTGAGGCTCTGGTTCGTCATGATTCTCCATGGATTTGTCCTCTGCAACATGGTGGTTTGCAGGTTTAACAGGCTTAGCAGCTCGCCTGCACAATCGTTGAAGGTGTGCCATTGTTCCACGGCCCTTGCAAACGTACTCTTTGAATCGGCATAAATGGAAATGATGATCACTCCCGCAGCGCCAACAAGGTGTTAATGGCCGTGCATTCATCACCCTTGATGGTGGACTCTGAGTCAACTGCGGACATGCAGCTGCAGGTATGTGTGACCTGCCCTGTACGTTATGATTCGAAAACAACATCACTTTGTTCACAGTACTTGTAGCAGCACTTGTGTGCTGAGAGATTTGCTTCGTATTGTCACTGGTGAAATGAACACCTGGGCTATCGCTATGGCCTTATTCAAGGTTGGGGTCTCTACAGTCAAAAGTTTGCAAAGTATGGTTTCATGGCCAATGCCAAGTATGAAAAAGTCTCTGAGCATGTGCTCCAAATGTACTTCAAATTCGCAATGTCCTGCAAGGCGTCTTAGCTCGGCGACATAACTCGCCACTTCCTGGCCTTCACACCTTTTGTAGGTGTAGAACCGGTACCTCGCCATCAGAACGCTTTCCTTCGGGTTCAAATGCTCTCGGACCAGTGTGCACAAATCGTCAAACAATTTCTCCGTGGGTTTCGCTGGAGTGAGCAGATTCTTCATGAGGCCATACGTTGGTGCCCACAGACAGTGAGGATCGCCCTTCGTTTGGCAGTGCTCTTTTCCCCATCTAGCTCGTTGGCCACAAAGTATTGGTCGAGTCGCTCCACAAAAGTTTCCCAATCATCTCCCTCCGAGAATTTCTCCAGGATGCTCACTGTTCTCTGCATCTTTGGGTTCGCTATCTGTATCTCGTCGCCAGTTGTTGTGTATGGAGAAAGAGACTGAACACTGTGAGCTCAAAGTAAAGTGTGACCTTAGTCTTTTATTGCAGGTCTCTAGAGTGCCTCTCTAACCTGTCAATTCTCCTTAAATACCTGTGCTCCCAAAGGATTATGGGATTCCTTGGTACTCCAGGGGATGAGCCCTCTGGTGGCTGTACAGAGTAAATACAAGTCCACATAAATAACACTTTGTGAAAACAGATGCAAAGTATTCGTTAAGAACACTCCCAACATCTTCCGCCTCCACACAAAGATTACCCTCATGGTCCCTAATAGGCCCTACCCTTTCTTTAGTTACCCTCTTACGCTTAATATATTTATAGAACAACTTAGGGTTTTCCTTTATTTTACTGGCCAAGAATTTCTTATGCTCTCGCTTAGCATTAATATCCTTTTTAATTTTGCCTCTTAACTTTCTATATTCCTCTAAAGATTCTATAGTATTTAGCCATTGATATATGACATAAGCGTCCCTTTTTTTCTTAATCCTCCCCTTTAAGTCCCTTGACATCCAGAGGGCTCTAGAATTATTTTTCCCAACCTTTTTCTTTAAGGGCACATGTTTGGCCTGAGCCTTCCGGATCTCCTCCTTAAATGCCTCCCACTGTTCTGACACTGATTTACCCACAAGTAGCTGTTTCTAGTCCCACGTGGCCAAATCACTCGTTAACATAGAAAAATTAGTTTTTCCCCAATTCGGAATTTTATTCCAGGCCTATTCTTGTCCTTATCCATAACCAACTTGAATCTGACTGACTTATGGTCACTGGCACCCAAGTGCTCTCCCACTAATACTCCTTCAACCTGCCCAGCTTCTTTCCCCAAAATTAAATCCAAGACTGCCCCCTCTCGTGTTGGGCTTGTTACATACTGACTAAAAGAGTTCTCTTGAATGCATTTCAAGAATTGTGCACCCTCTATACCCTTCACACTAAATTTGTCCCAATCAATATTTGGATGGTTAAAATCCCCTACTATTACTACCCTATGGTTTTTGGACTTCACAGCAATTTGCCTACATATTTGCTCTTCTATTTCCCTCCCACTGTTTGGAGGTCTATAGTACATGCCCAGCCATGTGATCGCCCCTTTTTTATTTTTAAATTCGACCCATTTGGCCTCATTTGATGATCCCTCTAACATATCATCCCCCTTCACCGCTGTAATAGTTTCTTTAATCAGTATCGCAACCCGCCCCCACCCCACCTTTTTAACCCCCTTCTCTATCTTGTCTAAAAATCCTGTAGCCAGGAATATTGATCTGCCAAACCTGCCCCTCTTTCAGCAATGTTTCTGTAATGGCTATAATGTCATACTCCCAAGTGTCTCCCTGTGCTCTTAGCTCATCCGCCTTATTGGCTATACTCCTTGCATTAAAGTAGATACCATTCAGCACAGGAAGACCTCCTTGCTTACTACATACTAAACCCTGTTTCCTCTGACTTAAGGATTCGCTTTCTAGATTCTTGCTATCCAATTTCTGCTTTACTTCCTTCCCTTTTGAATTTGTTCTCAGGTTCCCATCTCCCTGCCAAGCTAGTTTAAACTCTCCCCAACAGCACTAGCAAAACTCCCCGTGAGGGTACTAGTCCCGGCGCTATTGAGGTGCAACCCGTCCGGTTTGTACAGGTCCCATCTCCCCCAGAAGCGGTCCCAATGCCTCAAGAATTTAAAGCCCTCCCTCCTACACCAACTCTCCAGCCACATGCTCATCATCTCTATCCTTTTATTCTCATAATCATTAGCATGTGGCACTGATGGTAACCCGGAGATTACTACCTTTGAGATCCTACCCTTTAATTTTCTTCCTAGCTCCCTAATTTCTGCATGTAGGACCTCACCCCTTATATTACCGATGTCATTGGTCCCGATATGGATCAAGACCTCTAGCTGTTTACCCTCCCTCCCATGATGCCCTGCATCAGCTCTGTGACATCCTTGACCCTGGCACTAGGGAGGCACAAAACCATTCGGGAGTCATGTCTACGGCCGCAGAAACGCCTGTCTGTTCCCCTAACTATAGAAGCCCCTATCACTGGAAATGTTTTGTTCTTCGTCCCTCCCCCCTGTGTAGCTGAGCCACCCGTGGTGCCTTGGAATTGGCTCTGGCTGCACTCCCCATCGGTACCATTGTCATTACCGATACGGAAGTAAATATTGGTTTGAAAGCGAGATGGACTCACAAGGGGACTCCTGCACTACCTGCCTAGCACAATTCATAAGTTTGGTGGTCACCCACTTCTCCCTCTACCTGCATGCCTTTAAGCTGCGGGGTGACCATCTCCTGAAACGTGCTATCCACGTAGTTCTCAGCCTCGCGGATGCACCGTATTGACTCCACCCGCTGCTCCAGCTCCGAAATGTGGAGCTTGAGCAGTTGAAGCTGGAGACACCTCCTGCACACATGGTTGTCTAGGCTGTGCGAAGCATCCAGGACTTCCCACATGCCGCAGGATGTGCACTCCACAGGACTGAGCTGCACTGCCATCCCTCTAGTTAGCCTTATCTAGTTTAAAATCTACTTAAAAAGAAATAGAAACGAGAAAGCTACTTACCAACTCACCTCACCGATCTCAGTGGCCTCCCGAACTCACCGACCTCTGTGGCCTCCCGACCTCTCGGCCTCCGAACTCCCAACCTAAAAGAAATAGAGAAAAGACAGCTACTTACCAACTCATCTAACTGACCTCCGAGGCCTCCGAACTCCCGGTCTCTGAACTCCTGTCTCGCCGACCTCACAGGGCCAACCGACTCGCCGACCTCCCGACTCACCGACCTCCCGACTCACCGACTCGCCGACCTCAGGGCCTTACGGACTTTTGACCTCCCGACTCACCGACCTCAGGGCCTCACCAACTCTCGACCTCCCGACTCGCCGACCTCCCGACTCACTGACCTTATTTCTTGCAATGTAATTGTTCTGAACCCAGTCACCTTAAAAATACAACTATATATTTCTGGAGCATAAAAGTTATTTGCAGAAAGAGCCAGAACGTCAATCAACTTCCACATTTACAGAAATATCTTGCAAAATGTTTTTGAAAAAGTTTGAGCTTAATTTTCAGGCTATACTATATTTGGCTCACACTTGCTTCAAAGCCTCTATTCTGGCTAATATTGCACATGAAAGAGGTTCAAGTCACCCAAGCCCATATGGTTTCTCCTTCCATAGAAAGAGGAAGGGATGTGGCCAAGACTACCTTGCTGGGCTTCTTGGGATAAGGGTGGAAAGGCTTAGAAATTCTTTTCAGCCATGTTTAAAGTGTTAAATCGATGCAGGGAGCCATCTTTGTACCTGACGATGAAAGGAGGAGGTTCATTTGAAATTGGACGTCGGGCCACATCAACAGATCTGGAGCAAGCTGCTAACACAGGAAGCTTACCTGATGGAAGAATTCAACTTCAGGCCGCCTGCCTCGCCAGAAGTGCCCCTCGGGTAAATCCTGGGAGGGGGTGGAGGAAAGGGGCAGGGGCTGGCCAATTGTGGCTGGCAGCAGCTGTCAGAAGTATTGTGAAGCAGTAAGCAGTGTTCTCCCTCCTCGTGTCCCCAAATAGAAGGAAAAAAGACTTGCATTTATATAGCACCTTTCATGACCACCAGACATCTCAAAGAGCTTTGCAGCCAATGAGGTACTTTTGGAGTGTAGTCACTGTTGTAATGTGGGAAACGCGACAGCCAATTTGCGCACAGCAAAGCTTCCACAAACAGCAATGTGATAATGACCAGATAATCTGTTTTTTGTCATGTTGATTGAGGGATAAATATTGGCCAGAACACCAGGGATAACTTCCTTGCTCTTCTTCAAAATAGTCATCATCATAAGCAGTCCCTCGGAATCGAGGAAGACTTGCTTCCACTCATAACATGAGTTCTTAGGTGGCTGTACAGTCCAATACGAGAACCACAGTCTCTGTCACAGGTGGGACAGGCAGTCGTTGAGGGTAAGGGTGGGTGTGGACTGGTTTGCCGCATGGTCTTTCCACTACCTGTGCTTGTTCTCTGCATGCTCTCGGCGACGAGACGCGATGGTGCTCAGCACCCTCCCGGATGCACTTCCTCTACTAAGGGCGGTCTTTGGCCAGGGACTCCCAGGTGGCAGTGGAGATGTTGCTTTATCAGGGAGGCTTTGAAGGTGTCCTTGTAATATTTCCGCTGCCCACCTTTGGCTCGTTTGCTGTGAAGGAGTTCCGAGTAGAGCGCTTTGGGAGTCTTAGAAACATAGAAACATAGAAAATAGGTGCAGGAGTAGGCCATTCGGCCCTTCTAGCCTGCACCGCCATTCAATGAGTTCATGGCTGAACATTCAACTTCAGTACCCCATTCCTGCTTTCTCGCCATACCCCTTGATCCCCCTAGCAGTAAGGACCTCATCTAACTCCTTTTTGAATATATTTAGTGAATTGGCCTCAACAACTTTCTGTGGTAGAGAATTCCACAGGTTCACCACTCTCTGGGTGAAGAAGTTCCTCCGCATCTCGGTCCTAAATGGCTTACCCCTTATCCTGAGACTGTGACCCCTGGTTCTGGACTTCCCCAACATTGGGAACATTCTTCCTGCATCTAACCTGTCTAACCCCGTCAGAATTTTAAATGTTTCTATGAGGTCCCCTCTCATTCTTCTGAACTCCAGTGAATATAAGCCCAGTTGATCCAGTCTTTCTTGATAGGTCAGTCCCGCCATCCCAGGAATCAGTCTGGTGAACCTTCGCTGCACTCCCTCAATAGCAAGAATGTCCTTCCTCAGGTTAGGAGACCAAAACTGTACACAATACTCCAGGTGTGGCCTCACCAATGCCCTGTACAACTGTAGCAACACCTCCCTGCCCCTGTACTCAAATCCCCTTGCTATGAAGGCCAACATGCCATTTGCTTTCTTAACCGCCTGCTGCACCTGCATGCCAACCTTCAATGACTGATGTACCATGACACCCAGGTCTCTTTGCACCTCCCCTTTTCCTAATCTGTCACCATTCAGATAATAGTCTGTCTCTCTGTTTTTACCACCAAAGTGGATAACCTCACATTTATCCACATTATACTTCATCTGCCATGCACTTGCCCACTCACCTAACCTATCCAAGTCGCTCTGCAGCCTCACAGCATCCTCCTCGCAGCTCACACTGCCACCCAACTTAGTGTCATCCGCAAATTTGGAGATACTACATTTAATCCCCTCATCTAAATCATTAATGTACAGTGTAAACAGCTGGGGCCCCAGCACAGAACCTTGCGGTACCCCACTAGTCACTGCCTGCCATTCTGAAAAGTACCCATTTACTCCTACTCTTTGCTTCCTGTCTGACAACCAGTTCTCAATCCATGTCAGTACACTACCCCCAATCCCATGTGCTCTAACTTTGCACATCAATCTCTTGTGTGGGACCTTGTTGAACGCCTTCTGAAAGTCCAAATATACCACATCAACTGGTTCTCCCTTATCCACTCTAATGGAAACATCCTCAAAAAATTCCAGAAGATTTGTCAAGCATGATTTCCCTTTCACAAATCCATGCTGACTTGGACCTATCATGTCACCTCTTTCCAAATGCACTGCTATGACATCCTTAATAATTGATTCCATCATTTTACCCACTACCGATGTCAGGCTGACCGGTCTATAATTCCCTGTTTTCTCTCTCCCTCCTTTTTTAAAAAGTGGGGTTACATTGGCTACCCTCCACTCCATAGGAACTGATCCAGAGTCAATGGAATGTTGGAAAATGACTGTCAACGCATCCACTATTTCCAAGGCCACCTCCTTAAGTACTCTGGGATGCAGTCCATCAGGCCCTGGGGATTTATCGGCCTTCAATCCCATCAATTTCCCCAACACAATTTCCCGGCTAATAAGGATTTCCCTCAGTTCCTCCTCCTTACTAGACCCCCCGACCCCTTTTATAACCGGAAGGTTGTTCGTGTCCTCCTTCGTGAATACCGAACCAAAGTACTTGTTCAATTGGTCCGCCATTTCTTTGTTCCCCGTTATGACTTCCCCTGATTCTGACTGCAGGGGACCTACATTTGTCTTTACTAACCTTTTTCTCTTTACATATCTATAGAAACTTTTGCAATACGTCTTAATGTTCCCTGCAAGCTTCTTCTCATACTCCATTTTCCCTGCCCTAATCAAACCCTTTGTCCTCCTCTGCTGAGTTCTAAATTTCTCCCAGTCCCCAGGTTCGCTGCTATTTCTGGCCAATTTGTATGCCACTTCCTTGGCTTTAATACTATCCCTGATTTCCCTTGATAGCCACGGTTGAGCCACCTTCCCTTTTTTATTTCTATGCCAGACAGGAATGTACAATTGTTGCAGTTCATCCATGCGGTCTCTAAATGTCTGCCATTGCCCATCCACAGTCAACCCCTTAAGTATCATTCGCCAATCTATCCTAGCCAATTCACACCTCATACCTTCAAAATTACCCTTCTTTAAGTTCTGGACCATGGTCTCTGAATTAACTGTTTCATTCTCCATCCTAATGCAGAATTCCACCATATTATGGTCACTCTTCCCCAAGGGGCCTCGCACAACGAGATTGCTAATTAATCCTTTCTCATTACATAACACCCAGTCTAAGATGGCCTCCCCCCTAGTTGGTTCCTCGACATATTGGTCTAAAAAACCATCCCTTATGCACTCCAGAAAATCCTCCTCCACCGTATTGCTTCCAGTTTGGTTAGCCCAATCTATGTGCATATTAAAGTCACCCATTATAACTGCTGCACCTTTATTGCACGCACCCCTAATTTCCTGTTTGATGCCCTCCCCAACATCACTACTACTGTTTGGAGGTCTGTACACAACTCCCACTAACGTTTTTGCCCTTTGGTGTTCTGCAGCTCTACCCATATAGATTCCACATCATCCAAGCTAATGTCCTTCCTAACTATTGCCTTAATCTCCTCCTTAACCAGCAATGCTACCCCACCTCCTTTTCCTTTTATTCTATCCTTCCTGAATGTTGAATACCCCTGGATGTTGAGTTCCCAGCCCTGCTCATCCTGGAGCCACGTCTCCGTAATCCCAATCACATCATATTTGTTAACATCTATTTGCACAGTTAATTCATCCACCTTATTGCGGATACTCCTTGCATTAAGACACAAAGCCTTTAGGCTTGTTTTTTTAACACCCTCTGTCCTTTTAGAATTTTGCTGTACAATGGCCCTTTTTGTTCTTTGCCTTGGGTTTCTCTGCCCTCCACTTTTCCTCATCTCCTTTCTGTCTTTTGTTTTTGCCTCCTTTTTGTTTCCCTCTATCTCCCTGCATTGGTTCCCATCCCCCTGCCATATTAGTTTAACTCCTCCCCAACAGCACTAGCAAACACTCCCCCGAGGACATTGGTTCCGATTCTGCCCAGGTGCAGACCGTCCGGATTGTACTGGTCCCACCTCCCCCAGAACCGGTTCCAATGCCCCAGGAATTTGAATCCCTCCCTGCTGCACCATTGCTCAAGCCACGTATTCATCTGAGCTATCCTGCGATTCCTACTCTGACTAGCACGTGGCACTGGTAGCAATCCCGAGATTACTACTTTTGAGGTCCTACTTTTTAATTTAGCTCCTAGCTCCTTAAATTCATTTCGTAGGAACTCATCCCTTTTTTTACCTATGTCATTGGTACCAACGTGCACCACGACAACTGGCTGTTCTCCCTCCCTTTTTAGAATGTCCTCCACCCGCTCCGAGACATCCTTGACCCTTGCACCAGGGAGGCAACATACCATCCTGGAGTCTCGGTTGCGGCCGCAGAAACGCCTATCTATTCCCCTTACAATTGAATCCCCTATCACTATCGCTCGCCCACTCTTTTTCCTGCCCTCCTGTGCAACAGAGCCAGCCACGGTGCCATGAACTTGGCTGCTGCTGCCCACTCCTGATGAGTCATCCCCCTCAACAGCACTCAAAGCAGTGTATCTGTTTTGCAGTGGGATGACCACAGGGGACCCCTGCACTACCTTCCTTGCACTACTCTTCCTGCTGGTCTTCCATTCCCTCGCTGGCTGTGGACCCTTCTCCTGCAGTAAGACCAACTCGCTACACGTGATACTCACGTCATTCTCAGCATCGTGGATGCTCCAGAGTGAATCCACCTTCAGCTCCAACTCCGCAACGCGGACCGTCAGTAGCCGGAGGTGGACACACTTCCCGCACATGTAGTCGTCAGGGACACTGGTGTTGTCCCCGTGTTCCCACATGGTACAGGAGGAGCATATCACGTGACCGAGCTGTCCTGCCATGACTTAACCCTTAGATACACTTAAATTGCCGACAACAATGTTAAAAGTTACTGACTAATAAAGAAAAAGAAAAACTACTCACCAATCAGCAGCCAATCACTTACCACGTTGGCTGTGACGTCACCTTTTGATTTCTTTCTACTTCTTTTTTGCCTTCTCTCCCAGCTGGAGCTGCACCGGTACGCCTCTCTCGACTCCCGCCTCTCTCGACGCTCCCCGGACTGCTGAGTCTTTTATAGGCCGCTGCCTCTCTCGACTCCCGCCTCTCTCGACGCTCCCCGGACTGCTGAGCCTTTTATAGGCCGCTGCCTCTCTCGACTCCCGCCTCTCTCGACGCTCCCCGGACTGCTGAGCCTTTTATAGGCCGCTGCCTCTCTCGACTCCCGCCTCTCTCGACGCTCCCCGGACTGCTGAGCCTTTTATAGGCCGCTGCCTCTCTCGACTCCCGCCAGTCTTGTGTCTGGCATGCGAACTGTGTGGTCTGCCCAGCGGAGCTGATCAAGTGTGGCCAGTGCTTCAATGCTGGAGATGTTGGCCTGGTCGAGGGCGCTAACATTGGTGCGTGTGTCCTTCCAGGGGATTTGTAGGAACTTGCGGAGATATCATTGGTGGTATTTCTCCACCGACTTGCGATGTCTACTGTACATGGTCCATGTTTCTAAGCCATACAGGAGGGCATGTATTACTACAGACCCTGTCGACCATGAGCTTGGTGACAGTTTTGAGGGCCTGGTTTTCAAACACTTTGTTCCTCAAGCGGCCGAAGGCTGCACTGGCACACTGGGAGAGGTGTTGAATCTCGTTGTCTATGCCTGCTCTTGTTGATAGGAGGCTCCTGAGATAAGGGAAGTGGTCCACATTGTCCAGGGCTGCCCCATGGATCTTGATAACTGGGGGGCAGTGCTGTGCGGCGAGGGCAGGATAGTGGAGGATCTTGGTCTCACTGATGTTTAGCGTAAGGCCCATGCTTTTGTACGTCTCAGTAAATACGTCAGCTATGTCCTGGACTTCATTCTCTGTATGTGCGCAGACGCAGGCGTTGTTTGTGTACTGTAGCTCGACTTCAGAGGTTGGGGTGGTCTTGGACCTGGCCTGGAGATGGTGAAGGTTGAACAGGTTCCCACTGATTCTGTAGTTTAGTTCCATTCCAGCGGGGAGCTTGTTGACTGTGAGGTGAAGCATGGCAGCGAGGAAGATTGAGGCGATTACACAGCCCTGCTTGACCCTGGTCCGGACGTGGATTGGGTCTGTGATGGAACTGTTGGTAAGGATCACAGCCTGCATGTCGTCATGGACCAGGCGGAGGATGGTGATGTACTTTTGCGGCATCCAAAACGGAAGAGGACGCTCCATAGACCCTCGCGGTTGACGGTGTCAAAGCCCTTTGTAAGGTCGAAGAAGGCCATGTATAAGGGCTGACGCTGTTCCCTGCATTTTTCCTGCAGCTGTCAAGCTGAAAACTCATGTCTGTTGTGCCCCAAAGGGAGCAAAATCCACAATGCAACTCCGTGAGGAGCTCCTCGGCCACAGGGAGAAGATGGTTGAGGAGGACTCTTGTGATGACTTTCCCAGTGGCTGATAGCAGGGAGAATCCTCTGTAGTTGCCGCAGTCGGACTTGTCCTCTTTTTTAAAGATGGTCACAATCACTAAGCATCCACCTGAGAGGGAAGACAGGGCCTCAGTTTATCGTCTCATCCGAAAGATGGCACTTCTGACAGTGCGGCACTCCCTCAGCACTGCACTGGAGTGTCAGCTGAGATTTATGTGCTCAGGTTTCTGGAGTGGCACTTGAACCTACAACCTTCTGACTCAGAGGCAAGTGTGCTACCCATTGAGCCACAGCTGACACTATTAATCATGCTCTATTCAAAATAGAGTTAGATGAAATCCTTACTACTAGGGGGATCAAGGGGTATGGTGAGAAAGCAGGAATGGGGTACTAAAGTTACATGTTCAGCCATGAACTCATTGAATGGCAGTGCAGGCTAGAAGGGTCGAATGGCCTACTCCTGCACCTATTTTCTATGTTTCTATGTTTCAATGGGCCCAAGTTTCCACACGATAAAAAACGGGCACCCCTCCGAGCTGGGCGCCCGTTTTTCGCGCCTAAAATGGCGCCAGAAAAAAAACGCGCTATTCTCGAGCGCTTTGCAGCTCCTTTTCTGTTTGGCGCGGCGCCCAGGGGGGCGGAGCCTACACTTGCGCCGATTTTGTAAGTGGGAGGGGGCGGGTACTATTTAAATTAGTTTTTTTCCTGCCGGCAACGCTGCGCGTGCGCGTTGGAGTGTTCGCGCATGCTCAGTGTGAAAAAAACATTGGCACTCAGCCATTTTTGTAGTTCTTTGTAGCTGTTTAATTTTTGAACATTTTTTAATAAAAGCACATTGTCATCAGCACATCAGCACTGAGGCTTCTTGCAGCCTCTCACTGTCTCCTTCCTCTCCCCACCCTCCACGGCAACAAACGGCGGTTTCCTCCCCCTCCCTCCCCTCCGCGGCGGCAAACCGCTGTCTCCTTCCCCTCCCTCCCCTCCGCGGCGGCAAACCGCTGTCTCCTTCCCCTCCCTCCCCTCCGCGGCGGCAAACCGCTGTCTCCTTCCCCTCCCTCTCCTCCACGGCGGCAACAAACCGCTGTCTCCTCCCCCTCCCTCCCCTCCGCGGCAACAAACCGCTGTCTCCTTCCCCTCCCTCCCCTCCGCGGCGGCAAACCGCTGTCTCCTTCCCCTCCCTCCCCTCCGCGGCGGCAAACCGCTGTCTCCTTCCCCTCCCTCCCCTCCGCGGCGGCAAACCGTTGTCTCCTTCCCCTCCCTCCCCTCCGCGGCAACAAACCGCTGTCTCCTTCCCCTCCCTCCCCTCCGCGGCAACAAACCACTGTCTCCTCCCCCTCCCTCCCCTCCGCGGCAACAAACCACTGTCTCCTCCCCCTCCCTCCCCTCCGCGGCGGCAAACCGCTGTCTCCTTCCCCTCCCTCCCCTCCGCGGCAACAAACCGCTGTCTCCTCCCCCTCCCTCCTCTCCGCGGCAACAAACCGCTGTCTCCTTCCCCTCCCTCCCCTCCGCGGCGGCAAACCGCTGTCTCCTTCCCCTCCCTCCCCTCCGCGGCGGCAAACCGCTGTCTCCTTCCCCTCCCTCCCCTCCGCGGCGGCAAACCGCTGTCTCCTTCCCCTCCCTCCCCTCCGCGGCGGCAAACAGCGGTTTCCTTCCCCACCCCCCGCGGCAACGAACGATGGCTGAAGCACTTTCACACAGGTAGGAAGATGGTTTATTTAATCTTTTCTTTGCTTATAAATGTTTATTCAGGTTGGATTTATTTGTATAATATTTGTAGAAGTATAAATAAGGATCGATTGTAGAATTTAATGACTTCCCTTCCCCCCCCACCTCCCCCCTCACCTCGTTCTGGACGCCTAATTTGTAACCTGCGCCTGATTTTTTAATGTGTAGAACAGGTTTTTTCAGTTCTACAAAAATCTTCACTTGCTCCATTCTACTTTCGTTTGGAGTACGTTTTCACTGTGGAAACTTTGAAATCAGGCGTCAGTGGCCGGACACGCCCCCTTTTGAAGAAAAAATTCTGTTCCAAAGTAGAACTGTGCTACCTGACTAGAACTGCAGAAAAAAAAATGTGGAGAATTGCGATTTCTAAGATAGTCCGTTCTCCACCAGTTGCTCCTAAAAATCAGGCGCAAATCATGTGGAAACTGGGGCCCAAGGTTTCTATGCTAGAATCATAGAATCATACAGCACTGAAGGGCTCTGTTATATATGCAAGCACTCTAGTAATTACTCCACGTGGCAGGGTATTGTACTTGAACTCTCATGACCTTAGTCCATTTATTGTAGCTCCCTGAGTGAGGACACAATGAGGAGAGCACTCTTTTATACTTGGTTACCTGCAGTGTGCAGGTGACCGTTAGTTCTCCACCAGCAGCACCCTCTGGTAGTACAGATATGGTGTATACAGTGTGAAGCTACATTCAGTGGTCTAGTGTTACAGGACATACATTATACATACACAACAGACTCTATTCAGCCCATCGATAATGTGTCGGCCCTTTGTAAGAGTTACCAATTACTCCCACACCCCAGCTCCTTCCCATACCCCTGAAAATTAGTCGTTTTCATTTATGTATCCAATTCCCTTTTGAAAGTTACTATTGAATCTGCGCCTACTACCCTTTCAGGCAGTGTAATCCAGATCCTAAAAATTCACTTTGTAAAAATATTCCATTTCATCTCCCCACTGAATTTTTTTTCGCGTGTCTTAAATCTATATCCTCTGGTTACCAACCCTCCTGCCAGTGGAACCAGTTTCTCCCTATCGACTTTATCAAAACTCCTCATAATTTTGAACAATGCTATTAAATCTCCCCTTAACCTTTTCTGCTCTAAAGAGAACAATACCAATTTCTTGAGCTACCTGGACTACACTTCCTCCCACCCTGCATCCTGAAAGGACTTCATTCCATTCTCCCAGTTTCTCCGTCTCCGTCGCATCTGCTCTGATGACGCCATCTTCCACACTCGTGCCTCTGATATGTCTTCCTTTTTCCTCAACCAAGGATTCCCCTCCACTGTGGTTAACATGGCTCTCGACTGTGTCCGTTCTATTTCCCGCACCTCTGCTCTCACCCCTTCCCCTCCCTCTCAGAAGCATGACAGGGCTCCCCTTGTCCTCACCTTTCATCCCACCAGTCGCCACTTTCAACGGATCATTCTCTGCCATTTCCACCACCTCCAGCGTAATCTCACCACCAATCACATTTTACTAAACCCCCCTCAGAATTCTTAAAGGACAGTTCCCTCCACTTCAATCTAGTCCATTCCACAGTCACCCCAAGCACCCACTCCCCTTCCCATGGCACCTTTCCATGTAAGCGTAAGAGATGCAACATCTGCCCTGTTACCTCACTGTCAAGGGCCCCAAATACTCCTTCCAGGTGAAACAACGATTTACTTGTACTTTTTCAATTTAGTATACTGTATTCGCTGCTTACGATGTGTTTCCTCTACATTGGGGAGACCAACCACAGAATGGGTGACTGACTATTCAGTCCGTAAGCATGACCCTGAGCTTCCGGTCGCCTGTCACTTTAATTCTCCATTTCACTCCCACTCTGATATCTCCATCCTCGGTTTCCTACACTGTTCCAATGAAGCTCAACGCAAGCTCAAGGAACAGCAGCTCATCTTTCGTTTAGGCACTTTACAGCCTTCTGGACTCAACATCGAGTTCAACAATTTCAGACCATAACCTCTGCCCATATTTTGCGGTGATGTATTTTTTCTCTCTCTCTGTTACCCAAGGTAGCTGGTAATTATTCTGCCATTCACACCCTATCTAGACTCATCTTTCTTCAGCCATTACCATCTCAAGTCAGCCCATCATCCCTTTTGTCTCTCAAATATCTCCTGTCTTCCACCCTATCACAGACCTTCCCTTTTGTTCTTTCCTCCCCTCCCTCTTTCAGTGCTCCTCAAGAATTTGTTCATTTTGAACATTCGCCAGTTCTGATGAAGGGTCATCGACCCAAAACGTTAACTCTGCTTCTCTCCACAGATGCTGCCTGACTTGTTGAGATTTCCAGCATTTTCTGTTTTTATCCCAGTTTCTCTAGTCTCTCCACAAAACTGAATTCCCTCATTCTTCATGCCATTCTGATAAATATCCTCTGCACCCTCTCCAAGGCCCTGACATCCTTCCTAAAGTGTGGTGCCCAGCATCGGACACAATATTCCAACTGAGGCCTAACCAGTGATTTATAAAGGTTTACTATAAATCCCTTGCCTTTGTGCACTATGAGGGCGAAAGGCCTCCACAGTCCGTTTGGGGGCAGTAACCCAGTCAGGGTGATACTTCCTGAGCCCAGCGTGGAAGTCATGTCCCGATCACGAAATTGCGGTTACCGCCCCTCACAGGAAGTGGCGCACAATGTCGTGTGCTCCACTTCCTGTTGGGGCAGTTTGGGGGCGATACTCGGGCACATTCGGCAGCACTATACGTAGCGCTGATGTGTTTCAATGTCCCTTCCCTTCAGTTAAAGAGGACGGATGCTGCGAACTCATGCAGGCCCTTTGATGGCCTCCACTGGGCCATCAGGGCTGTGTAGTACCATGGTCACAGCCAGGAACCCAAACGACTGCCGGGCTTTACGATGGCGGCCCGGACCACGTGACAGCAGATGACAACAGGCAGGTGGGTGAGGCGGCTGAAATAAAGAATGTAAGTAGTTTTGCCCTGGATGGTTTCGAATCACCCCTCTTATAACAGTTCTAAACTCCGGAATTACAGTGGTGAACAGAAATACACAGTTATAGCCTGATCTTCCAGTCTCAACCATCACAATGATTTTATTCAAGTTAAAGCACACACCTGCACCCAGTAAAACACACCCTGGTGGTGTAAAACAAACAAACACAGTACAACACACACCCTGGCCCATCTGAATAGGCCCCTAATGCGAAGTACCTACGTCTAAAACACCCCACATGGATTCAAAATTGCACCACCAAATCCGTGCAAAAACCTCCCCACTGAACCTCTAAGGCTTGGTTGGGGCACACAACACCCCTTCACACAATGCGATGGTCTTAAAGATGTGTGGGCTGGGATAAATGCTCACCAATTAACCTTCTGGCTTACTCGCTGCTTCACCTGATGTGGCGTATCTTCTGGTTCTGTACCAATCTGTGGTATTCAAGTCCAGTCTCAAGGGTAGCTTCCCAGTCGAAATAGCGAGACTCTCTTTGCTCGTAGATGGTGTTTTCTTCTCTCCATCCCAGATGGAGTGCTCAGTCCTTGTGCGTTGACTGAAGCAACAGTCATCTCTTATACTTGCAAGATGCTTCTTCTCACGCCAAAAGTTCAACTGTCCGTTCGCCTGAGGCAGTCCAAATGAAAAGCAAGACACATCTTCAGCCTCTCTTTTTGTCACTGGGCCACTTCCTGTGGATCTGGCTCTGAAAAGTTTAGGTGCCCATGTCGTTTCCTTTATCTTTCGATGGCCTGAACACCGGCCACTTTACTTAATGTCTCACTGATGGGTTCCCATTACACGACAAAAGGCACCCATCAACCATGATGTTCCTGCTTTCAGCCATTGACCCATCCCCGTCCAGCTGATGAGTATTCCTGTGGGACATGTTTGGACCTGTCCCACTTCAGCTGTCTGCTCTTCTGCAGTAACAGAAAATATGTCCAAGCAATGTCCAAACCTAAAATCCAAACATGTGTTATTGCCGAATTCTTACAAAAAATACGACGCGCAGCACAGCGCACCTCCCTTTTAACTTACACCCCGCGAGCGGAGGTCTGCCTGGTTCACAACCCGCAAGGCTGGCGTGGGCACCTTTCGAGGCAGTCTCACGAGACCCTGGCCAATTTCCACCGCAGTATTAAATGGGTCGCCGCGGGGTGCTAAGGGCTCGCCATACACGGCGCCATCGTCAGTTGTGTCAGTCACCGCGCCCCCGCAAATCCACGGGCAAAAACTGTCCTGTCGGCGCCACTCGGAGGCAGTAATGGGAGGCGCAGAACAGGGCAATTTCAGCCACTATGCCTCTATTAATAAAGCCATGGATCCCATGTGCTTTATAAACTTGTCCCGACAGTTTAAAAGGTTGTGTATATGTCTCTGTGAACCTCAAAGTCTCTTTCTTCCTGCAACCTCTTTTAAAATTGCACCATTTAATTTATATTGCCTCTCCTCATTTTTTCATTCAAAATGCATCACTTCACACTGAAGGAAATTCCATCCGCCCATCTCATCAGTCTGTCTCTGTCCTCCTGAAGTCTGCTATTATCTTCATCACTGTTTACTACATTTCCAAACTTTATGTTATCTGCAAACTTTGAAATTATGCCCCCTCTGAAAAGCTCCAGGTTATTAATATATATCAGAAAGAGCAGTGGTCCTATAAAAACATAGAAACATAGAAAATAGGTGCAGGAATAGGCCATTTGCCCCTTCGAGCCTGCACCACCATTCAATAAGATCATGGCTGATCATTCACCTCAGTACCCCTTTCCTGCTTTCTCTCCATACCCCTTGATCCCTTTAGCTGTAACGGCCATATCCAACTCCCTCTTGAATATATCCAATGAATTGGCATCAACAATTCCTTGCGGTAGGGAATTCCACAGGTTAACAACTCTCTGAGTGAAGAAGTTTCTCCTCATCTCAGTCATAAATGGCTTACCCCTTATCCTTAGACTATGTCCACTGGTTCTGGACTTCCCCAACATTGGGAACATTCTTCCTGCATCTAACCTGTCCAGTCCCGTCAGAACTTTATATGTTTCTATGAAATCCCCTCTCATCCTTCTAAACTCCAGTGAATACAGGCCCAGTCGATCCATTCTCTCCTCATATGTCAGTCCTGCCATCCCGGGAATCAGTCTGGTGAACCTTCGCTGCACTCCCTCAATAACAAGAACGTCCTTCCTCAGATTAGGAGACCAAAACTGAACACAATATTCCAGGTAAGGCCTCACTAAGGCCCTGTACAACTGCAGTAAGACCTCCCTGCTCCTATACTCAAATTCCCTAGCTATAAAGGCCAACATACCATTTGCCTTCTTCACCGCCTGCTATACCTGCATGCCAACTTTCAATGTCTGATGGACCATGACACCCAGGTTTCGTTGCACCTCCCCTTTTCCTAATCTGCCACCATTCATATAATATTCTGCCTTCAGTGTTTTTGCCACCAAAGTGGATAACCTCACATTTATCCACATTATACTGCATCTGCCACGCGTTTGCCCACTCACCTAACCTGTGCAGCCTTTTAGCATCCTCCTCACAGCACACACTGCCACCCAGTTTAGTGTCATCTGCAAATTTGGAGATATTACACTCAATTCCTTCATCCAACTGATTGATGTATATTGTAAATAGCTGGTGTCCCAGCACTGAGCCCTGCAGCACCCCACTAGTCACTGCCTGCCATTCTGAAAAGGACTCGTTTATCCCGACTCTCTGCTTCCTGTCTGCCAATCAGTTCTCTATCTACGTCAGTATATTACCCCCAATACCATGTGCTTTAATTTTGCACACCAATCTCTTGTGTGGGACCTTGTCAAAAGCCTTTTGAAAGTCCAAATACACCACATCCACTGTTTCTCCCTTGTCCACTCTACTAGTTACATCCTCAAAAAGTTCTAGAAGATTTGTCAAGCATGATTTCCCTTTCATAAATCCATGCTGACTTGGACTGATCCCATCTCTGCTTTCCAAATGTGCTGCTATTTCATCTTTAATAATTGATTCCAACATTTTCCCCACTACTGATGTCAGGCTAACCGGTCTATAATTACTCGTTTTCTTTTCCCTCCTTTCTTAAAAAGTGGTGTTACATTAGCTACCCTCCAGTCCATAGGAACTGATCCAGAGTCGATAGACTGTTGGAAAATGATCACTAATGCATCCACTATTTCTCGGGCTATTTCCTTAATTACTCTGGGATGCAGACTTTCAGGCCCCAGGGATTTATCGGCCTTTAATCCCATCAATTTCCCGAACACAATTTCCCGCTGAATAAAGATTTCCTTCAGTTCCTCCTTCTCACTAGACCCTTGGTCCCCTAGTATTTCCGGAAAGTTATTTGTGTCTTCCTTCGTTAAGACAGAATCAAAGTATTAGTGACATCTGGGAGACACTTCTGTATACCTCCCTCTAGTTTGAAAAACAACCGTTCACCACTACTCACTACTTTCTGTCTCTTAGCCAATTTTGTATCCATGCTGCCACTTTCCCTTTCATCCCATGTTCTTCAATTTTGCAACCAAGTCCATTATGTGGCACTTTATCAAAAGCCTTCTGAAAGTCCACATGGACGTCTGGAAATCCTAGACGGAGGAGACGCGGAGCTCAGGGCAGCTCAATGTGGCACAGGCATCCTTCAACAGGTGTTAGGCCCCTAATTAACATATGTAAAGGCATGATGCCTGTTTTAGGTTGCCGCCCAAAAATGCCCAACACACTTAGCTGTGGTGTTCCAAATGCCTGGGCAAATGGAGGTTGTATTGTATGGGGTTAATCACATACTGTTAATTATGATATTTAGACATTTACAGTGTGTCTCTGTCCCATGCCCCGTGGAATGTTGTTGCTATAGAGAGAGAGCGAGGGAAGCAACCTTGGGACACACACCAGCTTGTTATTAGACGGTCGGTGCCTCGAGATCTCATGCTTTGTGGACGAGCAGCTGGGGCCTTACAGATTAGGAGTTGGCCATAAGCCACATGCACCCATGTTTTGTTCAATAGTATGTTTGTTTAATAGTATAAAGGAGCGGCACTGTCCCGTAGCTCTTTGAACTTCACCTTGGACTGTGATTTGCGAATGGTGCCGGGACGCCCAAGGCTCCAGACCAGCTGTCGTTGCGGAGTTCCCGATGGGTTGACGGCCGTGAGCTTTGTTGCATCTAATCATACTTCTCTTTTTCTTCGTAAACTGTATTGTTATGTTTCTTTTCTCTCAGTAAATGGTGTTTTACTCTTTACTTCATTTGTCTAGTCTCTTACTTAACGTTCATCCAGATCCCGAACCTGGGTCTATTATTATCGATCCAAAACATTTTGGCGTCACGAACAGGATCTGGTGAAATGTTTAAGAGAAAAGACAAGAAGCAGTCTCCTCCTGTGGGAGAGAAGTATAGAATACCAGGGTGGAGCACGAGGGATGAGGGTTTTGTTTCTCTTGCCAATGTGCTAGCCCGGTTTGGACCCCTGCAACATGGGGATACACAGAGCAAAGATAGAACCGTACCCCACGCGGTACTGTCTCTTCTGGAGGAAGCGGGCTTCGCACAGGAGAAAAATAGTCTCCCACAAATGGGATGGATTTTGTTGACAGCCTTAAGGGCGATGTGTAAACAACTTAAGGAAAGTGAGGCAGAAAACCTACAGTTAAAAACAGCTGTTAAGGTTTTGGAAAGTCAAAATTCAACCCTGTCTGAAGTGGTCCGCACTGCACAAGAATGGGAGGACAAGGTCAATGAACAATCAGAAACTTTAATATGCCATCTGGCAACAGTATAAAATAAAAAGAAAGCCAGACGACAGAAATTACAGATAGATTGGTCAAAGGTATGTGCATTGGTAGCTGGACCCACTTGGGATCCGGCTTGTTGGGATGGAGAAATCTGGTATTCCTCTGACTCAGAATATGAGTGGACAGATGGAGAGGGGGGGGGAACGGGAGGAAATTAAAAACCCTCCCCCATATGCTCCGAGCACAGAAGCTAGAACACTTATGACAAATAAGACCAAACAGCAAGATGGGGAACAGCCGGTACCCACTAGAGGGGTGTGTGACTTCACCACGAGTGAGTTACAAGAAATAGGGTCTCAATTTTGCCAAAAACCCAGGGAATCATTGTCAGAATGGCTAACCCGGATTTGGGACCAGAGAGCATCAGGCGTAATACTTAACCCCGAAGAGTTAACAAAAATGGAGACTATGACTATGGACCACCTTATCACAGCAGTGCTACGGAATGTCCAGGGCACAAGTTCGCTATGGGACATGGTTACTATAGGGGTCCAGCAAAAATATCCCTCTGACGTTGATTGGGAAGGGGAGGTAAAACCCTGGAGTACTATGGTGGAGGGTGCGATACAGTTGTGCAACATGGCAACACAGGGAGGAATACATTACCAACCATATGGGGGGCCAGATTAGGAGCTCTTTACGGCAGGAATGCGGAGCAGGCTGATGAAGAGTGGCCCTCCTATGATGAGGGGTGCGTTACTCACATTATTGGGACCAGCCCAAGGGCAGCGGGTGGGGCACGCTTGCCTATTGTTAGGACAGTTAGAGGACGCAGAATATAGTGTGCGAGAGTCGAGAATGGCTAATGCAGAGGGGGATCGGGTCCAGCAACAAGGTTCGACCTCTGGGAAAGATACAGGGTCAGGAAAGACAAAAAAAGAATTACGCAGAGGGACATGTTCGCGGCTTTACTGAAGGCCGGGGTCCCCAAGGGAAAAATTGATGGAATACCAACAGGAGCGATGTATTCTATGTGGAAGCAACACTGCGTCCCGGGAACAGAGAAGGGTGAAAGGAGGGAGGGAAGGCAGACTAAGTTGGATTGCGATAAGTCTGCGGATGCAGAGAAACCACCTCCCACTAGCCTATACCCCAATGTAGAAGGGCTGTGGAAGGCTAGTAATCCCCTCGACTAGGGGTATAGCCGGGATCCAGGAGCACTCCCCGTTAGAACCACATCAACCCAAGCTCCCGGGGATCTGAGGCCACACATTCCGATTACGATACATTGGCGGTGGGGGGGAACATACAAAGAGATGTAGCTTTACTAGACACAGGGGCAGAAGTTACTATTATCCATGGAAATCCTAGGAAGCACACAGGTATGATGATTAATGGGTTCGGAGGGGCAGAAACGCCAGCTGTCCGAACAACTATCAGAATGGCGTTGGGAAATGGGCCTCCGTGCTGGGTAATGGTCTTAATATCGGCAGTAAATGAACATATTATTGGGATGGACCTTTTAAAGGGAACCACACACAACACCTCATTCGGGCGATTCTCATTCGGGATACGGGTGATCACTGTGATTGCAGGGGAAGCAAAGTGGGAACCAGTGGTAATACCACGGCCATCGTGAAAAGTGACTAAGAAGCAGTACCGAATACCTGGGGGACACAAAGAAATAGGGGAAACCATACAAGGGCTCTTGAAGGCAGGTATCATTAGACATGCGGTGTCCCCCTACAATAGCCCTGTTTGGCCTGTGCAGAAACCCGACAAAAGTTGGAGGATGACTGTGGACTAGCGACAGCTGAACAAATTTGCCCCTCCCCTGGCAACTGCTGTCCCAGATGTAGTAACTATAACAGAGCGGCTGTCTGAAGAAGGTGCGGAGTGGTATGCGGTAATCGACCTGGCCAATGCCTTTTTCTCCATTCCAATAGTGGAATAATCCCAGGACCAGTTTGCATTCACTTGGGAAGGGAGGCAATACACGTTTAAACGCCTACCTCAAGGTTACCAACTATGCCACGGATTGGTGGCCCGGGACCTGGACATGTGCACGTTGGCTCCTAATGTCTCACTGGCACACTACATCGATGATGTACTAATAATGGGTCCCACCGAGGCAGTGGTGTCAGAAGCCCTAGCTACTTTAGTCCAACATATGCAAGACATGGGCTGGGAGATAAATCTGAAGAAGGTGCAGGGCCCTAGCCAGACTGTCCAGTTTCTGGGGGATCCAATGGTCTCGGGGTGAGCGCATCATACCCGAGCCTGTGAAGAATAAAATTCAAGAAATGGCCATCCCCACGAATAAAACTGAGACACAATGGTTCGTGGGACTATTGGGTTACTGGAGGAGACACATACCTCACCTCACAATGTTATTAAAACCGCTGTATGCCGTAACACGAAAAAAGGCCCACTTCGAGTGGGGAAAGGAACAACAGGTGGCCTTTGATACAGCCAAAGAAGCCGTAGCTCAATCTTTACCCCTAGCCCCACGAGTGCCTGGACAGCCTTTTGAGCTACAGGTATCCGTTACCAATGATACTGCAGTATGGAGTTTGTGGCAGGTTCAACATGGCACTCATATACCGTTACGGTTCTGGTCTAGAAAATTGACAGATGCTGCTACTTGTTACACTCCATTTGAGAAACAATTATTAGCATGTTATTTGGCCCTAACAGAAACAGAAGGACAGACAGGGAACGACAAAGTCAGTTTAAGACCAGACCTACCCATATTATCCTGGGTTCTCTCAGAAAATGAGACACACAAGGTCGGGCGAGCGCAGCAAAGCTCCATAGTGCGCTGGAAATGGTATATCGCAGAGAGAGCAAGTAAAGGAAAAGAAGGAATCACCCGACTACATGAGCATGTGGCTGAATACCCACAAACAGCTGAGAGTGAACTTACGCAGTCATCTGTCAGTTTAACCCAAGAGTCACCGATCTCCTGGGGCGTGTCTTTTGAACAGTTAACACCTGGAGAACGTAGTCATGCCTGGTTCACAGATGGCTCAGCGGTCTGGTGAAACGGCCTTCGGCGATGGTGAGCCGCTGCCTTCAATCCAGAAACCCAGACAATTGTGCATGATGAGGGCAAGGGAGGCTCCAGCCAGCTCGCAGAACTAGCAGCTGTAGTCCTTGTGTTAGGAGAGGAACAGCAACAAGTACACATATATACTGACTCATGGGCAGTAGCCAATGGCATGGCGAGCTGGATGCAAAACTGGCATGAACATAACTGGCAAATAATTGGGAAAGACTTGTGGGGAGAGCACCTATGGGAACAAATATGGTCCAAAGCCCAGAAGGTGAAAATAACTGAATATCATGTGGACGCTCACATGAAAAACACTTCAAAGACCTCTGAATATAATAACATCATTGATAATATAGCCCGGGTACGGGCTGTCAAAGAGATGGAAGAGGAAGAATATGGCATACGCAAGTGGGCCCACCACAAATCTGGACATTTGGGCATTCAGGGTACGATACAATGGGCACGAAATAGGGGGTTATATTTGACTATGGACAGTGTTAAACAGATCATAAACACCTATGAAATGTGTCAAAAGGCGAAGCATTTTCCTCTACAACGACAACCCATATTAAGAGAGGGACTCAACCAGCACAAATATGGCAAGTTGATTATGTAGGACCTTTACCATTGCAACAACGGTTCCAATATTTGCTCACTGCTGTTAATACCTATTCTGGACTTTTGATAGCTTATCCAGTGACTAAAGTGAATTAAAGGACTGGAGAATTTAATCACATACTACGGTGAGCCAGCAGAAGTACAGTCCGATAATGGGTCGCACTTCACAGGTCAAACAGTGCAACAGTGGCCGGTAGACAACGGGATCTATTGGATGTATCCGCAAGCTGCAGGGTTAATAGAACGTATGAATGGACTACTTAAGCAACAGATTAAAATATTAACTCCCACTAACACATTGCAAGGGTGGTTAAAGGTCTTACCACAAGCAGTGCGCAATCTGAATCACTGACCATTGCGGTGGGGGAACTCCCATAAGTCACATGTTAGGCAAAGTTAGTGTCCCTACCATTGCAAAATCAGACTCAGGACACAGTTTGTGAAGGAGGAAAAGTGTGGGTGCAGTACCCCTCGAGACCCTTAGAAGCAGGAGAAATCTTAGCGACAGGAGAAGGAAACACTTATTGGGTGCTCCTGACTGATCAGGATATTCCTCTCTGTGTTGACAAGGGTAAATTGACTAAACGAGGCTGAAATTAATATACTTATGCTTCCTCCCACAGGAATTCTGCCCAAAATGGCAACTTACCAACTCATGCTGGCAAGTCTCTGTGTCTCGTTATCTGTGACTGTGCTACTTCCATCCTCAAACACAGCATGGTGGTTAGCTTACACTGATCGTACGCAAGACAATCAAGGGTGGATTGTATTGGCGGGACATCTTTTACGGATGGTCCCAAAAAATATCCGCCGCTTTGAAGCTGTTAATACATCCTATCGTTGTTTTACTCGTCGCGTTATTACTGCTTGTATGTATTCTTAGGTGTAGATTGCGGTCGTTGCTTGTGCATACTCAACGTGTAACTGATGCATTATTTCTTCAACTTGATTATATTACTTAGAATGTCTAAATATCAAGGGTGGATTGTATTGTATGGGGTTAATCACATACTCTTAATTATGGATATTTAGACATTTACAGTGTGTCTCTGTTCCATGCCCCCTGGAATGTTGTTGCTATGAAAGAGAGAGAGGGAAGCGACCTTGGGACACACACCAGCTTATGAGACGGTCGGCGGCTCGAGATCTCATGCTTTGTGGACGAGCAGCTGGGGCCTTACAGATTAGGAGTTGGCCATAAGCCACATTCACCCATGTTTTGTTCAATAGTATGTTTGTTTAATAGTATAAAGGAGCGGCATTGTTCCGTAGCTCTTTGAACTTCACCTTGGACCATGATTCGCCGGGACCCCCAAGGCTCCAGACCAGCCGTCGTTGCGGAGTTCTCGATGGGCTGAAGGCCGTGAGCTTTGTTGCATCTTCTCTTTTTCATACTTCTCTTTTTCTTCGTAAACTGTATTATTATGTTTCTTTTCTGTCAGTAAATGGTGTTTTATTCTTTACTTCATTTCTCTTGTCTCTTATTTAACATTCTTCCAGATCTCGAACCTGGGTCTATTATTATCGATCCAAAACAGGGGTCAGGCCATTCTACTGCTCAATTGATCAATGTTGTGCCCATTTTATACCTGAAAAATGGGCACAATTTATTCCAATTTCTACCCCAAAATCCTCCATTACGTGAAACAGCAGTAGTGATGGTTAATAGTGCTGATTCTTCAGAGCCGCTATCATTCTGTCTCCATAACTGCAATGAAAATGTGGCAAGAATTGCATTATTTGCGTAAATGGGCTTTTCGTCGCTCATAGTGTCAGCTGTGGCTCAGTGGGTAGCATTCTCGCCTCTGAGTCAGAAGGTTGTAGTTTCCAAGTCCCACTTTAGTGACTTGAACACATAAATCATGGCTGACACTTCAATGCAGTGCTGAGGGAGTGCTACACTGTTGGCGGTGCTGTCTTTCAGATGAGATGTTAAACTGAGGCCCCGTCTGCTCCCTCAAGTAGACGTGAAAGATCCCCCGACACTATTTCGAAAAAGAGCAGGGGAGTTGTCCCCGGTGTCTTGGACAATATCTATCCCAACATATCAAAGAAACAGATTATCTCAACATTCATCATCATAGGCAGTCTCTTGGAATCGAGGAAGACTTGCTTCCACTCTTAAAATGAGTTCTTAGGTGGCTGAACAGTCCAATATGAGAACCAAAGTCTCTGTCACAGGTGGGACAGACAGTCGTTGAGGGAAGGGTGGGTGGGACTGGTTTGCCGCATGCTCATTCTGCTGCCTGCGCTTGATTTCTGCATGCTCTCGGCGATGAGACTCGAGGTGCTCAGCGCCCTCCCGGATGCACTTCCTCCACTTAGGGCGGTCTTTGGCCAGGGTCTCCCAGGTGGCAATGGGGATGTTGCACTTTATCAGGGAGGCTTTGAGGGTATCCTTGTAATGTTTCCTCTGCCCACCTTTGGCTCATTTACCATGAAGGAGTTCCGAGTAGAGCGCTTGCTTTGGGAGTCTCATATCTGGCATGCGAACTATGTAGCCTGCCCAGCAGAGCTGATCAAGTGTGGTCAGTGTTTCAATGCTGAGGATGTTGGCCTGGTTGAGGACACTAATGTTGGTGCGTCTATCACATTGCTTTTTGTGGAAGCTTGCTGTGTGCAAAATTGGCTGCTGCCTTTCCCACAATGCGACAGTGACTACACTTCAAAAGTACTTCATTGGCTGTAAATTGCTTTGAGACGTCCAGTGGTCATGAAAGGCGCTATATAAATCAAAGTCTTTCTTTCTTTCATCCAGTGAAGTTGCAGAAGCAAAGCGGGAATTGCTCCAAGATAATCTGTAGCCCCATTCTCACAACAGGTCAAAGTCTTTCAGTTCAAATCACATGACTTCCGTTTGCCCGTGGAAAAATAACCGCCTGAAAACAGGATAAAGCTCATGATATGAATTCTACATTTGCACATTATGAAGAATGATCCAGGTTACATAATGTGTCAAGCATCAGACAATAGTTATAACACACTTCAGCCTCACTCCTCTGGTTTATGATGCCACCTAAACCCTTTTCGCTTGTTCCAGAATATGCATTATCTATATTTAACATTTCTGCATATCCCTCTGTAAGGTGTAACGTCCTACATTGATAGGTTGGAGATGCTTCCCATTGTTTGGACTGGTACAATCTGCCGATCTCCTCCTGAGCCACAGGCCTGCTTGCCTGATGCCCGGTCATTCTCTAGTACAGGGGGGAGTTTCAGGAATAAGTTAGCAGCACAGAGGTTAGCAACTCCAATTTCCCTTTCCAAATCACACAGTACAGTAATATGGTTTGTCATTTGATCTGTGCATTCACCTCATGATTATGATTTATGGGACCAGCTTTCTATTTTCCAAGCCTGTGGCAATCTACTTAGGCTTCTGGGGAATTGATATTTTATGTCAAGGACTTGTCAAAAGCTGTAATAGTTTGATGTAGTGATTACTTTTTTTTCTTTATCTAAATCAATTGCCACCCCACCCCAAGAGATCAGAAGTAATACAAAAGATGATCTCATTTATTAATAGAAACTGGAGGAAGAGTTGTCACCTCATGGAACTCGTTTCGAATGGGCTTATTATGATGAATGGACATTTCCCAGTTGAACCCATTTTGGTGGTACAATAGTAATTTACTGGTTAATTGAAAGTTTAGTTTGATTAATGAAGACAAAAAGAAGCAGGCCAAAGATTCAGAGATGATGGGGGTGAATTTTCAACTGGCCACTCGGATGTAAAACTGCGTTGCAACTGGCCGCCTAGTATAGAAACCACCCAAATTTCACATCCATTGACTTACTGTAAAGACAAATTAAAGAAAGACTTATGTTCATAAAGCTCCGAATCACATCTGTCAGAAATACCTTAAAGTGCAACACAAGCAATGGATTACTGTGAAATGCAGCGACTGTTCTGCAGACAAACAGGTTAATCCTTTTGCAAGATCTCACAAATAGCAATTAGTTGAATCACCAATTAAATTATTTCGGTGGTTTAGTTTTGAAAGAAAGAAGGAAAATGTAATTTCTATAGCACCTTTCACGACCACCGGATGTCTCAAAGCGCTTTACAGCCAATGAAGAACTTGTGGAGTGTAGTCACTGTTGTAATGTTATGCGGGGTTATAATAGCCCAGGAAGCAGCTCGCTGGAGGGAGAGCTCGCATTCTAATCGTGCTGCAGAGGACAGAGACAAAGACGTTGAGGACCCACCAAGCATAGACGACTGTTGGCAATCCACACGGACCTTCTAACAATCACACTACACGTTACCAATTCATCCACTAGGCTCACAACTGCATGCCTCATCGTGGATGACATAGACCCAACTGACTGGAGTTTTATTGAATCTTGTGAACATCACGTGACTGGCTAAACCACTCACTATGCAACAGCTCTACAACTATTTTAAAATAGAACAATAATCAAGTGCCCTCTGATTAGAAGGGAACACTAAAACTGACAAACTTAAACAAATTAAACTTTAAACAGTCAACTTAAATCAAATAAAAAATTGGTTGCTGGGGGTGATGATCCACTACAGTCCCTCCAGTGCCCACCCCTCGCGGAAAGTCATGAGCGTACCAATGGACACCGCGTGCTCCATCTCCAGGGACACCCTGGCTCGGATGTAACCGCGGCAGAGAGGCAGGCAGACGGGCTGAACTACCCCCTCGACCGCCCGCTGCCTGGACCAGTTGATGGCCACCTTGGCCATGCCCAGGAGCAGTCCTACGAGGAGACCTTCCAACCTGCCCCTTCCCCTCCGCACAGGGTGCCCAAAGATCAGAAGTGTGGGACTGAAGTGCAAGCAGAATTTGAGGAGCAGTCACTTCAAATAATGGAAGAAGGGCTGCAATCTCACACATACGACATAAACATGGAACACGGACTCCTCTAGACCGCAGAAATTAGAGGCGGCCTGGGAATCCGTGAACTGACTTAAAAACTTATTGAACGGGACTGCTCCGTGCAACACTCTCGAGGCCAAGTCCCCAATAAATAAAGGGAGGACTCACGAGTAGAGAGCTCTCCATTGGGAACCCCCGCTTCCTCTGGCAGCAAGATGGAGAGTGTGCAAGAGCAGCCTGTACAGGAATCCCCTCCGTGTAGAACTGAAAGACAAGGAGGGGATTTCCCAGAGGAGGCTCAAGTTGTGAGGCACTGGCTCTCGAGGGAGGTTTCGGGGCTTGGTGCCGATGAGGAATTCCATCCGGATGGGGGTCAGTTCGGACGGGATCTCCCCAGGTGCTTGGGCCTCCTTGACACACCTAACGGAGCAACTCGATGGCATTGGCCGCGTGCCGGACATTGGCCCGGGATAGGCGCCATCTAGCACGTTCCTCCGCCATCGAGCAGGTCCTTGACCCTGGTCACTTTGCCAGCCACAGCCCTCTCGTCCGCCTGCCATCTAAAACCGCGGTAGTGGAGGTACGGATTCCTGAGCAGCGGCTCCCGAAGGCCACTCCAGATGGGGGAGAACTGCGTTTGATGGCGACTCTGTTCCAGACCCTGATGCGTTCCTATTAAAAGATAGGCAACCCTCGCATGACGGTCCTGACGCCCTCAAGGCTCACAAACAGGAGCTGCGTGTCATAATTGGGCATTACTGCTGGCGGAAGAAATACGTCACCAGCACACACCACCTAGGAGGGGGCTCAACGTAGACGTATCCCTGCAGGGTCTGAAGATGGAAAATCACATGCTGTGTGCTGGCGCACACCAACCGCCCTCCCTAAGCGGGAGACTCAAAACCGCAGCAGAGACCCAGTGCTTCCTGTTGTTCCAGAAGTCCACCAGCTTCTTCTGTATCTTGGCGACAAACGCAGGGGGAGGGGTCAAAGTGACCAGCCGGTACCACAGCATAGCGGCCACCAGCTGGTTTATGACTAGCGCTCGACCCCTGTAGGACAGCACTCTGAGCAGTCCTGTCCAGTGCCCTAGGCGAGCGGCGACCTTGGCCTCCAGCTCTTGCCAGTTCGCCGGCCAGGCTTCCTCGTCAGGGCTAAGGTAGACTCCCAGATCAGGAGATGGGTCGTGCTCCAGGCAAAAGGCCTGAGCTCCTCCGGCAGGGGAGTCCACCCGCCACTGACCCACCAGGAGTCCGGAACATTTCTCCCAGTTAATCCTGGCGGAGGATGCGGCCGTATAAATCTGGCACTCACGCATCCTCTGCAGGTCAACGGGATCCTCGACCATGAGGAGCACGTCATCGGCATAAGCCGAGAGGACAACCTCCACGCCCGGCCCTTGCAGAGCCAGTCCCTTCAACCTCGTCCACAGGAGGCGTAAGAAAGGCTCCACGCAGATGGCATATAACTGGCCGGACATGGGGCATCCCTGGCGCACCCTTCTCCCAAAGTGAAGGGGCGCCGTCAGGGACCCGTTAACCTTAATTAGACACTCCACGGCAGCGTACAAAAGTCGGATCCGGGCGACGAAATGCGTTCCGAACCCGAAAGCGTGCAGAGTTCCGAACTGATACTCATGATCCACCCTGTCGAACGCCTTCTCTTGGTCGAGGGATAGGAAGGCGACCGACAGACCAGCCTCCTGGGAGTGGTGGATGAGGTCCCGGACCAGATGGATGTTGTTGTGGATTGTCCGGCCCGGGACCATGTAGGACTGGTCGGGGTGGATCATGTGACAAAAATTTTGTAATGGTGTTGAGGAGGGAGACCGGGCGCCAGTTCTTAAGGAGGCGGAGATCGCCCTTCTTAGGCAGCAGGACGATGACTGCCCTGCACCAAGAGAGGGGCATCTCCCCGGTCGCCAGGCTTTCCCACAGGACCTACGCGTTGTCGCCCCCCAGGACGTCCCAGAACGCCCTGTGGAACTCCACGGTCAGCCCGTCCAGCCCCGGGGCTTTCCCCCTCACGAGCTGGTCGAGGGCGCCGGTCAGCTCCGCCAGGCTTAGCGGAGCTTCCAGATTTTCTGCGCCCTCTGGGCCGACCTTCGGCAGGGCCTTCCCAAAAAACTCTACATGCTTCCTCGCTGGACGGCTCCGGAGAGAACAGAGCCCCACAGTAGTCTCGGGCCCTGTTGCTGATGCCCTCCAGATCCGAGACGCGAGAGCCGTCGTCGGCCAGCAGCGTCAAAAGCTGCTTACGGACCCCCTGTCTTTTTTCCAGCGAGTAGAAGAAGGGGGAGCCGCGGTCCAGATCCCGCAGAAACCGGATCCGCGACCTCACGAAAGCGCCTCGGGACCCGACGAGCTGCAGGTCCTTCAGCACGGCCTTCTTAGCTTCGTACACCGTCCGCAGGGCCGGGTCCTCGACGTCTTGACCGAGACGGGATTCCAGGTCGAGCACCTCCTTCTCTAGGTGCCCCACCCTGGCCTCCAGCCTCTTGGTCGACCCCTTCGTGTACTCTTGACAGAAGAGACGGATGTGAACCTTGTCCACGTCCCACCGTAACCTCAAGGAGGGGAAGCCCCTCTGCCTCCTCCTGCATTCGGACCAGAACCGACGGAATTAATTCCAGAACCGCTCATCCTCCAGCAGCTGGTTGTTAAAATGCCAGTATGCGGACCCCACACGCGCGCGAAGTGAAGCAAGCTCCGCCCACACCAGGTGGTGGTCCAAGCACGGCGCCGGCTGCATGGAGGCCGCCGGGACGTAGGAAACGTACGCCCGAGACACATAAAGGCGGTCGATTCTGGACCAACCTCTTCCAGGCCTCACCCAAGTAAAGGCGCTGGAGTCGTGTTGGAGATTTTGCCAGACGTTCACCAAGTCGAAGGACCCGACCAGCTCCTCAACTTCTCTATTGCCATCACGCTCTGCGGGGCACCGGAGCGATCTCTCGCCTCGAGGGTGCAGCTAAAATCCCCCCCGAGGACAATGCAGTCGCCGATGCGATGGAGCCTAGAAGAGCGGACACTTCTTCGAAGAAGCGCACTTGTTGTGGGCCGGGCTGAGGGGCGCACACGTTCACGAGATGGAGCGGCACGTCCCCCAGATGAACCGTGACATGGAGCAAGTGGCCTGGCACAGGCTCCTCGACTCCCAAGATCTCCGGTTGAAAATGTCGGGCCAGCAAGGTAGCCACCTCACAAGAAGTGGCAGTGAGGTGGCTCATGCGGACCTCTCCTTGCCATTCCAGGAGCCACGTGGCCTCATCTCCCGGAACGTTGTGGGTTTCTTGCAGGAAGCACACCGCATATTTCCCCTCCCGTAGGAGTGAAAAATTGTTAAATCTACGGCGTGCCTCTCTACCGCCGTTGATGTTGAGGCTGGCTATGGTTATCTTCATGGCAAAAGCATAGTGCAACCTCTAACTTAAACTACTGTGGGGGGGCGGTGCGGAGTCGTTTGATGACCTCCACTCACTCAGCAACCCAGCGAGGAACGTTTTGAGCCGGCGCAGCTCAAGGCTTACTTGTTTTGATAAGGGACCGCCCGTGGCCATGGTTTTGACGGAGGCGTGGACAGATCTGATGAGCAGCGCTGGCTCGGACCATTTGTCCAGGGCCAGATGGGCTCTATTGCGGCAACCCTGGCATTCCGCCAAAAAGTTCTGGAGTTCCTTGGCAGGAATGAGCGGGGACTCAGTGGCGGGCATGAGGAGATCCATTGCCTCACTGGCGATGGACTCTAAATCCTCTCCCGCGCCTATCACCGAGTCCCCGTCCTCTCCAGAAGGTCGCATCCAGCGGCCAGTCCGTCTACCGCACGGGGTATGGCGAATGGCCCGGCCACACCATCCGGCCCTACTGCTGTCACGATACCACCCCGAGGATCATCGACAGAGGAGACCCCCTGGGCTCCTCCTGGGATGCCGGGTTAAGAAGCAGCAGCGGACGGGGGTCCCCCTCCGTCCCGGGCACTGGGGAGCACAGAGAGACCGGACTGAAAAACTGCTCCAAGTCCTCCAAGTCCCCTAGCCCCAACATTAGAAATGAAGATTGGAGTTCCTCACCCTTGCTGCCACCACCCCCCGGCCCAGCGGGTTGGTGTTCCTGTGATTTGATTCCTTTTTCTGCCAGGTTGAGCAGATTCCGGGGGATGTCAATGTTTGGTTGGGCGGGCTTGGACTTGGCCTCTTCGGACTTGCCCGCCTCAGTCCCCGGAACGTTCGACCCGGCGGCGACACATTCAATTTGCAGCCCGGCTCCCCCCCGCAACAGGCAGTTCTTCATCACCATCCCCGGGATGCTCAGGCTGGGCAGCCTCAGTTGTCTCTCCCTCCCGAGGGACAAACTGCCCCCCCCCACCCCACGCGTTCGGCGCGCATTGGGAGCGCTGGTGGAGGACGCGGGAAATGCGTCAGACACCAACTCCTCCACGGAGGGACCTTGGTCATCCTCCGTTTCGCTGGAGTAGTGTTTCCTTTTTTGTCTGGGGGGACGCGGGGGCAGGGAAACCTCCATGTCTGCAGGGGCTCATGATAGACAGGCCTTGCATCCGAATCCAGGTGAATTTGCACCTTGGCTCCAATAAAATTACCAATGCCCGGTTCAAATAAAGAAGGAAATTTCTTCAACAGTTGAGCACACAAAGTGTCATCCACCAATGACAACGCTTTGATATCATTCCAATTCCACTTGATTTTCTCGAGCCAGTTCTTGCCGAACAGCGTTGGACCATTACCTGGGACGATCCATAATGGTAGATCGTGAACCATATGACACCTCGACTACTGCACTGCCAATCACTGGTATGAGTACCTTAGTGTAAGTACGCAGCTTGGCATTGACTGGGCTCAGCTTAGGCTTCACAGCCTCACAGTCCCACAGCTTGTCGAATGTCCTTTGGCTTATTATCGACTGACTTGCACCCGTGTCCAGCTCTATTGATACAGGCACGCCTTTCAGCTTCACATTAACGATTATCAGCTGGCTCTTACCCAAGAACAAATACAGACCATACACTTCCTCCTCGGGTTGTGTATCCGGGCCAGCACTGGACTGGTCATCATCAGCAATATGAGTGGCAGCACACTTGTTCAGTTGTGAGCACATTCTCTGAAGATGCCCCACTTTCGAACAGCCATTGTACTGTTTAATCGGACATTGATGAGGCCGATGATTGCCCCCACAACACCAACAGAGTGATATCGGATTCGTACCAGTTGGCGGACTTTGAGCAGCTACAGGCTTCACATAAGCAGTCGAGTAGGCCCTGCCATAAACAGCTCTATCAGACGACGACACAATCTTGCTTACTTGCCGTGGAGCTCCGACTCTTTGATGATAACTGCCTCAAATTATCATCAGTCATCATGCATGCCTGGGCAGTCGCGTTGGCCTTGCTCAAATACAGCTTCTCTTCGGCCAATAACTTTCGAAGAATCACATCATGGTTGATGCTTGTCACGAATAAATTTTGCAGCATGTATTCCAACATATTTCCAAACTTACACGGCTCAGCAAGATGTCGCAGATCGGCGACGAATCCCGACACATCCTGGCCCCCAGCACGAACATGCGTGTAGAAGCGATAGCGTGAGATGATGATCCCCTTGTTTGGCTTAAGATGGTCACACACCAAAGCACACAAATCCCCATATTCTTTGTCAGTTGGACGTAAAGGCGAGCGAAGATTCTTCATGAGGCCATAAATTTTTGGACCACAAACGGTGATTAAAACCAACCTGCGCCGAACTGTGTCAGCATCTCCCTCCATTTTGTTGGCCACAAAATATTGATCCAAGCGGTCAATAAAATCCGCCCAATCCTCGCCATCCGTGAATGTCTCCAGAATTCCAATAGTGCCCATTGTACATGCGAAGGTTCTTAAGTTGCCTCGTCGCTAAATGTAATGAATGTAATGACTCACAAGCCTTGTTACTGTAAACTGCCTCAGGTGTAAACCTGATCCAACTTTATTCGCGTCCAAAGTAACCCACGTGACATGGTACCCGTGCTTATATACCAGTGACCGCGCACGCGCGCATACAGCCCAATGACCTCGGACAATGGCGCCTCCTGGTGTCAGGTCAACCCAAGCATGAATACATAATAGGTGCCTTGGAAGTGGGGCAATTCTTGCGGACGTGTTCCACCTCCTTACAGGCGTGGCGCCGCACACCGCCTGACGTTGAGAAGGCAGTCCCCTCGTGGACCACGCTAAATGCTCCTTACGTTAACTCCTCCAAGGCCAGCTGGATGAAAAGCTGGTGGCAGAAGGAGAACACATGATGGAGGCTGGCCTCCCTGAAGCCGAGCAGTGTGGGGTTTATCCATGACTTTACCTCCCCCAGTTGACGTAAGTGGGGGAGGAGGAGCTCACTGGCAACAAAGGGCGGGAAGTTGGAAATAACAAGTCTCTGCGCGGTGGCCTCGAGAAGATCCAACTGCAGGAAGGTCCTGCCCACCGTGAGCCCCTTTTCAAGGGCCAGGGACACCGCACGCTCTGACCCCATGAAGAACACAGCCTTCCCGAGGGGCCAACTACCACGGCCATTGCCCTCATGCACTCCTCTATGCTCATGTTGGGGTGAGTGTAACTCATGGCCCCATTCTTTTTAGTTAAAAGTGTAAAAGGTGGCAGGGGAGCAGGAGCAGCAGGAGCAGTTGTGGCCGTGGACCCCACACGTGCATAAGTTTGTGCTGGCCCTGCCACCGGCGAAGGTGGACTCTCCATGTCAGGGTCCTTTTAAGGGCTACACTCACCCCAATGTCTCAGGCCTAAAGGTCTTAATGGCCTCCTTTAATTGAGCAGAGGGAGGTTGTGGACCTGTAGATGATGTAGATGGCTCTCCCTCCTTCCACACTGGATGATGTTATTTTCAAGTTGTTATATTTTGTTTTCCTTTTCCCCTCTCTCCAATTCTTTGGCAGTGGTATTATAGCTCTTGCTCTCCTCCTCTCCCTTGAAGTGTCATAACAGTAGGCTCCTTCCTCCTCTCCTGGGTACACAGGTTGGATGCAGGCTTGCAGGAGCAATTGCAGGAGCTGCTTCCTCACACATTCATAGCTCCCAAGTGAATAGGCCACGCCCACAACAGCTCTACAACTTTTAGTTGTAATACTTTAATCGAGTGCTCCCTGATTAAAGGGGTCGGGGCTGGCTGGCATACTCCCGAAACTTTCAGGTGCCCCCTTGTTTTTTTTTGAGGGCACCAAAACACAAATTATACAACTGCTCCCTGGCTAAAAGGGGGGGGGAGGTGGCGGGGGGGGGCACTAAAACCAACAAACTTAAACAAATTAAACTTTAGACATTAAGATTAAATTAAAATTTGTTTGCCGGGTTGATGATGCATTCCAGTCCCTCTGGCGCCCACCTCTCGCGGAAGGCCGCGAGCGTACCGGTTTACACCGCGTGCTCCATCTCCAGGGACACCCTGGATCAGAGGCAACCACGGAAGAGAGGCAGGCAGTCGGGCTGAACGACCCACTTGACCGCCCGCTGCCTGGACCGGCTGATGGTCCCCTTGGCCATGCCCAGCAGCAGTCCTACGAGGAGGCCTTCTGACCTGCCCGCTCCCCTCCGCACAGGCTGACCAAAGATCAGGAGTGTGGGACTGAAGTGCAACCAGAATTTGAGGAGCAGCTCCTACAAATAATGGAATAGGGGCTGCAACCTCGTACATTCAATAAAAACATGGAACACGGACTCATCCTGGCCGCAGAAATTGCAGGCGGCCTGGGAGCCCGTGAACCGATTTTAAAACTTATGCATGGGACTGCTCCGTGCACCACGCTCCAGGCCAAGTCCCCAATAAATAGAGGGAGGACTCCCGCATTGAGTGTACTCCATTAGGGACACCGCATCCTCCAGATGGCAAGATGGTACGCCATGGCGTGTCCGGACGACAGACGAGGATGGCAAGGTGGAGAGTGTGCAAGAGCAGCCCGTACAGGAATCCTCTCAACAGCTCTACAACTATTGTCAAGTGCCCTCTGATTAAAGGTGGTGGGTGCACACTCCAAACACTGTTCAAGTGCCCCCTTTTTTTTAGGGCAGTAAAAACACTAATTATACAAGTGCCCCTGGCTAAAAGGTGGGGGGACACACTAAAACTGGCACAATAAACAAATTAAACATTTGACAAGCATCAAATTAAAATTTGGATGCCGGGGGCGATGATGCACTCCAGTCCCTCCGGAGCCCACCTCTCACAGAAGGCTGCGTGCGTACCGGTAGACACCGCGTGCTCCATCTCCAGGGACACCCTGGATTGGATGTAACCGCGGAAGAGAGGCAGGCATTTCAACATAGAGACATAAAAAATAGGTGCAGGAATAGGCCATTCGGCCCTTCGAGCCTACACCAACATTCAATAAGATCATGGCTGATCATTCCCTCAGTACCCCTTTCCTGCTTTCTCTCAATACCTCTTGATCCCTTTAGCCGTAAGGGCCATATCTAACTCCCTCTTGAATATATCAAATGAACTGTAATCAACAACTCGCTGCGGCAGGGAATTCCACAGGTTAACAACTCTCTGAGTGAAGAAGTTTCTCCTCATCTCAGTCATAAATGGCCTACCCCTTATCCTAAGACTGTGTCCCCTAGTTCTGGACTTCCCCAACATAGGGAATATTCTACCCGCATCTAACCTGTCCCGTCCCGTCAGAATCTTATTTATTTCTATGAGATCCCCTCTCATCCTTCTAAACTCCAATGTATAAAGACCCAGTTGATCCAGTTTCTCCTTATATGTCAGTCCAGCCATCCCGGGAATCAGTCTGGTGAACCTTCGCTGCACTCCCTCAATAGCAAGAACGTCCTTCCTCAGATTAGGAGATGAAACTGAACACAATATTCCAGGTGAGGCCTCACCAACGTCCTGTACAACTGCGGTAAGACTTCCCTGCTCCTGTATTCAAATCCCCTAGCTATGAAGGCCAACATACCATTTGCCTTCTTCACCGCCTGCTGTACCTGCATGCCAGCCTTCAATGACTGATGAACCATGACACCCAGGTCTCGTTGCACCTCACCTTTTCCTAATCTGCCACCACTCAGATTATAGTGTATGCAGGCACCTTTAGTGATGACTCCACGAGGCAGGGTATGATACTTAAACAGTGTAGACCTGTAGTCCTTTATTTGCAGCTCGTGAGTGCAGACAACAAGCTGTGAGTTTCTTTTTATGCTGGCTTACCTGCAGTGTGCAGGTAACCCTTAGGTCTCCAGCAGCAGCACCCTCTGGGGTACAGGCAAGGTGTGTACAGTGCAAGAGTACATTCAGTGCTGCATAACAGCGTTACAGACATCACACAGTAAACAGGCATGCATATACAACAACACTTCCCCCCTAAGCATTTTTCATTTCCTTATTGTCATGCCCAGGGGAGGTGATCAGTGGTGGGCTAAGGGAGGTTGTGCTGAGGGTTGTGTGGTTGCCAGGTGTGACCCCTGTACTTGAGGCTGACCTCGTACGTTTCCCCTCCCTCATATATAGACCAAGTAGGTGTTACTGTTGTGGGATCCCTCAGGGGTGTAGCCACGGCAGCAGTGGGTGGTGTGTATAAATTGTGATGTGGGTAGTTGTGGGTAGGGCCACAAGACTGGGTGGGCCCCTTGTCCGCCAATTGGGATGAGGATCAGGTCATCCCAGGGTTTACCAGGGAAGCTGGAGCGTATTGGCCTCATGCTCCTGGTGTTGGCCCTGGTGGCTGTAGGGCTGGTCTGGTGCAGGTTGCCATTGGTGGTGGCTGGGCTCCCCGTTGACCACTGTCCCTGTAGTGGGTCTGCTCTCACTGCCTGTGTGTGTATCCTCGCAAGGGGCATCACATTCGTTCCAAAGGTCCAGGCTACATGGTCAGGTAGCCTGCTGGACCTGGGGGTCTCCCACAGGGGGATTCCATTGGCATCAGCATGGTCCCTGTAGGACCCAATGTCCTTTGGCAGTGTTCTACCAGTATACATGACACCTTGGCTCTGGTCACACATAGTCGAGCCTGCATTATATATTCTAGCATTTGCATCACTTTTGGGTGTCCTGGTTTCAACAGACATGGTTACATTAGGCATTTCACATTCTTTATCATTATTGTTAAGCATAATAAACTTGTTCTTAACCTTACTGACACCTGCCTTCATCACATTAGTCACATTAGTTAAACCAGCATCACAATTCATGGTTACATTGCATACATTTTCATACTTGCACCCTTTAATTGCATCTTTAGCTTTAAAGTCCGTGTACTCAAATAGTTGAAACTTCCCCTTTAAATTTTTTTGGTTACCAATCTCCTTTAAGGGAGGCTTCAAATCCGATTGGCCACTCGATGTCACATGATGCTCCTCCATGTTCACTCGTGGCATGGCGGAGGCCATTTTGATTACAGGTTCTGCTGCTTGTGGTGCTGCAGCCATTTTGTGGTCTTGCTGCAGGTAGGCTATGGTGCTCTTTTCTTCCACAGGTTCGATCCTGGATGTTGGGAATCCATTTCTTTCGTCGATGTTTACCTCTTGGAGGAGTGCTGCCCCGGCCCAGTTTCGGAGATTTTGCCGGGGTGCTGTGGGTAATCGAGCTGGACAGTGGAACCTCTGGATGCTGCAATGGATCCATGTTCGAGGTCGATTGCCGGAGCCCGGAGGCCTGGGAACAGCTTCGCTTGGACAGGCTGCCGTTGTGGTCGATTGGCAGGATTCATCCAAAGTTCTTCAAAGGTCGCTTGGCTCATCACAGACTGGCTCGCCCCTGTCGCTCTCCATAGAAACTGGGACCCCCGCGACATCTATTTTCATCGCCCACGGAGAACTTTCGGTGGAGTAGGTATGAGTTCCATACTCTTCTTCCAGGGGTTGAGAAACTTCACCTTCTTCTGTGACGGAGCCCCAGTGAGCAGCCAACTCATCAGTGGCGCAGTCAGTAAAGCTTTCTCTGCACATCCTTTGAAGGTGCCTTTTCTCTTTGCATGCATAGTCTTTGTAGCGGCATTGGTGAGCCCTGTGGTTTCCTTCACAGCGCCAGCACGGGGCTAGCCGGTTTGCCCCATGTGGCGGACTCAGGGTTGCGGGACTTGGGGCAGCGTTTCTGCCCTTAGAAGTTTCAATGCGGTGCACTGGTCTTGTCAGTTTAGAGTCCCTTAGTGCTTCATTTAGGTGGTCGCCAAAGTCGCACGGTACAGCCAGTTTCCTTAAGTGTTCCAATCTTTCTACAAAAGCGTCCCAATTTTCCCCATCGTTAAATTGCTGAAAGTCGCTGAGATTCGACATGCTGAGCATTTGGTTCATGATCTCGTATTCCCGTCACCAGTTATAGCGTATGTAGGCACCTTTAGTAATGACTTCACGAGGCAGGGTATGATACTTAAACAGTGTAGACCTGTAGTCCTTTATTTGCAGCTCCTGAGTGCAGACAACAAACTGTGTGTTCCTTTTTACACTGGGTTACCTGCTATGTGCAGGTAACCATTAGGTCTCCAGCAGCAGCACCCTCTGGTGTAAAGGCAAGGTGTGTACAGTGTAAGGATACATTCAGTGTTGCATAACTGTGTTACAGACATCACATAGTAAACAGGCATGCATACACAACACAGATAATATTCTGTCTTGGCGTTTTTGCCCCCAAAGTGGATAACCTCACATTTATCCCCATTATACTGCATCTGCCATGCATTTGCCACACACCTAACCTGTCCAACTCACTCTGCAGCCTCTTAGCATCCCCCTCACAGCTCACACCGCCACCCAGTTTAGTATCATCTGCAAACTTGCAGGTATTACACTCAGTTCCTTCATCTAAATCATTGATGTATATTGTAAAGAGCTGGGGTCCCAGCACTGAGCCCTCCGGTACTCCACTAGTCATTGCCTGCCATTATGAAAAGGACCCGTTTATTCCGACTCTCTGCTTCCTGTCTGGCAACCAGTTCTCTATCCACATCAGTATATTACCCCCAATATCATGTGCTTTGATTTTGCACACCAATCTCTTGAGTGGGACCTTGTCAAAAGTCTTTTGAAAGTCCAAATACACCACATTGACTGATTCTCCCTTGTCCACTCTACTAGTTACATCCTCAAAAAATTCCAGAAGATTTGTCAAGCATGATTTCCCTTTCAAAAATCCATGCCAACTTGGACCGATCCTGTCACTGCTTTCCAAATGCGCTGCTATTTCATCCTTAATAATTGATTCCAACATTTTCCCCACTACTGATGTCAGGGTAACTGATCTATAATTACCCGCTTTCTCTCTCCCTCCCTTTTTAAAAAGTGGTGTTACATTAGCTACCCTCCAGTCCATCGGAACTGATCCAGAGTCGATAGACTGTTGCAAAATGATTACCAATGCATCCACTATTTCGAGGGCCACTTCCTTAAGTACTCTGGGATGCAGACTATCAGGTCCCGTGGATTTATCGGCCTTCAATCCCATCAATTTCCCCAACACAATTTCCTGCCTAATAAGGATATCCTTCAGTTCCTCCTTCTCACTAGACCCTCGGTCCCCTAGTACTACCAGAAGGTTATTTGTGTCTTCCTTCGTGAAGACAGAACCAAAGTATTTGTACAATTGGTCTGCCATTTCTTTGTTTCCCATTATAAATTCACCTGGATCCGACTGCAAGGGACCTACATTTGTCTTCACTAATCTTTTTCTCTTCATATATCTATAGAAGCTTTTGCAGTCAGTTTTTATGTTCCCGGCAAGCTTCTTCTCATACTCTATTTTCCCCCTCTTAATTAAATCCTTTGTCCTCCTCTGCTGAATTCTAAATTTCTCCCAGTCCTCAGATTTGCTGCTTTTTCTTGCCAATTTATATGCCTCTTGCTTGGATTTAACACTATCCGTAATTTCTCTTGTTAGCCACGGTTGAGCCACCTTCCCCGTTTATTTTTACTCCAGACAGGGATATATAATTGCTTAAGTTCATCCATGTGATCTTTAAATGTTTGCCATTGCCTATCAACCGTCAACCCTTTAAGTGTCATTTCCCAGTCTATTCTAGCCAATTCATGCCTCATACCATCGAAGTTACCTTTCCTTCAGTTCAGGACCCTAGTTTTTGAATTAACTGTGTCACCTCCATCTTAATAAAGAATTCTACCATATTATGGTCACTCTTCCCCAAGGGGCCTCGCACAAAAGATTGCTAATTAGTATTTTCTCATTACACATCACCCAGTCTAGGATGTCCAGCTCCCTAGTTGGTTCCTCGACATATTGGCCTAGAAAACCATACCTAATACACTCCAGGAAATCCCACTCCACCGCATTGCTACCAGTTTGGTTAGCCCAATCAATATGTAGATTAAAGTCTACATAACTGCTGTACCTTTATTGCATGCATCCCTAATTTCTTGTTTGATGCTGTACCCAACCTCACTACTACTGTTGTGCACAACTCCCACTAGCGTTTTCTGCCCTTTGGTATTCTGTAGCTCCACCCATACCGATTCCACATCATCCAAGTAATGTCCTTCCTTACTATTGCATTAATTTCCTCTTTAACCAGCAATGCCACCCTGCCTCCTTTTCCTTTCTGTCTATCCTTCCTAAATGTTGAATACCCCTGGATGTTGAGTTCCCAGCCTTGGTCACCCTGGAGCCATGTCTCCGTAGGCAATTACTCCCACTATTTATTGGGGACTTGGCCTGGAGGGTGGTGCACGGAGCAGTCCCGTGCAATAAGTTTTCAAGTCAGTTCACGGGCTCCCAGGCTGCCTGCAATTTCTGCGGTCTGGAGGAGTCCGTGTTCCATGTTTTTATGGAACGTGCGAGGTTGCAGCTCTTGTTGCAATATCTGAAGGGGCTGCTCCTCAAATTCTGGTTGCACTTCAGTCCCACACTCCTGATCTTTGGGCACCCTGTGTGGAGGGGAGCGGGTAGGTCCGAGGGCCTCCTTGGAGGCCAAGGAGGCCATCAGCCGGTCCAGGCAGTGGGCGGTCGAGGGGGTCATTCAGCCCGACTGCCTGCCTCTCTTCCATGGTTACATCAGAGCCAGAGTGTCCCTGGAGATGGAGCACACGGTGTCCACCGATACGCTCGCGGCCTTCCGCGAGAGGTGGGCGCCGGAGGGACTGGAGTGCATCATCACCCCCAGCAACCAAATTTTAATTTGATTTGAAGTCTAAATGTTGATTTGTTTAATTTGCTGGTTTTAGTGCTCCTCCCCCCACTTGTTTTTAGTGCCCTTAAACAAACCCCCCAAAAAACAAAAGAAAAGGTAACTTGAAAAGTTTTTTGTGGTGTGTCTCCCCCTTTAATCAGGGGGCACTTAATTTTCTGTTTACAACCAGAAGAGTTGTAGAGCTGTTGAAGGGGCTCGTTCAGCCCGACTGCCTGCCTCTCTTCCGTGCTTACATCTGTGCCAGGGTGTCCCTGGAGATGGAGCACACGGTGTCAACTGGTACGCTCGCGGCCTTCCGTCAGAGGGACTGGAGTGCATCATCACCCCCGGCAACCAAATTTTAATTTGATTTTATATATTTAAAGTTTAATTTGTTTTTGTGCCGGGTTTTAGTGTCGCCCCTCCACCTCCCCCCCCCACCCCCACACACACTTTTAGCCAGGGGGCACTTGTATAATTTGTGTTTTTACTGCCCTAAAAAAAAACAAAAAAACAAAAAAAAGGGGCACTTGAAAAATGTTTGGAGTGTCCCCCTCTTTTAATCAGGGGGCACTTGAATTAAATGTTTAATTTGTTCCACAACAAAATAGTTGTAGAGCTGTTGAGGGGATTCCTGTACGGGCTGCTCCTGCACACTCTCCACCTTGCCATCCTTGTCTCCCATCCGGACACGCCATGGCATACCATCTTGCCGTCCGGAGGAGGCGGGGGTCCCCATTGGAGTGCACCCTACGCGGGAGTCCTCCCACTATTTATTGGGGACTTGGCCTGGAGAGCGGTGCACGGAGCAGTTCCGTGCAATAAATTTTAAAATCGGTTCACGGGTTCCCAGGCCGCCTGCAACTTCTGCAGTCTGAAGGAGTCCGTGTTCCATGTTTTTATGGAATGTGTGAGGTTGCAGCCCCTATTCCAATATCTGAAGGAGCTGCTCCTCAAATTCTGGTTGCACTTCAGTCCCACACACCTGATCTTTGGGGACCCTGTGCGAAGGGAAACGGCTAGGTATGAGGGCCTCCTCATAGGACTGCTCTTGGGCACGGACAAGGGTGCCATCAGCCGGTCCAGGCAGCGGGCGGTTGAGGGGGTCGTTCAGCCCAACTGCCTGCCTCTCTTCCGCGCGTACATCTGGGCCAGGGTGTCCCTGGAGATGGAGCATGCGGTGTCCACCGATAGGCTCGCGGCCTTCCGTACCGGAGGGACTGGAGTACATCATTACCTCCGGCAACCAAATTTTAATTCGATTTTATATGTTTAAAGTTTAATTTGTATATTGTGCCGGTTTTTAGTGCCTCCCCCTGCTTTTGGCCAGGGGACGCTTGTACAATTTGTGTTTTAGTGCCCTCAAAAAAAATGGGGGCACTTGTTTAAAAATGTTTGGTGTGTCCCCCCACTTTAATCAGGGGGCACTTGATTTGTTGTTTTATAACTAAAATAGTTGTAGAGCTGATGAGGGGATTCCTGTACAGGCTGCTCCTGCACACTCTCAACCTTGCCAGCCTCGTCTGCCGTCCGGACACGCCATGGCGCACCATCTTGCCATCCGGAGGAGGCGGGGGGCCCCGATGGAGTGCACTCTAAGCGGGAGTTCTCCCCCTATTTATTGGGGACTTGGCCTGGAGGGTGGTGCACAGAGCAGTGCCATGCACTAAATTTTTAAGCCGGTTCACGGGCCCCCGTTTTGACATAAGCTTGAAGCTACACAGAGTTCTCTCGCTCGCTCGCAGTCGCTGCCATTGCTCCCTCTTGGGCTCCTTACTCTGCCTCGCGCTGCCTTTTCCCAGCTTGTGTCGGCTTTGGATCGCGCGGATCTTGGAATTGTAAACGCGGCTGGCGGGCTGAACAACCCCCTCGACCGCCCACTACCTGGACTGGCTGATATCCCCCTTGGCCGTGCCCAGGAACAGTCCTACGAGGAGGCGCTAGGACCTACCCGCTCCCCTCTGCACAGGGTGCCCAAAGATCAGGAGTGTGGGATTGAAGTGCAACCCGAATTTGAGGAGCAGCCCCTTTAAATAGTGGAACAGGGGCTGCAACCTCGCACATTCAATAAAAACGTGGAACACGGACTCTTCCAGACCGCAGAAATTGCAGGCGGCCTGGGAGCCCGTGAACCGACTTAAAAATTTGTTGCACGGGACTGCACCCTGCACCACCCTCCAGTCCAAGTCCCCAATAAATAGTGGGAGGACTCCCACGTAGAGTGCCCTCCATCGGGGACCCCCACCTCCTCCGGATGGCAAGATGGTACACCATGGCGTGTCCGGATGGCAGACGAGGATGGCAAGGTTGAGAGTGTACAGGAGCAGCCCGTACAGGAAACCCCTCAACAGCTCTACAACTCTTTTAGAGGAGACAAAATAAAACATTTAAATCAAGTACCCTCCAATCTGGGGGGCCACTCCAAACATTTTCCAATGCCCTTTTTTGTTTTTTGGGGTTTTTTTTTTGTATTTTTGTAGTTATTTTTTTGTGGGTTTTTTTGGGCATTAAAATCGTATATTTTACAAGTGACCCCTTATAAAAGGGGAGGGGGAAACTAAAAACCGGCAATTAAAACAAATTAAACTTTAAAACATATAAATAAAAAATTAAAATTTGGTTGCCGGGGGTGACAATGCACTCCAGTCCCTCCGGTGTCCTCCTCTCGCGGAAGGCCGCGAGTGTACTGGTGGACACCGCATGCTCCATCTCCAAGGACACCCTGGCGCGGATGTACGCGCGGAAGAGAGGCAGGCAGTCACTCTGAACGACCCCCTCGACCGCCCGCTGCCTGGACCGGCTGATGCACCCTTAGCCGTGCCCAGGAGCAGTCCTACGCGGAGGCCCTCGGACCTACCCGCTCCCCTCCGCACAGGGTGCCCAAAGATCAGGAGTGTGGGACTGAAGTGCAGCCAGAATTTCAGGAGCAGCCCCTTTAAATAATGGAACAGGGGCTGCAATCTCGCACATTCAATAAAAACGTGGAACACGGACTCCTCCAGACCGCAAAAATTGCAGGCGGCCTGGGAGCCCTTGAACTGCCGTAAAAATTTGTTGCACGGGACTGCTCCGTGCACCACCCTCCAGTCCAAGTCCCCGATAAATAGTGGGAGGACTCCCGCGTAGAGTGCACTCCATCGGGGACACCCGCCTCCTCCGGACGGCAAGATGGTGCGCCATGGCGTGTCCGGACGGCAGACGAGGATGGCAAGGTTGAGAGTGTGCAGGAGCAGCCCATACAGGAAACCCCTCAACAGCTCTACAACTCTTTTGAGTAAACAAAACATGAGATCAAGTGCCCCCCGATCTGGGGGACACTACAAACATTTCACAAGGCCCTTTTTTTTTTTTTGGTGATTTTTGTGGTGTTTTGGTTTTTTTTGGGCATTAAAATCATCGTTTTTTTTTTCCAAGTGCCCCCTATAAAAGGGGAGGGGGACACTAAAACCCGACAATTAAAACAAATTAAACTTTAAAACATAAAATAAAATTAAAATTTGTTTGCCGGGGGTGATGATGCACTCCAGTCCCTCCGGTGCCCACCTCTCGCGGAAGGCCGCGAGCGTACCGGTGGACACCGCGTGCTCCATCTCCAAGGACACCCTGGCGTCGAAGAGAGGCAGGCAGTTCGGCTGAACGACCCCCTCGACCGCCCGCTGCCTGGACCGGCTGATGGCACCCTTGGCCGTGCCCAGGAGCAGTCCTACGAGGAGGCCCTCGGACCTACCCGCTCCCCTCCACACAGGGTGCCCAAAGATCAGGAGTGTGGGACTGAAGTGCAGCCAGAATTTCAGGAGCAGCCCCTTTAAATAATAAAACAGGGGCTGCAACCTCATGCATTCAATAAAAACATGGAACACGGACTCTTACAGACCGCAGAAATTGCAGGCGGCCTGGGAGCCCGTGAACCGACTTAAAAATTTGTTGCACGGGACTAAATAGTGGGAGGACTCCCGCGAAGAGTGCACTCCATCGGGGACCCCCGCCTCCTCCGGACGGCAAGATGGTACGCCATGGCGTGTCCGGACGGCAGGCGAGGATGGCAAAGTTGAGAGTGTGCAGGAGCAGCCCATACAGGAAACCCCTCAACAGCTCTACAACTCTTTTGAGTAAACAAAACACGAGATCAAGTGCCCCCCGATCAGGGGGACACTACAAACATTTCACAAGGCCCTTTTTTTTGTTTTGTGTTTTTTTTTGGTGATTTTTGTGTTTTTTTGGGGGGTTTTTTTGGGCACTAAAATCATTGTTTCTTTTTCCAAGTGCCCCCTATAAAAGGGGAGGGGGACACTAAAACCCGGCAATTAAAACAAATTAAACTTTAAAACATAAAATCAAATTAAAATTTGGTTGCCGGGGGTGATGATGCGTACCGGTGGACACCGCGTGCTCCATCTCCAAGGACACCCTGGCGCGGATGTACACGCGGAAGAGAGGCAGGCAGTCAGGCTGAACAACCCCCTCGACCACCCGCTGCCTGGACCGGCTGATGGCACCCTTGGCCGTGCCCAGGAGCAGTCCTACGAGGAGGCCCTCAGACCTACCCGCTCCCCTCCGCACAGGGTGCCCAAAGATCAGGAGTGTGGGACTGAAGAGCAGCCAGAATTTCAGGAGCAGCCCCTTAAAATAATAAAACAGGGGCTGCAACCTCGTGCATTCAATAAAAATATGGAACACGGACTCTTCCAGACCGCAGAAATTGCAGGCGGCCTGGGAGCCCGTGAACCGACTTAAAAATTTGTTGCATGGGACTGCTCCATGCACCACCCTCCAGGCCAAGTCCCCGATAAATAGTGAGAGGACTCCCGCGTAGAGTGCCCTCCATCGGGGACCCCCGCCACCTCCGGACGGCAAGATGGTATCCGGACGGCAGGCGAGGATGGCAAAGTTGAGAGTGTGCAGGAGCAGCCCGTATAGGAAACCCCTCAACAGTTCTACAAACCTGTGAGCATACTAACAGGTGCATACATTACAGAGGGGAAGATGGTTTAAACCCTGCAGAATATGTCCTCCAGCCACCACAGTCCTGACATGCCCCCTGCCCACAATGTCCATAACCTGTTCTTCAAGAGGATGAAGGGTGGCATTTCTCCTGTGGCTGCCTGATCTCTATTATTGTGGGTGAGCTTGCTTTGCAAGAAAGAAGGCAGTGCGTTGGCGAGTAGTGTGATGCTCTGAGGACCTGCATGTCAGTGTCGAATAGTGTTGCCCGTATATGTAAGATGGCAGAGGTGTGAGTAGATGAGGGAAATAATAAGAGCGGCAGGTGTAGAGTGCTGCAATTGGATCAAAAGGAGGTGTCGTAAAGTATGCAGCAGTGATTGAAAGAAGGTGGTCAATGGGGGTAGGGAAGAGTATGAATGCGGATGAAACAGGTAGTGCAAGGCTAAGCAGAGAGTAAAGGAGGCTTACCTTAGCCATCTTTGTGAGGTAATTGGACGTTTTGCTGCACTGTACTGACCACTCTGCCACCTCTGTTCAGTAGTGGCAGGAAAATATCAAAGCAAGCTGTCTGACAGTAGTGAACAGCAGTGGCAGAGTGGGTCAGTACAATGCAGGAAAAAGTTTAAAGGTGTCAGGCAGCTGGTCGATAGAAGGTGTCCTTCCTCCTGCCGACCTCCTCCACTAAAGCCTTCAATGCAGCATCAGAAAAATGGGAGCCCTTGCAGCCCTACTGCCTGCCTCTATGTTCGCTCTCGGGTGCCCCTGGAGATGGAGCAAGTGGTGTCCACCGACATGCTTGAAAACTTCCTTGAGCGGTGGGCACTGGAGGGACTGGAGTGCATCATCACCTCAGGAAATCAAACTCTAATTTAATTTGTTAAATCTGATGGATTACCTGAAGAGAAGGTCCGGTGGACTACCTGAAGGCGAGGTCCGATGGACAACCTGAAGACTGGAATAAAATGGACCGGAGCTCCTTTGAAGACTGTGGCACACCAATCTAGGTGAAATAAGTGCACAATAACTGAATGGAAATTCAAAAATCGCAACTTATGGACACCCACCTGCTCAACTGCCTGCTTATCGCCCCGGGAGGTTGGAGAACGCCTGCTTTGTCGCAATTAGCAGCAGGCGCTAAGGCAGGCGACTCCAATGAAGTTTGCGACCACGACACTAACAGGACGTTGCAGGCGCATCTACATCACCAAGTGGGTGGCGCGACAGTGCGCAGCGCTAACTGTTAGTGCCGCCTGTGAATCTCCACTGAAGTTTCTGGGAGGCACCGACAGTGCGGCGCTCGGTTAGTAAGAGCTTAGCGGCCCGTTAGCGTCCCTCTCAGGCGCTAAGCAACCGAATTTCGGCACCAAAATTTCAGTAGCTAAAATAAGTGATTAAGAAAGCAAGGTAATCAGAAATATGAAATTATGAATACAACCATAAGTGATAGTTATTTCAATGTGATAAACTGAGTTGGTATCCAAAGTCTTATGTCTATATTATCCTTTGATGTTCGCACCAATGGCTCGTCTGTCATCTATTTTACTTTGGCCGCATATAGTGGCACCCGGCTAGAATGGAGATGATTAGGTAATTCTCCTGTCAATCCCGTCTAGAAACCATTCTGTTGTGAGTGATTGAGATTGATTGTATGCACACAATTTGTATTCTGTAACTATCCTCCACTCACTGCATTTGCTTAAGAAATAACCCTGCTTTTATCGGGAGTCTCTGCTATAGTTTGTCATATGTTTCTACAAAATGGTACCTGACACAATTCTTCAGGAATTCTTTTAATTTCATTTATGTTCTGATGATTTAGACAACAAATTAGCAGTACCACATCAACAAGCATGTTTTATTTGAATTCAGGCAATAAAGCATGTTCAAAACACTAATTAAGCATCCAGCTGCCTTTGAGTTCTGGTAGAAAGCCGTGTCTGAGTGCTACAGAGGTTAATACAGTTTGACGTGTACAAACCAGCAATTCATTTATTTAGATTCCCTAATTGAACTTTTCATGTTGCTCTATAATGTGTTGTGATAATGGAACTCAAGCATCTAGATTGCGTGCTGGGCTGTGCTTTACAAAATAATGGATAAAGGAACAAGAACCTGTTTACATTTAAGAACAGCTTATACAAGAGGCAAAAAGAAAAGCAGAACATAAACAGGCACCAGGCAGGAGATTTAAATGTTTCATTTTCACCTAAGTATGCCCCACTTCTCTCCCAAAACTGCAATCCATTCGCACACCATGTAAATGAGGCCATGTTTCATGTGCGAGCCTGGACTTTTTGGGGTTGAATTTCCATATGGCTTCTCCCAATCACCCACCATAACTTCAGTTTGTTTCCGATTACATCCCTTCAAAAGTACAAAGCTAAAAGAGCAAATGTAACTGGGAAGTGTCCCTTCTTGAGACAGCGTTCAAACATTTAGGGGCCGATTCTGCCTAAGTGCCGCCCAAAGTGCCGCCGATGGCCGCTGAGGTCCCTCAAAGGTCAGCGGGCGACAAATGGATGACATATGCGCCAATCTGGGTGGCAGCGGGTGGGAGGTCTCATTCTCGACGGCAGAGGTGCTTGCCGCCCAAGTGCCACCGAGGATGGAGTCGGGCCCACGGTGGGTCAAACAGCTGAAAAAGAAATTCATCAGTAAAAAATAAAAAAACTATTGGAAGACCTTCAGGGGACCCTGTCCAGGTAAGTCGCTGTGGAGAAAATGTTTTAAAATGTTCACTTACCTTTTTTTCAGGTTCTTCATACTTACCGTCGAGGACAGACCAGCCGCCTTGCTGTGGTCCACCCCTGTTCTGGCGCCGATTCCCGCCAACTCCCGCCCGTGTCAATATGGGAGCTCGGCGGGTGGGAGCTCAGTTACGCCACTCGGCCATCTGCTGACATCAGCGGGCGGTTCCCAGCAGCTCCCCCCTCCCGCCCGCTCCAGACCACCTCTAAAGTGGGCAGATCTGCAAGAGCAATGTCGGCGGCAGTGGGCAGCAGTCAGCGGCAGCGGGTGGTGAGTTGATGAATTTCGGCTCCTTACTGATTTATTCAACAAAGTTCTAGTTTTTTTTAAAGTACTTGATTACTGTTCATCTAATTTCTCGTAAATTGGTTAATTAGTCAGCTACTGGAACCTTCACCGAACAAAAATCATAGAACCTGATTGGTAATCGAACAGCATTTTGTTCTCAGTTTTTGCATTACAATGTCCCAACGCAGGAACAGCAGTCATTTTGGGGGGTTTGAGATCACCAAAGTGGCAGAACAATGAACTATGGCAAATATTGTGGATCATTTCAATGAAATATATTGGTTGCAAAGCAGACTCTCATTCTTTTGAACCACCTGAGAAAGTTTCAGCATTTAATTTAAAACTTTGTGACGCTACTACTTGGACAGCAATGGTACTTCACATATTTGATGGTAATTGTAATTAGAATTATAATGTCCTGCATAAATCTTTGATGTATACATCCTTCTCTGTGTGGCAAATTCAATGAAGATTTGTGAAATAAGAAGCTCTGTTATTCTCCCCCTCACTGTTTACTACAATCGCTAGTCTTGTGTCATCTGCAAACTTTGAAACGATGCCTTGTTTTCCCAAGTCCAGGTCATTAATATATATCAGTTAGTGCAGTGGTCCTAATACTGATGCCTGGGACAGCACTGTATATTCCCCTCCAGTCTGAAAACAACTGTTCACCACTACTCCCTACTTTCTGTCCCTTAACCAATTGTGTATGCACGCTGCCATTGTCCCTTTAATCCCATGGATCTCCAACATAGATATTGACATTTGGTTTGCTTTGCTACTACCATACGAAAGAAGAAGAAGAATCCCATGGGCATTAATTTTGCTTACAAGTCTATTATCTGGTATTTTATTAAATGTCTTTTGAAAGTCCATGTACACAACATCAAGGGGTCGAAATTGGCCCTCTCCTTTAGGCCTGTTACCACCGCAAATCAGCGGCAATGCTGCAGAGTGGAGTGGTCGCCGACTTTTTGACGAATGGCCGCTGTTAATCCAATTGCCCTTCCGAGTTTTCCCGGCGGTGTCCCAATCCACCCCTAGCACTCCGCTGCTGCCAATCCATGGTAAGCACATCACCACCATGCGCACCGCTGATCTAACCCCACCCCCCCCCCGATGGCGACATTACCCTCCGAAAATCTTTGGCCCACCCGGCGGTACCAAAACCTGTTTTTTCTCCGTGGTCCAGTGAGGCTGTGGCCTTTTGTAACAGTGGTGTGGCTTCCCTTAAAGGAGAGGATGCAATGCCATTGCTGTCATGTTTTTTTTTGTGTCGGCCGACTGCCATGTCGGGCCTTCAATTATACCCCCGGGTTTGGCTGGGCCACCAACAGGCAACCTGGCACCCCCTCTTGGGTGCCAGACTGCTGGCCCAGCCGAAACCCTCCCTGGTGGTCCAGTGGGCAGAAGTTTTTAAATTGCGGAGGCTCTCCCCTTTAAGTGAAGGGGAGACCCGCGGTGATGGGTCACCATGATGATGTCATCGCAGCAGTCACTCCGCACTGCACTCAATTTCTGCCCCTTAAGTGTTACCGCCCCATTAAGAGTGACTTCCAGAGCTAAGGAAAAAAAAACAACAAAGAGCGGAATGGCATTCAAGAGGCGAACTGAACTGCGGCTGTGGTAAAAACCGTTTCGGGCGGGGGGCAATTTCTACAGCCAAAATGCACTACCCTCCTCAACCCCCTCCCTTACTTCAGAAAAGAACTCAATCAAGTTAGTCAAACACAATTTGCCTTTCACAATTCCATTCTGGCTCTCATTTATTAACCTAGATTTTTCCAAGTGACAATAAATTTTGTCTCAGATTATTGACTCTAAAAGTTTCCCCACCACCAATGTTAGGCCTGTAGCTGCCGGGTTTATCTCTCTCCCCTATTTTAAACAGGGGTGTAACATTTGCAATCCTCCAGTCCTCCCATATCTATGGAGGATTGGAAGGTTGTGGCCTGAGCCTATGCTATTTCCACCCTTACTTCCCTCAACAAACTAGGATCCCATTCAGACCAGGTGACCTTTTTACTATAGGTGCTGCCAACCTTTTAAGGATTTCCTCTTTTTCTATGTTTATCCTATCTAATTTCTCTACTACCTTCTCCTTTACTGTGACATTGGCAGCATCCTCTTCTTTAATCAAGGCAGAAGCAAAGTATTCATTTTGTGCCTCAGCCATGCCATCTGCCTTTACAAGGAGATTTTCTTTTTGGTCCCTAATCATTTTGTATTTAACCAAATTGAAGGTTGACTATTTTACATCCATGTCAGTGCTAAGCAGTTCCCGATTCAGTTATAGGGTTAGAAGCAGAATAAAGCTCACTTGCGGCAAGTCTAACAACATGTTTTAACACCTACTTTGGAAAAGCACTGTTATCTGAATCAATGATTAATTTCCTATTCCAACCAACTGAATGTGGTTGAATGTACTAATTTAATGCAAATTCGCCTCTGAGTCAGAAGGTTGTGGGTTCAAGTCCCACTCTAGGAACTTGAGCACAAAAATCTAGGCTGACACTCCAGTGCAATACCGAGGGAGTACGGCACTGTTGGAGGTGCCGTCTTTCAAATGAGACATTAAACCGAGGCCCCGCCTGCTCTCTCAAGTGGACGTAAAAGATCCCATGTCACTACTTTGAAGAAGAGCTGGGGAGTTATCCCTGGTCACCTGGCCAATATTGATCAACATAACAAAAAAACAGATTATCTGGTCATTATTACATCGCAGTTTGTGGGAGCTTGCTTGTGCGCAAATTGGCTGCCGCGTTTCCTACATTACAACAGTGACTGCACTTCAAAAAGTATTTAGCTGGCTATAAAGCGTTTTGAGACATCCGGTGGTTCTGAAAGGCGCTATATAAATGTAAGTCTTTCTTTTTTCTTTTCTTAATTTGTAGGATGGAAGAACTAGGTCGAGGCTGTCAAAACGTGTTTCGGGTGTCTTTACTCAGAGCAGAGCCTTATCCAATCACTCTAGGCTATTTTCAAACCCAGTTCCCAGAGGCTGCACCATTCATTCTAGCAGAGCATATTCTTAAGCCAGGGTTTTGTATCATTTTGATAGTTTGATAAGGAAACACAATATTTCATCGGCTAATTCTAATAAATGCCTTGGTAAAGCCAAGTTTCCTGGTAGCTGCCCCATGTTATTCGTAAAGAGCTCTGTCCTCAAACCCTCAGCTTTTGTCTAAATTTGAGTTTTCCGTACTGTTTTCTATATTTTTCAGAATGATATTCTGTAGTCGGAAGATAATAATGAAAGTAAATATAATATGAAATATGGTAACTTATTCCTGGCATGCTACAGCTGAGATATTGTTTTGCCTCAGCAGAGGGCAGTGCTGCATTACTTATACATTGTAGACCCTGTTTTCTCAGATGCTTTGTGTTAACAGGTTTACATTTTCCTGAAATGTCTATTATGTGTGGGTAGGTTGCAATTTTTTCATTAAAGCTATTAGCAGTGTTCAATTTAAACAAATTAAATTATCTTCAACTAACTCATTTTTTATGATTAAAATATCAAGTGAGCAGTTTGAGCAATCTTAGATTGTTGTTACCACAAAGCCAATGCAATTTCTTCTTGCTGCCTTTTCTAGTCCGGCTTGCATTGGAGATAACGTCATGGTAAACAATGGCAACATTCAAAACAGCCGGGGATTGGATTCAGAAAAAATTTCCCAGTGCATTGTTTGTCCAATATTTCATAAATATCTGATGCGTGTTGCAGTGTGAAACAGCAAGTTCTCTTTTTATTAAAGAGATCAAGAGCCATCCACTGAAATTGTTTCTCATTTAATTCCACATGACAATTGATAAGAGGTCTTTGTGTGATGTAGAAGTGTACTGTGGCACAAAGAAGGCAACGCAAGATAATTAAAAAATAATATCTGGTCTGCTTATTTATGATTCCAAATGTGGAATTAATTCAAAGAGAGAAAAACCACGCCACTTTATCTCATTTTTTAAAATCCAGTCAATAGATTAATCAACCTGTGAATTCACTCAATTAATATAATCTGGTATAAAGACAAAAATACTGTTCAAAAGACTGCTGAAAATCAGCAGAGCAACATCTGTTTTCAATAGAGACGTCGTCAAGGGAGTTTTCTCGATAAAATTTATGTGTATAATTGGAAGATCGCAATAGATTAGAGCACTCGACAGTGTCTTATGATGTAGGCAGGTCCCAGGCTAAGGTTTGAATGTGGCCCCAAGACATTCCACAGTGCAGTTGTAATTTCTTGATATGAGCTTTGATGTTTTTTGTATGGTGTACCTACTCCGTATACAATAAACACACAGCCATTTGGATGGGAGAGATGCTTTTATTGGTACTTTTCTTCCAGTCTCAGAAGTCAATGGAAGCATAAGTACGCGTACAAAACTCACCCTACCTGGGCTAAGTGTATTCTATAACACATCACTCTGATAAAGGTGCAGCTTTTATATTGCCCCACTGTATGTGCTCCCGTTAACAAATAATGGGAACGGCAGCATCATGGATGAGCCTACCTCTGTGTGCTCAATGCCCACGCACAAACACAGTCCAGAAGCACTGAGGCCAGGTGTAGCATCCCCACCACAGCGAAGGTTCATTAACTGTGGGCCGTATGGCTCAGTGCATTTATCAACTGGGAAATCAAGCGATCAGTGTATTTCATTTTATAAGTATTTTAAAGATCTTGGGGGTGATTTTCAACGACCAGCTGCATGTATCTCACCTGCTAAAAGGCAGTCAGCAGTTAAAAATTAGTGTGTGTTGTTGCCTATAGATGCCCGAAACCAGCTTCATGCCTCCCTTCACTACCACCCAACTCTATATTACAAAAGGTACTTCATTTACTGTAAAGCACTTTGAGACGTCCGGTGGTCATGAAAGGCGCTATATAAATTCAAGTCTTTCTTTCTTTCTTTTCATTTTAGATATCCAAGAACTGGAACCTTCCCAGTCCAAGAATGAAGAGACACCGTCACTTGATTTTACACTTGTAGCCACCAGCTCAGAGACTGACACTGTGCATATTTTAGTGGATAGAGGAGGGATCTGCACATTGTGTGACACTGGGCACAAGTACGCAGGAGACAGGGCATAGGGGAAAGGATACTGCTGGTACCAGCTTGCTGGAGGATGAGGTTGTACACTAGTTCTGCTGCATGGGGGGGAGGTCAGATGAAGACTTTGATGGACCATGCTACAGAAGAAGACTGACAGGTGTACACACCCAAATGCTTTCTGCACTGGACAGCCTGCCAGAAAGCTTGCTCTCAATGTCAAGGAGCATGGAGGAGTCCAGCATCAACTTGGCACAGGGCTTTGCGCAGAGCTCGGAGCCCACCCTTTCCAACATGGAATGGGTGGTCACATCCATCAGCACACCTGTGGAGTCCAGCATGACGTAGCATCTGCTGGTCAATGTCTCAGCTTCCATTGCAGCAAAAACAGCTTCCATTGCAACACAAACAGCTTCCATCAATGGTCTCAGTGCTGCAGTGGCAGCTCAGCCTGCTGCCATTGTGGCTCTGGATATTAGTGTTCAAAGGGGCTTCCAGGGTATCACAGCAGTTCAGCAATAGATCACCAGGGTTGCTGAGGCGCTGCCCCGGAAGAGTGCCAGTGTCTCCATGGAACAGGAAACTGCTGTCCTCTCTCAGGGTGACAGCATTGCTGCTACCCCCCCTGTCACTCTGCCACTGCCCCTGCTGTTGCCTGTCAACCAGACTGCTGCTGCCCATGCTGAGGATGTGCAGTCTGAAGCTGGGCCTTCTAGGTCCAGAGGTGCTCGAGGTCATCCTCGAAGGTCATCTGCAGTCTCCTCAATTGAAGGTCAGCAGCCTTCCACCAGCCATGCTGCAGCCACTGGGGAAACACGCCGTAGGAGCATTAGGAGCAACATTGTCACACAGAACACAGGCACTAAGGGAATGCACAATGGAGATTAGTTTTATTTCATATCCATTATTTAATGAGTTAATTGATTACTTTGAATTTTAACTTGCATTTGATGGTGGTTTTTATTTCTGAACTGAAAGAGGAACTATAAATGTTTTCAGAAAGAGGATAATTTGATAATCAATGTTGGAGGAAAGGTTAGGAGCATGGGATTGTTGACAAATGGGAAGGTATGATTGAGGTTACTGGTGTCACTCATGAATATTCAGATCACATTGAGCCAGGTCAGAAAGGGACTGTCTATGTTGTAGCCTCCCTTCCTCTTCCCTTCCCTACAAATGTCAGCTGTGGCTCAGTGGGTAGCACTCTCACCTCTGAGTCAGAAGGTTGTGGGTTCAAGTCCCACTCCAGAGACATGAGTGTAAACATCTCAGCTAACATTTCTGTGCAGTGCTGAGGGAGCACTGTGTTGTTGGCTGAGATGATAAACCAAGGTCCCATCTGCTCTCTCCAGTGGATATAAAAGATCACATGGCACTATTTTGAAGAAGAGCAGGGTAATTATCCCCGGTTTCCTGACCAATATTTATCCCTCAATCAACATAACAAAAAAACAGATTATCTTGTCATTGTCACATTGCTGTTTTTGGGAGTTTGCTTATGCGCAAATTGGCTGCCGCGTTTCCCACATTACAACAGCGACTACACTCTAAAAGTAATTCATTCGCTGGTGGTCATGAAGTCTGCCCATGGGAAGTCTCCGACTGTAAATTCAGTCACAATATCATTCAACACAATACTATAAAAAACACAAAAAGCACTGCAAGACCAGTTAGATCACTCCCTGTAGGGTATAATGAAGGGTAGTTTCGTGTCTGGTATATGAACTAAGTGGCCTGCCCAGCAAAGCTGATCGAGTGTGGTCAGTTCTTCAATGCTGGGGATGTTAGCCTGGATGAGAATACTGATGTTACTGCACCTGTCCTCCGAGGGGATTTGCAGGATCTTGCGGAGACATCGTTGGTGATATATCTCCAGGTACTTGAGGTGTGTTCTGTACATGGTCCATGCCTCTGATCCATACAGGAGGGCGGGTATTACTACAGCCCTGTAGATCATGAGCTTGGTGGTAGATTTGAGGGCCTGGTCTTCGAACCCTCTTTTCCTCAGGTGGCTGAAGGCTGCAGTGGCGCACTGGAGGCGATGTTGAATCTTCGCATCAATGTCTGCTTTTGTTGATAAGAGGCTCCTGAGGTATGGGAAATGGTCTCTTAGCAAATACTCTATGCGGAGCTCCTTCATGGCAAACAAGCCAAAGGTGGGCAGTGGAAACATTACAAGGACACCCTCAAAGCCTCCCTGATAAGGTGCGACATCACCACTGACACCTAGGAGTCTCTGGCTGAAGACCGCCCTAGGTGGAGAAAGTGCATCCGGGAGGGCGTTGAGCTCTTCGAATCTCAACACCGAGAGCATGAAGAGGTCAAGCGCAGGCAGCGGAAGGACCGTGTGGCAAACCAGTCCCACCCACCCCTTCCCTCGACGAATGTCTGTCCCACCTGTGACAAGGTCTGTGGCTCTCATATTGGATTGTTCAGCCACCAAAGAACTCACTTCAGGAGTGGAAGCAGGTCTTCCTCGATTCCGAGGGACTGCCTATGATGATGATAATGAAGGAAACCTCCAGTGTAAGGCCCAGGAAACCAAATGCTGCGATTAACGTTTTTACACATTCTGTATAAAATGCTTAAAACATAAAAGCTGTAAACACTGACTTCTTGTAAGATGTAAGAACGCGTGGGGACACATTTAAAATGCGTAATGTTAACCTGTAGAGAAACCCAAACACAGTGGAAACAATACTTAACCTTTTGTAGAAATGTAAACACCAATACTGAACACAGTGATGTCGATGATAGTGCGAGGCTAGACAATAGGCCAGGTTCTGAAGTGTTCAAAGAAAATAGATCATTGATGGATCAAAGGAAGAATTTTGATGAGTGACAGGTAGTGAGAAAAGGCAGGGATGAAACATACAGATGACGGGACAGCAGCCCGCAGTTCGTAAGAGAAAGGTGACGTGGTCAGTCATCAGATGTTGTGCTCCACAAATCCGTCAGACCACTGGGTCGATCGTGAGTGCTCAGGGAAACTGAGGAAGAGACTCAGTAAAGACGAGTGGGAACACAGCTGCCGTCAAGGGAGGGTGACCTCGGTCAGTCATCAGAAGACGTGCATCATGACACGTCAACGGACCACTGGGATGATTGTGAACACGCAGTGAACTGAGGAACTGGTAACTATAACGTAGCCTAGCAACACAAGGGATAGACTGATAGATGGAATGTTTGATAACAGGTTGATCAGTACTCAGTAAAGACTGCCACGCACAGTGGGAATTATACTTATTGGTGTCTTGACATTATTTTCCAGAGTCAAACTCTGAGAAGTAGCCGGTAGTGTTAACTAATTGTTCTTGCCCACTACAAATTAAAACCATTGTCCTACAGTGCCACAATCTGGCAGTCCGGTACTCTGCTCCCCGGTTAGAGCAGTAGGGACCCATAGAGTCTGCAGCTTGGCCCTCCCTTTTAATGAAGGGGAGGGTCCCTTCTATGTGACAGTGCTACGCTCCCAGCACCTGGCACAGGGACACCTGACTCACGACCTTTACCATCCCAAGCAGGGCGCTATGCAATTTCCCCCCCGCCTCCTTACCTTCTTAGCTCACAAATAAAGAATGACTACTTGGATAATCTACTGGTGCCAGCATGACCTCCAGGAAAGGAGGTGAGAAAACTGAGGAGAAAAATACTCCATAAAAAGACAATGGATTGTGTGAAGCCATCAGGTCCCAAACCCAGATAACACAGTACAGAAATACAAGGTACTTACTGGAAACCAATCGATACGATATTTACCCAATGGGTCAATGCGACTGAAAAACATATGCGTGACACTAAATCCTGTATTAGGTAAATATAGTATCCAATGGGTGTCCAGCATTGTTCAATACTATGAGTGGATATTATCAGGAACCAATGATTAAAAATTGTCTTAAGGTTAGAAATCCACAAAAGCTATCAAATTAAAAGTAGCAGACATACTGTGGAATTAATTTGATGCAGAGCAAAGCAGTGCCACATCATCAGAGAGACAATAATTAGCAGAGAGAGTCACTGAAGCGGATATTAAAACTGGCATTCAAGAGGCAATTAGATGTGTTTCTTTAGGAAGACGAGATACTGGCTTATGATTAAATATTCGGGTTAGTGCCTGCCTGAAACCAATACTGAGAGGAGTGCAGTACAAGCACATTAAATGGTCAAACCCAGACTTTGTCACTGGATAGCGTACCCTATTGTGTTGTTTATGGAAGTAAGTGCTTGAATATCTTGGGGTTAGTCAAAATATAAACTAAACACATGTAACACACCATTATTTTATTTCTAAATGTTAAGTTGCATCTTTTAAAAAATAATATTGAAGAACAGTAAACATTAACCATAAAAATAGTTACATGCAATGCTGAGCAAAAAGAATAAACAGCTCTGTCGAACTGAGAGGGAGGTAGAGCTCATGGACTCAAAGGATTCAAAGATAAAGGTTTCTAATTAACATAAATAACCTAGATTCAGAAACTCAATAAATAATAGCCTGAAGCCTGAAGGCTTCTTGCGGGCAGACGCTCCAACAAAAATGTTTTTAACAAAAATACCTGCTGGCCCTGGAGGAGCATAGGATTGCGCTCCGCGGCCTAGTTTCGCAGTCCAGCATACGGGCCCATGTCTTCCAGGTACGTATGGTTATCCTAGGATCACGTGGGCCTGGGCCACCAATCACAGTGTAATATTCTCATTGATAGTAATCGGAGCTCCGAGCTCCGAATTCCCATTACTATCAATGAGAATACCCCTAAAATCAACATAAATTTAAAAAAACACTTCACCTTTTTTAAATTGATTGAAATTGCATTAAATTAAATGTTTTAAAGAAAAAATTATTTTTTTGAAATTAAAAAAAATGTTTTAATAATGTTAAAAATAAACTTACCTTCATAGACAAGGTTTTTAATATAAAAATAAGTAATAACATTTAAGTTTTCTATGTTTTAAAACTCTTACACTGGTAAAAGTAGGCTATACGCCTGCTTTTACCAGGCATAAGAGTTTGAAGGACATTTGCTGGGCAAGACAAATCTCCGCCCGCGAATGTCTTTCTCCCACAAAAGGCATGTTGACAGATCTGAAAAGCCGGTTCTCGGCGCAAGCGCATTGCGTGCTGAGAACCGGCATTTGTGAGGCCTCTTTGGGTGCATGCACACATCGTGCACACTCGGAAAGGCCATAATTTTGGGGCCAATATGGTCAAATTTCCAAACTAGGAGAGGCTATGGAATCAGAGGAGGCAGATCAGAAATTTCAGAATGGGTTGGACAAAATATCTAAGTGGCCAAAACAATAGCAGATAAAATGTAATGCAGAGAAGTGTAAATTGCTACACACAGGAAGGAAACTGGACAACACATGTTCTTCATAAATGTTGCTGATATAGCTCAACAAATGAAGCTGAAAGAGACCTGGGAGTCTTAGTAGGTTTGATACTAAACACATCAAACCAACACAGATCAGCAATCAACAAATCCAAAAAAATCATAGAATAGTACAGCACAGAAGGAGACCATTCAGCCCATTGAGTCTGCGGTGGCTTTTTGACGAGCAATCCAGTTAGTCCCACTCCCCCTACTCCTTCCCCATACTCAAGTATTTATCCAATTCCCTTTTGAAGGCTACGATTGAATTTGAAACCACCACCCTATCAGGAAGTTCATTCTAAATCCTAACCACTCGTGTAAAAAAAGTTTTCCTCTTGTCGCCTCTGGTTCTTTTGGCAATCACTTTAAAGCTCTGCCCTCTGGTTATTGATCCTTCAGCCACTGGAATTAGTTTCTCTTTATTTACTCTATGTAAACCCTTCGTGATTTTAAACACCTCTATTAAATCTTCTTTTAGCCTTCTCTGATCTACGGAGAACAACCCCAGTTTTTCCAGTCTATCCACGTAACTGTAATCTCCCATCCCTGGATCCACTCTAGTAAATCTCTTCTGTACTCTCTCCAAAGCCTTCACATCCTTTCTAAAGTGTGGGGCCAAACAAATGTTTTATAAAGGTTTAGAATAACTTCCTGGAGTAATTGATATAAAAACTCAACGACTCTTTGATCTGGAATCAGCAGGCGAACACCTTGGATAAGTAAGAACACAAACTTTATTCAAGCTGGCAGAGGAAGCATCTCATTTCTCAGACCTCTGAGAACGAATCTTTGACGTGCAATACATTTTGCGCACGTTTTATACTGTTTTACCCTATAAGCACATAATTACTGTTGATTAATTTCTCATCGTGCATATGCATCATGTTCAACTGCCATTGGTTGTTACCTATAATGCGTTTCAGCTGTCTTTGCACAATTTCTGTTTTTACAAAGGTTATTTGATCAAGGGGGTTTCCAATCTCGCACGGTCTTGTTAATGTGGTTTAATACTTAACAATGTCCAATGTATTACTAGACCTCTCAGTACATTACCATTTATATCTGTACCTTAAAGAGGTTAAAACATAACATTGTCCAAGGAGTACATTACGTTTATGTTCCCTGGTTATTTATTTTCTCTATATTCAATTTTATTCAAACATACTCTATAGGGGAGAAATTTGGTAGTGCCCAGTTTGGGGCGTTAACTTATTACATTTTCAAAATTTAATGCCAAGCACAAAGGATTCTGAACTTCTTCTAAATTGGGCTTTAGCGCGTCAGGAAGGAAGCGGGCAGTAAATCAAGTGCTAATGATCTACAGGGGTGCTACCACCAGAGCACTACCGAATTTCAGGTGACTTGCATTCGCCATGCGCAGTGTCCCGTTACCACCCCGTAAGAGAAATTTGGCGTCGCCCACTCAATTACTGCTTGCCGCTGACAACAACAGCTTCAGCTGTCGAGTTGCAGTCGGTAGTCGGCTGGATGAGCGCTATTTAAAGACGCCCTTTAGAAAGAAATGTTGTTGGCCATTACACTGTGCAGCTTGCTAACACATAGGCAGCCTTGCTGTTGGACAGATTTGAGCGATTTTCAGTAGAATGAGTGTTCTGCCTCAGAATGAGGAGGCTCAACAGGGCTGGCAACAGGAGGCCTTACGCTCCCAGGGTATTCCGGCAGCAGTTCTCCAATATCAGTTTCACTGGGGAACAGTGTGTTTGAAGTCTGCACTTCAGCAAGTACATAGTCACAGAGCTCTGCCATCTGCTGCAACCAGACCTCGAGCTTCAGACCAGGGTGAGCACAGATCTCTCAGTGGCAGTCAAGGTCACCATCGTACTCAATTTCTATGCCAATGGATCTTTCCAGGGTGTGACAGGAGACATCTCCAACATCTCCCTTTTTGCGGTCCATTGCTGCAACCGCGAGGTGACAGATGCTCTGTACAGCAGGAGAAGGGAATCCATTTCCTTCCCCATGACCAGAGAGAAGTGGCATGAGTGTGCATGTTGCTTTGCCAGGATAGCGGCTTCCCCTTGGTACAGGGTGCCATTGACTGCACCCACGTTGCTTTGTGGGCACCACATCACAATCCTGAGGTATTCCGGAATTGCAAAATATACCACTCACTGAATGTGCAGTTGGTGTGCGACCACAAATGCCAATCCTCACTGTCATTGGCAGCAGCCATGATGCACTCATATTGTGTCAGACCTATGTGCCAGCTTTTATCCAACCACCACAAGATGCTCGCGGCTGGCTGATCGGCGACAAGGGCTATCGGCTCTCCACCTGGCTCATGACTCCCTCCCCGCAACCCCAGCTCTCATACAATCAAAGACATGCCACCATCAGGAACATCAATGAGCAGACCATGGAGTGCTCAAGCAACAGTTCCGCTGCCTTAACCACTCGGGAGGAGTCCTCCAGTACTCGCCTGAGCGGGTGTTCCTATTCATCATCCTCTACTACATGCTGCACAACCTGGCCATCATGAGGACATAGCTATTGCCACCAGGCATAGTTCCACCATCTCAGGTGCAGGAGGACGGCGAGGAGGAGCAGGAGGAGGTCAAAGAGGAGGAGGAGAAAGAAGAGCAGAAGGAGGAGGAGGAGAATGAAGAGGAGGATGGAGCAGGAAGAGGAGGAGGAGGAGGATGAAGAGGAGGAGGACAAAGAAGAGGAGGAGGACGAAGAAGAGGAGGAGGATGAAGATGAAGAGGAGGACAAGCAGGAGGAGGAGGATGAAGAGGAAGAGAAAGAGAAGGAGCAGGAGAAGAACAAAGATGATGAAGAGGACAAAGAGGAGGAGCATGAGGAGGAGGACGAGGATGAACACCAGCGATGGAGGAGGCAGGCGAATAATCGTGATTCTGAAGTCTCATCAGACTTCGGATCCAGTGAATTCCAGCCCACTTCATGGTTCCTCTGGACGTTCCCATTACCACATCAATTTGTCCTTCCATAACAAAGCCCTCAAACTGAAATGAGAGACACCAGCACATCTGAAACATTCCAATTAACATTATGTAATAACAATTAACAGCATGATAAAGAACAAATGTATCACCCTTGTGCATTTCTTTATATCATCTCTTTGATTTAAGTATTTTACAACTCCCCCACTGTGACTCCCTGGTGGCTGCAGCACGGGTGGTAGAAAGCTGCTGTATGTCAGGGCCAGAGACTGCAGATGACCATGCATGACACCCTCAACCAGCTCTGGACCTGGAAGGCCTGGCTATAGAATGCACCACCTCAGGCTGGGCAGCGGCAGTCTGGGCTGGCTGGGTGAAAGGCAGCGACAAGTGCAATGGCAGAGTGGCAGTGCTGGGATTCTGAGAGAGGACAGCAGGTTCCTGCTCCACTATCCCACTGCCACTCCCCCGGGGCAGCATCTCAGCATCCTCACCATTCTGCTGGAGCATTGATTGATGGCCTGCCGCGACACTGTGAGATGCCCGGTGGACTGTGGTGGAGCCAGCGATGATGGCAGCAGTCAGAGCTTGCATGGCATGCAGCTGAGACTGCATGAGAGCAGTCTGAGACACAATAGCACCAACCATGCTCTGCATCACAGCACCAAGACGTTGCGTTGCTTCCGCCTGTGCTGCAATAGTCTGCTCAGGTAGCTCAGGTACAGGCTCCACATCTGCTTGCTGATTATCTGAAAGCATAAATGGCACAAAACTCACGTTATGGTGAGGGCAGGTGGGCAGGAATGATGGAAGAAAGGCAGACAGTATCAGGAGCTGGAAAGTGAGAAAGCCTTCTTGTGTGAGGGAGAAGTGGGAAAAGGAGAGGGGATAAAGATACTGTTGTTGCCCCCAGTGGGATTGACTTGGCCACCGGCCATGGCACGCACCACCTGCGGGCCAATGAGCCACAGCACTCGCTCCTCCAGGTCAGACAGCTCTTGCAGTTGAGGTTCACCCCTGCCAGTCCACTGCTGCTCCCTCTGATTATGTGCCATCTTGGCCTGCAATAGAAAGAAACTTGTGTGAGTACGAGTCCTACTATGTATGTGGGAGATATGCCTGCCGTCGTTATATAGCTGTGAATGTAGGCAAGGCGTGAGATGAGACTGTGAGTTTGAGTAGCTGGAGATGCTTGGTGGGTAAGTGGTGATGGAGTGGTGGTTTGTGCAATGTGCACAGACAGAGGTTCAGAGGCTGGTATGTAGGAGGCGTGGAATCATGTACTCACCTTGGCTAGCCGATTGAACTTCTTGCGGTGCTGTGTGAGTGTTCGATCCACCACAATGCTGGCTGACACCTCCTCGGCCACTTCCCTCCACATGGTCCTGAAGACCTGTGGCAATGGCCTCTTTCCAGATGCAGGGAACAGTAATTCCCTCCTTCTCTCCACTGCCCCCACTAATGTCTCCAATACCACATTGTTGAACCGCGTGGCCCTCTCCCTTGCACCAGCCATCCCCCAAAGCTCTCTCAGTTGCTCAGCTGTGTCAAGTGCAGTAATGCTAAAATGAGAGCAGCTGAAGCTGGATGTTACCTCCCCTTTAAGAGCTGGAATCAACCAGTGTGACGGATTGAAGAATGATTGCTGAATACAACTTGTAGGGTGTTTGTTTTTCACTCTACTCTGATTCTTAGACCTCCGAACTTATAGTAGGAAAGGACAACACGTGGCATAAAGGCTTAACCAGTGTCAGTTTTATTATGCAACATAAACGACTCAAACTACAGGACTAGAATGCTGAGAGAAATTGACTTTAGACATACAATCACCAGAGATTCATGGTCCTTGAGTCCATAACCTGCTGCTTCTTCTTCCTGCAGCTTCTGTTCCATTTCTGCTGCTTCTTCTGTCTTCTGTCCTTCTTGTGTTGCCTGTCCTTCTTCTGCTGAGTTACTTTTTGCTCGCATATTTATCCAGGTTTTGAATAAGTTTCCCCACTGGGCTGAGATTCGATTACCGAGGTGATGATCTGTTTAACTGGCTGCGGTGATGGGTTTGAATGGCTACTAATTTGCACACGGAGTCGACAATGCAAAAGATATTTCCTTATGCTGAATGCTGTTATCCAAAAATTTGCATTCCGTGGGGTCTTATTACAGACTCGATGTCTCCAATGGCTGTTTTCCCCACCCTGGTCAATCAAGTTCAAAGCCTCACGTGACAACTCCATTGTTGTTTTGCATGAAGCCAGTTTTATGTCCTTAACCACAGAATGTTCTTAATTGTCCAGCTTAATTCAAAAAGCTTGGATTTTAGTTCATGGTTTGTGTTTTTCTGAAGATTAGTAACCTTACAATCCCTACTTATAATGTCTCTTATAATAAACTCAGAGACATTATTCTGGGTGGCATTTTCTTTTTACACAAGCATTTTGGGTAATTGCAGCCTTCAGTCAAATCTCCCCATTACATTTCTTTTTACACACAAAACCCAATGTTTTTACAATACAACGGTGTTTCTTACACAAAAGCATGTTTGGTCTTATTCTGACTTCGGTTTATACCATTTTTACAAACACTTTGGCCTGGGTTTACTTTAATAAACCTTCCAGATTCCCTTCCCTCGTCCTTTTCTTTAATTTACAGGACAGGACAAGTAGATACAACACTATTATCAACTGCACAACTACTAATGAGTGTGATACGATTTGAACCCAGGGGGGGATTTCAATATTGAGTCCCAGATCCCATCATGGAGGGGCCATCATTTCCTCAATGTCTCCCCTTACTTTATCATTCTCCTGGTGTAACGTGTAATAATGTTGTGGGACAGCTCAATGTTCTTTCAAAATTCAGTCAGATGTTCGGGTAACGGCGGGATATCGTATCCAAAACGCGATATGCATTCCTGGAGGTTTGGTAAAGTACTGTTGACTGTGATACTTATGTGTTTGTGGTCTGAAATAGGAATTATCCTTTCTTGTGCTACTTGTGTCTCTACCTGGGGTTTGAAAGAAAAGGTAGGATCCTGGTGTGTTCTTTTCCGACTTTCGCTGGTGGTGACACAGTATGTCCCATTTCCCTTATACATAACTTGTGGCGGAACATGGCCGTGAGCCATCACTTCCATGAAACAGCTTATAGGCTGTCCGTCCTCGTACTTGAACCCACATACCGACCGGTCGAAAGGATTCAGATGATAGGGGCATAATATCACATGTATACCCCCTCTCTGGCATCCCTCCAGACTAGCACCGGTTATTAAATCTCCCAATTTTACCATATAAATGTTTGAACATTTCCTTTAACAATTTTTCATATAACTTTTCCGTTTCTGGCGGGCACCACCAGGGTAATTGTAACTCTGTTAAATTTAGAATAACCGATGCTACTTCATAATATACAAAATGATACAACATTTTCCCTGTTGGGATTAACACCAGCCCATTCTTAGGCCTGGGTTTTAGGACAGGACATAGAATTTCTTGATTTGGAATCTCCAGCATTTTAGGGAGAGAGTTTAATTTGCTCGCAATCAGCTCGGTTGCATTGACTGTTTTTGGCGGGTTCAAGGTTACACAGGAATCAAAACCCTGCGTCCAATTCATTCCTGGCCTTTTCAAGACAATACCCACACCTCCCCTGCACTTGTGGCTAGATCCAACCACACAGACATAAATCCCTTGTTCCTCCTTCCACCACTTTTCCCAACACATTTCGCCCCGTCTTTTGTTCCTGTGGTCTGCCTGTTGGAGCTATTACCCAGTTTCTCCCACTCTGTGAATGCATTAGATTTTCTGCTGTCTGTTTTCCGTAACCACCACCATCCTCCCATGGGAGTATCCTTTTACATTCCAAACAAACTCGTCTACCCTCTCTCACCCGTACCTTCCTGGTCGTGATGTTTAGCCTGGGGCAGGATACTGACACGTCCCCTAATTTGTTTCCGGTTTGTCTGGAGTACTTGGTCGAATTTGACCCTAAGCATCCTGGCCAACTCCCAGTGTGAGCATAAGAGTTTGTGCCCTTGTTGCTCCATATGGCTCCCCCCTTGAGTTACAGTGGGGCCGTTCCTCCCATACACCCGTGTGTAAGAAATGACACACTCCCAATCTCCCAATCCTTTAATAATAATGGCCTTCCATAAGCTTATCCACAATGTCCACCTCATTTCGTATTCCTGGCTCGATTCGCTCCTATTAAGACAAAAAAAATGAAAGAAAATTATTTTGCTCTGTGGAGCCTCCCCCTCACAGGCCCTTCTTCAGTTATTCACATATTTACATAACACCTTTTTATGATCACTGCTTCCCTCTCAAAGTTCAACTTCGGTAACACCTTGTGGTCATTTCAAAAAATTTTACAAATGCTCAGAATATTTATTCGACTCTTCACAAGGTGTTGCTTTCTGAAGTCTTGTACAGAGAGTTACCTTCCTTTTTTTTCACATTTTAAAAGTTCGACAAACACATAACAATGGTACCAACAATCTGTGAAGCAACACCACGCATACCAATAGCATTACAATGGTTCTCTCTTTCACGCATAATAGCAGTCCTTCCCTTTTTCTCCACTGGTCACACATTCTTGAATTGGTCGGAAATTTTTAATTTTAAAATACCGAATATATGTGATTGCCTCAAGTCCGGAACTCGAGGTTTTTCACACAATTTAAATCAATCAAAATTCCACCATGGCCATAATGAAAATCTGGTTTTCACAGGTTAATTAACCTCAATAACTCCAAATTAATTCAAACCAATCTCAACCTAACCAGTGCCAGTTGAAAAAAACGACAGACACACAGACAAATAAACATCCACATGTTTTTAACTTTAAACATACTCCCTGAAAACATCAGGGGTTTTTACACAGAAATTCTATGTTTTATTTCTCTCGGCACGAAAGTTCGAAGCTTAAGTGTCAGGTTCACCTTCTTAGACTCATAGAAATGCTTTTCTATTTTTCTTTCTTAAACACGACCACTCTGCCTTACTGCTCCGTCCCTTACTTCTCCATCCTCATCATCCCACAGCATTGGTAGAAGGCTCACACTGATCAAATTCATTATTGTTCCTGGGGCCTCTGCCCGCTTTTTACTTTTCTCTCCGGGGTTGTACAGCTTGAACTGGTTTATATGGAACCATTTTATACGTTTTGGTAGCTAGATTGCATACACCATAGGGCTTGCCTTGTCCACAATGCTATATGGTCCTTTGTACACTGGTTCAAATGTTCCTATTCTGGCATAATTCCTGACCATTACCTGATCCCCTACCTTCTATTCCTGTGTAACCCGGGGTTCCAGCAGCAGTTTATTCTGCTGGTGCTGCCTGCCCATATTGTTAGCTGCTTCCCAATGCAGCCCCTTCAGAGTATCATACAGATCTCTGACAAACCTATCCCGTGTGACCTCTTTAACCTGCTTTTCGGTCAGGACTGGTGCTAGTATATGGGTCGGGGTCCTCATAAGTCTCCCTGTCATCAGTGTATGTGGGGAGTGTCCCGCACTCCTGGAGAGACTGGCTCGGTGGCTCATCAATATTAGGGGTAGGATCACATCCCATTTCTTCGGGATATTTCCTATCTCCTTTCTAAGCCTCTCTTTTAAGGTCCGGTTTGTCTTTTCTACTGGACCTGACCATTGGGGGTTATACGCCACATGCCATTTCCTCTGTATCTCTAACAGCTTTAGGGTGGCCTGCATTACCGCTCCGGTGAAATGACTCCCTGATCTGATTCCACTATCAGGGGCAGTCCCCATCTAGAAAATACTTCTCGCACCAAAATCTTTGCAGTGACTACTGCAGTGGCCGCCATACAAGGAAAAGCTTCTACCCATTTTGTAAAGAGATCTATTAACACCAAGCAATATTTATTGCCTCTGCCTGAGGTGGGCAGTGGCCCTATGTAATCTATCTGTATAAACTGCCATGGCCTCTCTGCCCTCCTTGTGTGTTCCAATGGACCTTTTCTCCAGTGGGGGTCTGGATTGTTTGCAGCACATACCAGACAATTCTGGCAATAATCCCTTACATCACTTCTAAGCCCGGGCCACCATCCTACAGATTCTACTTTATTCCATGTTGTTTCTGGCCCTGGATGTCCAGCTCCTGGACCCCCATGCAATAGCTGCAAGAATTCTTCCCTGCACTGCCTTGGCACAACCCAGCTATCTCCCTTAAACAACATTCACTGCTTTACTGCTATGTCTGCAGCTCCCAAAGGTCCTTCTACAGACTTCCCTTCTATCTTGCCCCTAATCGCTGCTCTAAGTCTGCATCCTGTAACTGAGCCTGTTTTAACTCAGGCGGCAATGGTACTTCTTTGGGCCCTTCTCTGCCTGTTACAGTCATAATCTGTCCACAGTGATATGGGTCCCAAGGTGTCCCTTCTCCTGCCCCTGTTTTGGCCAGTGTGTCTGCTTTTTCATTCCCTTTCCACTTGGTCTCTGTCTTAGAGTGTGCTTTGACCTTTTGGATGTAGTAATCCTTCTGGTACCTACCCGTGACATCCAAAATGACTTTTAACAAGGGAGCCATCACCAATGGCTTTCTGTCTGAGGACTTAAACCCTCACCTAGCCCACATGGCTAAATACTCTGTACAGGAGTTACAAGTGAACATGGAGTCCGAACATATCATATAGGGAGTTGGAAATTCGTCAGGGTGTGTGACGACTTACGCTACAGCTGCTAGCTCGGCTTGTTGTGCACTTAAAGTGTTGGGGCGTTTTATGGCTTTCTCTATCCCTGCCTCTGGATCATAAATCCCACAGCCTGTCTTTCTCTCTCCATTAGTCACTTAGCTGGACCCATCTACATAGATGTCCCAGCCTGTCGGGTTTTCCCCTGCTCGGAATCCCACCTCCACATCCCATACTCCTTCCACTGAACACACATGAGCTGCCCCTGGATAAACCCAATTCGGGGCTAGCTTTGGTTGTCCCAGCCTCTCGACCTTCAGGTCTAATTGAGTAAGCAACAATGTCCAGCGTGCAATCCTGTTACTGCTCACCTTCCCATCTTTCATTCTACAATCCAGTAATATCTGTGTCGGAGTGTGACACATCACCAAAGTCACTGCAGCTAACCCTGTGAGTGGCCGAAAATGCTTTACTGCCCAAAAAGTTGCTAACAGATATCGTTCACAGTTTGAAAAGCTTTTTTCTACTTCGGTGAGAACCCGGGAGGCGTAGGCCACCGGTCTCAGCTTGCCGAGTCGCTCCTGGAATAACACTGCACTCAAACTGTCCCCAGTCGCTGCTACCTTCAGCCTCAGTACCTGATCCCCATTTACTGCTCCCAACGCTGGTGCTGTCTGTAACACCTCTTTTAACCGGATGAATGTTTCTTGACAGCTCTCACTCCGTTCCCACTCTATTATTTTCCTAAGAAGCCTCAACAAAGGAGCTGCCATGGCAGCATATCCCTCTATAAATTCCCTGCAACAACCCGTTATTGCCAGGAAAGACCTTACTCGTGACATATCCTGGGGAACAGGTAGTTCCTGGACTGTCTTTCTCTTAGCTCCATTTATGGCTCTCTCTCCTGCCCTAAAGATCAAACCTAGAAATTGTACCTCCTCTTTGCCTATTTGAGCTTTCTTGGGATTTACTTTAAAACCTGCTTCTTTCAGCAAATGCAGTAACTCACTCAATAATGGCCCGTGGTCCTCCGCACTTTCGGAGAATAACAAAGTAATGTAACTGAATACTGTAGACATGAGTAAGTATGACCTTAGCTCCTTTATTCAAATTCCAGAGTGCTGGTACAGCGTGGGAGGCCTGCTTATATACAGTGCTCCCAAGAGATGCTGGGATCCCTTGGGACTCCAACTGGTATGCCCCCTGGTGGCGGTATGAAACAGGTTACATAGGATTGCATACATAACATCACTCCCTCCCAAATTCAATGGTACACTAATTTACAGGGTGAGACAATCTGGGGCTTTTCACTCCCTTGTCAATCATCTCGGTACAAATACAGGTGTGGGTGAGTTGGTTGGGCCTTTGCTGGGCTGCTGGGCAGCTGGCCCTGCTGGGCTGCTGGGGATGGTGAGTTCAGCTTCATGGTCAACCGTGATGTCGGTTGTCACTTGTGTGTGTGTTGGAGGGTCGAAGTTGGTGATGTCCTCTTCAGGTTGCTCATGAATGTCTGTGAATTGCAGTTTGGTTTGGTCCAAATGTTTTCTGCAAGTTAGTCCATAAGCAAGTTTGACCTGAAACACACTACTCCCTTCTTTGGCTATGACAGTGCCAGCAAGCCATTTGGGACCATGTCCACAGTTGAGTACAAATACAGGGTCATTGACTTCAATATCCGTGACAAGTTTGCGCGATCATGGTACATGCTTTGTTGATGTCGCCTGTCCTCGACGTGATCATGGAGATCAAGAGAGAGCCTTGTTTTAAGTGTCCTTTTCATGAACAGCTCGGCTGGGGGATCCACAGTGAGTGAGTGGGGTCTGGTGCAGTAGCTGAGCAGGACTCGAGACAGGCGGGTGTGCAGGGAGCCTTCCGACACACGTTTCAAGCTTTGCTTGATGGTTTGGACTGCCCATTCTGCCTGGCGGTTGGATGCGGGCTTGAACGGGGAAGATGTGACGTGCTTGATCCCACTGCGGGTCATGAATTCCTTGAATTCAGCACTGGTGAAGCACGGCCCATTGTCGCTGACAAGAACATCAGGCAGGCCATGCGTGCCGAACATGACTCGTAGGCTTTTGATGGTGGCAGTGGACGTGCTTACAGACATTATTACACACTCAATCCATTTTGAATAAGCATCCACAACAACCAAAAACAGTGGATCCTAGACCATGGTTTGGAGGTCCATGACCACAAACTTAGCAGTGCCTCCCTGGGTGCATTGCTCAGTTGAGAGCAAGTGTTGCATTTGCACACGCATGAGTCCAAATCTGAGTCGATGCCAGGCCACCAGACATGGGATCTGGCTATAGCTTTCATTATTACTATACCTGGGTGGGTATTGTGTAGGTCGCATATGAATGCTTCTCTGCCTTTCTTAGCCAAGACCACACGATTGCCCCACAAAAGACAGTCCGCCTGCATGGACATTTCATCTTTGCGTCGCTGGAACGGCTTGATCTCTTCATGCATCTCCGCTGGGATGCTGGATCAGCTCCCATGGAGGACACAGTTTTTCACATGGGACAGTAAAGGATCCTGGCTGGTCCAGGTCCTGACCTGGCGGGCCGTAACGGGTGACTTTTCATTTTCAAATGCATCCATCACCAAGAGCAAGTCTGAAGGCTCTGCCATTTCCACCCCGGTGATAAGCAATGGTAACCGACTGAGAGCATCAGTGCAGTTCTCTGTGCCTGGTCTGTGGCGGATTACATAGTTATATGCCGACAGCGTAAGCACCCATCTTTGGATGCAGGCAGAGGCATTGGTATTAAGCCCTTTGCTCTCTGAGAATAGCGATATGAGCAGCTTATAGTCAGTTTCTAACTCAAACTTGAGTCCAAACAGATACTGGTACATTTTTTTCACCCCGTAAATGCATGCCAGAGCTTCTTTTTCAATCATGCTGTAGGCCCTTTCAGCCTTGGACAAACTCCTGGATGCATAGGCGACTGGTTGCAATGTTCCCGATTCGTTTGCTTGTTGTAACACATACCCGACCCCGTACAAGGACGTATTGTAAGCTAGCACTAAATGTTTACATGGGTTATACAGAACAAGCCGTTTGATGGAACATAACAGATTTCTGGCTTTATCAAAAGCAGCCTCTTGTGATTTCCCCCATACCCAGTCATCTCCCTTGCGTAGCAGCACATGTAGAGGTTCTAGCAAGGTGCTTAACGCGGGTAGGAAAATAATTGAGGAGTCCCAGGAATGACCGCAGCTCCTCACGTTCTGTGGTCTCAGCGCATTCTTGATGGCCTCTGTCTTGGCATCGGTGGGTCTGATGCCATCTGCCATGATTCTTCGCCCTAAGAACTCGACCTCTGGCGCCAGGAAAACACACTTCGAGCGTTTCAACCTGAGTCCCAAGCGATCTAGCCGACTTAGAACCTCTTCCAGATTCTTCAAGTGTTCGATGGTGTCCCGACCCATGACCAGTATGTCGTCCTGGAAAACCACGGTGCACAGAACTGACTTTAGCAGGCTCTCCATGTTCCTCTGAAAAATTGCCGTGGTCAATCGAATCCCAAATGGGCATCTATTGTAGATGAACAGAATTTTGTGCGTGTTGATGTAAGTGAGGCCTTTGGAAGATTCAGCCAGCTCCTGCGTCATGGAGACCGAGGTCAGTTCCAACTTGGTGAACGTCTTTCCTCCAGCCAAGGTCGGAAATAGGTCGTCTGCCTTGGATAGTGGCTACTGGTCGTGTAGCGAAAAACGGTTCATTGTTACTTTATAGTCCCCACAAATTCTGACCGTGCCATTGCCTTTGAGAACCGGAACAAGTGGACTGGCCCACTCGTTGAACTTCACCGGCATGATGATGCCTTCTCACTGCAGCCTGTCCAGCTCAATTTCCATTTTCTCTCGCATCATATATGGCACTGCCCGTGCCTTGTGGTGGATGGGTTGTGCACCGGGAACCAAGTGGATCTGCACCTTCACACCCGAGAAACTTCCGATGCCTGGCTCAAACAACGACGGGAACTTGCTCAAAACCTGGGCACATGAGACGTCATCGACGGATGAAAGCGCTCGGATGTCGTCCCAGTTCCAGCGGATTTTTCCCAGCCAGCTTCTGTCGAACAGTGTGGGGCCATCTCCTGGTACAATCCATAGTGGGAGTTCGTGCACTGCTCCATCATAGAAGACTTTTACTGCTGCACTGCCAATTACAGGGATCAGGTCTTTAGTGTAAGTTCTTAGCTTGGAATGAATGGGGCTAAGCTTGGGCCTGTGTGCCTTATTGCACCACAGCCTGTCGAAGACCTTTTTTCCTCATGATAGACTAACTCACACCCATGTCCAGTTCCATGGATACTGGAATTATGTCCAGTTCAACTTTTAACATGATCGGTGAACATTTCCTGGTGAAGATGTGTACCCCGTACACTTCGGCCTCCTCGGTTTGAGTCTCTAGTTCAGCCTGATCTGCCATGGATCGATCCTCCTCTGCAACGTGGTGGTTTGCAGGATTTGCAGCTTGTCTGCATATTCGCTGGAGGTGTCCCATTGTTCCACAGCCTTTGCACATATAGTGTTTGAAGCGGCATTGATGGGCTCGATGATCACCTCCGAGCACCAACAAGGTGTTAACTGCCTCGCATTAACGTTTGATGGTGGACTCTGGGTCATCTGAGGTCATGCAGCTGCAAGTGTGTACGTTCTGCCATATGCATTCCTGCCTGAAAACAACGTTACTTTGTGTACAGTACTTGCCGAAATCTCTTTATGCTACGAAATTTGTTTGGTGTTATCGCTGGTGGACATAAATGCCTGGGCTATCGTTATGGTTTTGCTCAGGTTCGGTGTTTCAACAGTCAATAGTTTGCGAAGAATAACCTCATGGCCAATGCGGAGCACAAAGAAATCTCTTGGCATTTGCCAAAGGAATCTATCGAATTCGCAATATCCTGCAAGGCGCCTTAGTTCGGCGAAGTAGCTCGCCACTTCCTGGCCTTCAGACCGTTGACAGGTGTAGAATCGATACCTTGACATCAGAACGCTTTCCTTCGGATTTAGGTGCTCCCGGACCAACGTACACAGTTTTTCATCCGATTTGGTTGTTGGTTTCACCGGAGCTAGAAGATTCTTCATGAGGCCATTGGTTGTTGCCCCACAGGCGGTGAGGAGGATCGCCCTTTGTTTGGCAGCATTCTCATTCCCTTCCAGCTTATAGGCCAGCAAGTATTGGTCACGTTACTCGACAAAGGCCTCCCAATCTTCCACTTCTGAGAATTTCTCCAGGATACCAACAGTTTTCAGCATTTTCGCGTGATTGTTCGTTATCTTGTCACCAGTTGTTATGTGCATAATAATGTAATGTAACTGAGTACTGTAGACATAAGTAAGTGTGACCTTAACTCCTTTATTCAAACTCCAGAGTGCTGGTACAGCATGGGAGGCCTGCTTATATACAGTGCTCCCAAGGGATGCTGGGATGCCTTGGGACTCCAAAAGGTATGCCCTCTGCTGGTGATATGATACAGGTTACATAGCGTTGCATACATAACAGTCCACATATTGGACCAACCGATCTGGCTGACTAAAACCTTTTAATGCCTCGGCCATACTTTGTGGAAAATCGAGGGGCTGTTGTGAAACCCTTGTGGAAGACATGTCCACATATACTGCTGACCCTTAAAGGTAAAGGCAAATTTATACTGGTCCTCCCGTCTCAGGGGAATGGACCAAAACCCGTTTGAAATGTCCAACACGGTGAAAGCTGTAGCGGCTGCGGGGATACTCCCGATCAAATCCGCTACCACCGCTAACATGGGCGTACAGGCTGGAATATTTTTATTCAGGAATCGGTAATCGACCGTGGCCTTCCACGAGTTATCGGGCTTCTTTACTGGCCATAGGGGTGAGTTTACAAGTGTGGCTGTGGCCCTCAACACACCTTGCTCCACCAGGGAATTTATAGCAGTTTCCAAATCCCTTTCTGCTTCCCGGGGAAAATGATACTGTTTCTGGGGCTGTGTCATCGGGTCCCCATCTATCTTCACCTCTACCCCAGTTACTCTCCTGCAATCATGCTGTGCGTGGCAAATGCATCCATATTCTCCCGTTCATATCCTTGATACCGGGCCAGAATGTTAGCGACTAATCTTTCCAAGTCATAAGTCCCTTTCGGCTTCATCATGCAGGTGCTGCCTTTGTTTGTACTGTCCCTGGGAATCACTACGATCTCTCCCATCCTATCTGCATCAACTGCCCCCCATAAGCAATTGTTTTTCATATCCACTATAGCATTGTGTGCCAATATGTAGTTGGCCCCAAGAACTCCGGAACCGGGCTGTTCCCATTTCATTAAAATACATTCCCATTTCGTTATGTTAGGTCCTAACTCTATGGTTAAGGGTTTTGACACTGCACCAGCCTGTTCATTACCTGTAAAACCCGTCAGTGTAACTGGGACTCTGCTCGACCACGGGGAAGTGGTCGGATTTTCTGAGTGGACAACCGTGTTAGGGGCTTCTGTATCTACTAAATACCTTCCCTTAACTGTTTCCACCTTCACATCCACACATGGCCTGCCCCACTCATCATATATGAGCGAACACAGGTATTCTGGCTGGGCGTAACGTCACAGTGGGGGTGCTGACGCATTGGGTTCTATTTTTCCCACTGCTGCATCCAGCTTTCCTCCACCCGTGCCCATAACCTGCTGCAAAGCAGTCACTAAAACCTGTCCTGGGTCGTCAGCTGCCTTCCTGTGGCTCTGTTTTGCCTCAGCACCCTCGAAACCTGGCTTCCCTCCTTTCGAGAGCCTACAATCATTGCTCCAGTGTCCCAATTTCCCACAGTTAAAACACTCACCTTTTGATCAAACCGCTTGTCTCCATTCTTTCTTTTGCCTAACCTCTCCTTTAACTTTGTGCACCTTCCCTTTTAGTTTCTCCTCCTCCCCTTGTCCAGATTTAAAAGCTAGAGTTAATCTTCGTAACACCCCTGCCTCTGTATTCTGGAGATTGTCTGGGTCAAACCATGCTTCGACCTTTGCTCTGAGCCGTGACAAACTGTTAGCCATTCCGGTTCTCAGCCAATGGTTTCTGGCTTCCCCTATTAAATCTGCCTGTACCATATTCCCTCCAATGGCCCTTAAATAAGTCGGCCACAGTCTATCTGCAAACGTATCGGGCAATTTGTTTACTTGCTGCCTAGTCTGTTCTACCTGCCAGAACAGATTACCCTGACTGTACCCTAATGCTGCCATGATATCCTCCTTTAAGCCCTGTGGGGTTCCTCCACCTAACTTGGTGGCTATTGACAAGCTCTGATAAAGCTTACCCTCCAGCGAGAGCAGTGTTAACTTCACTATCTCCTCCTCGCTTTGAAATGTCCAATTTGTTATATATACAGCTACCTTAGCCTCCACGGACTTTCTACAACTGCTCTTAGCCGTGGGCTCAACCGCGATTTTCTGCGGTGAGTCCATTTCCAGTGCCATTGGCTGAGAAATTCTCCCTGACTGCCTTGTTCTCCCCTGAGACCACCTCGCAATGACCTGTGGTTCCTGTTACTCAGGCTTCTCTTTTTGGTTACCCTATTTGACGCGAGACTATTCCAGTCTGTCAGAGACTGTTTCTCTCCTGGTTCCCTCGTCGCCTTTGAGATCACCTTCGAGATCATCCTTGGCCTCCCCGAGACCACTGTTCGCAGACTACCTGTGACTACCAGGCTTCTCTCAGTGACTACCCCAGTCAACCGGGATTACTCCAGCCTATCTGAGACTGTTTCTTTCCTCTGGCTGCTCCGTCTGTCCGTGGGATTACTATGGTCTCCCTGAGACCCCTGCGCAGACTACCTGCGACTTCTTTTCTCCGTGGCTACCCTAGTCAACCCGGAATTACTCCAGCCTACCCAAGACTGTTTCCTTCCTCTGCTGGCTGCCCTAGCTGCCCCTGAGAAGATAACTTTTTGACTACCTTAGCAGACCTTCGATTTAACCAAGCCTCCCTCCGGGTTCTTGCCCTGGTTTTGTGTCCGTGATCCTATTCCCAATGCCGAGTTCCTGCGGCGGTCACTAATTTCTGTAGGGTGTTTGTTTTTCAGTCTACTCTGATTCTTAGACCTTGGAACTTATAGTGGGAAAGGACAACACATGGCACAAAATTTAGGCTTAACCAGTGACAGTTTTATTACACAACAAAAACTGACTAAAACTGCAGGACAAGACTGCTGAGAGAAATTTGACTTTAGGCATACAATCACCAGAGATTCATGGTCCTTAATTCCATAACCTGCTGTTTCTTCTTCCAGCTGTTCTCTGCAGCTTCTGTTCCATTTCTTCTGCTTCTTCTGTCTTCCTGTCCTTCTTGTGTTGCCTGTCTCCTTCTGCTGAGCTGCGTTTTGCTCGGTTATTTATCCAGGTTTTGAATAAGTTTCCCCGCTGGGCTAAGATTCGATTATCGATGTAGTGATCTGTTTAACTGATTGTGATGATGAGTTTGAATGGCTACTAAGTTGCACATGGAGTTGACAATGCAAAAGATATTTCCTTATGCTGAATGCCATTATCCAAAAATTTGCATTCTGTGGGGTCCTTTGTTGTCTGGTCTTTTTACAGACTTGATATCTCCAGTGGCTGTTTTCCCCACCCTGGTCAATCAAGTTCAAAGCCTCACATAACAACTCCATTGTTGTTATGCATGAAGTCAGTTTTATGTCCTTAACCACAGAATATCCTTAATTGTCCAGCTTAATTCAAAAAGCTTGGATAACTTTTTAGTTCATGGTCTGTGTTTTTCTGAAGATTAATAAACTTACAAACTCACCTGAAATTGGGTAACACTTTGCAATTACCACATCTGCAGCGTCCCACTGAGGTCATTAATGCCTCATTTTCTGGCCCCTCTTCCTTCCAGGGGCACTAAAGCCCAATTTAGTTCAAGTTCAGAATCATTTGCGCCTGCCGCTAACTTTTCAAACTTTTAAAAGTTAACGTCCCAAATGGAGCGCTAGCGAATTTCACCCCCGCTGACTCTGTTTATGAACCTCAGGACCCCATATGCTTTTTTAACCGCTTTCTCAACCTGCCCTGCCAGGTATATAGGATTGGCAGAATTAAAGGGAATGATGGCTTTAACGAGGAAAGAAACAGCCCACAACCTTAAACAACAAGAAACAAAGTGCCTGCCTACTCCTTGCACCTTTGGCAAAACCCATAAATAATTTATGAGATTATTTTATGCACAAGATAAATATACTTGTCAGATGTACATTATGATAACCATGATAATTAATTGCGCAAAACTAAGATCTGTTTGAAGGCCAAATGAAAAATTGCCAATTATTACATGGAGTACAAGATATATATTTAATACTGCATGTAACAGATGTAACACATTTACAAAATAGTTATTATAAAGCATCTTAATTGAGGCAGCTACTAATTAGATCACATTGTCACATGCTTAAATGCTTTATCTGATTGATTTCCTTCATGTTAATCCTCGTACTCGTAGAATCACTTGCGACGCAACATCAAATCAATTTGCATTTCATATCCAGATTTAACAAATCTTATGGGAAATTGATCATTGTTTGGAAGATTTAGACCTTGACTTATACACAGCAGTATTTATTTACTTTTTCAAATGAATCTAATATTTAAAAATGCTTCAGTAAAATCTTTAACTTTAGCATTATGCTAACTGTACACTGTGTTTATTAATTATACATATGGGTTGACTGGAGAAAATTGTTACGTTCTATTTAATTTTATGGAAGCGTTAATTAGCACTGCAGGAGAATTAATCAACATTGCACAGCACTCATACATATTATATATAAGCTATAATATGTATAATACAGATGGACAACAGAAGCTGGAGAAAGGTTTGTAACCCTATAGCTGTGGGGATCGCTCAAGTTACACAGACTATGTTACAGCTGTGCCAAGCCACAGCACTGGCACATCCTGAGACCTGCCATGTGTTGAACACAGACACAAAGCTAACATGCAATAATTGGTGGAAAAGACAATCAGCATTGTTGTTATCTTGAAAAGATACACGTTTTGCATCAAAACAAAATGGTTTTGAGTTTGCATTAATACAAAATGTTAATGTTTGCCAGGAGCTGGTAGGGCATTTAAATCTGTGACAACTCTAAAAATGAAGTTCCCAGCTAATAAGAACATAAGAACATAAGAAATATGAGCAGGAGTAGGCCATACGGCCCCTCGAGACTGCTTCACCATTTAATACGATCATTGCTGATCCGATCATGGACTCAGGTCCAATTCCCTGCCCGCTCCCCATAACCCTTATTCCCTTATTGGTTAAGAAACTATCTCTGTCTTAAATTTATTCAATGACCCAGCTTCCACAGCTCTCTGAAGCAGTGAATTCCACAGATTTACAACCCTCTGAGAGAAGAAATTCCTCCTCATCTCAGTTTTAAATGGCCGGCACCTTATTTTAAGATTATGCCCCCTATCCAATGGACTGCCTGGGATTTTTTTTTTTTAACCTCAAGGGGTTTGGAATACAAAGCGGAGAAAATTATGCTTGAGTTGCAGAGAGCCTTGCTCAGATCCAGTTTCGAGTATTGCGTTCAATTTTGGGCACTGCACCACAGAAAGAATAAAATGGCCCTGAAATTGCAGTGGGAGGCTTACTGCGGACGAAGGCTTCCAACCACAAAAATATTTACGAATGTACCTGATGGTCCCGGAGGAACGTAGACTTGTGCTACAAGGTCTCCATGCATAGCCCAGTGCAGATGCCACGTATTCCAGGAGCGTATGTGCATCCTGGGATCGCCTGGGCTGGACCAACCAATGAAAATGGCGTATCCCCATTCACAGTAATGGTGAGTTCCGTTTGTACAGAGATCACCATTAAAATCAATGGGGATACCCCTCAAAAACTCAAACATTTTAAATAAATAAGAAAAGCACTTCACATATTTAAAATTAATTGAAATTTAATTAAATTAAATGTTTTAGACAAAAATGTATTTTTAATATGTTTTAATACTTGTAAAAATAAATTTACCTTCATGGACATGGTTTTTAATACAAAAATTATTGATAACATTTTATTTTTCTATCATTTAAAACTCTTACGCTGGTAAAAGCAGGCCTTACGCCTTCTTTTACCAGGCGTAAGAGTTTGAAGGACATTCGCTGGGCAAGAATTGGGCAAACAGCCCAAATCTCCGCCCACAAAGGCCCTTCTCCCAAGGAGGCATGCGATGTCAAAAGACAGATCTATCAAAAGGCGCGCTATGCATGCCAAAACCCAGAACTTGCGGGGCCTCGTCAGGTGCGTACGCACATTGTACGTGTAATGTCTGTAAACTTGTAATGTTTGTAGCTCCACACTGTGGATGTGCACGTATTGTGTACTGCAACTGGAGAGTTAATGATAAACAGAACCAGGCTGTTCTGGAGGCAGCCGACAGAGCTGCCTGCCATGTTAGGAGCTGTGTGTGTTGTGCTCTGTGAATATATCACATTTGGTGATGAGATGGGATTTTTCGGGTGATTTAAAGCTTAAATTTTGTTGGTGAAGGATTCAACCAGCTAACAGAGAGACTTTGGAAGTTTCTGTCTTTGGAAAAAGCTAAAAAATCTGAGGTAAAATACAGCACACGGTGTGAACAGCTAGAGATTGAAATGGCAGGTGTAATGGGACATTTGGATGAATATAGACACGACCGGGAACATTTTAATGTGTATGTGGATCGGCTAGAAATGTATTTCACCGCAAATAACATAATCAAAGTTCCAGACAATGCAATCCAGAACCGGGCTGTGTTGGAACATAAGAGAGCGATCTTCTTATCGGAGGCAGGTTCGGCATTGTATGAAATGCTGGTAAATCTGCTTGTGCCTGACGAGCCAAAGGGCACAACGCTTAAAGAGACTTTAACGAAGCTGGAGCAGCACTATAACCCCAAACCATTAGAAATTTCTGAAGCTATCGTTTCAGCATTCGGAATCAAAAGACTAATGAAAGTATCAGTGATTACATCGTAGGGTTAAAAAAGCTATTGATGCACTGTAATTTTGGAAACTTTCAAAACCGAGCATCATGGGATTGTTTTGTTTGTGGGGTGAAATCAGAAGGAAGTTATTGACGATGGATGACTTGATTTATGAGATTGCTTGTCAGACAGCGAGGTCGATAGGCATGGCCGAACAATATTCCCGAGAATTAAATAATAATTACGGTTGTCAGTCAACCGAGGTAAATCACCTGCAGGTTCAAAGTAAAAGACGGTGGGGGCCCAAAGCCTCAGAAACTGGAAATTCTAACAGAGCGTCGAAGTAGTGCCTGGGACAACACATTGCTCAAAGTTGTCCATACGTGAAGGCAGAGTGTTTCTTCTGCAGACTGAAGGGTAAATCAGCACTCAAGTCCAGTGTTCAAAACTATGAGTAAAAATCCCAAGAGACTACGTAGCATGGAAGAACAACAACAGGACAAGGAGATATTAGTGTTACACATCATCAGGAGCACGAGGTTAATGGACAGCAATTTGGAAAGTATCAAAATCCATGTAGCTGTTGCGGGATTCAAGATACCAATGGAAATCGACATGGGTGTATCCATGAGTGTAGTACCGGAGTCGCTGCACCTCGACAAATTGTGTGATTTCCAACTGGAGAAATGCAAGATAGAGCTGCAAGGCTACTCAGGAGAGAAAATTCCTGTGGTAGGTCGTATCACCGTAACGGTAAAATATAAGATCAATTTCAGAACTTGCCCCTAATAGTAGTGAAAGGAGACAAGTCTGCCTTACTCGGAAGAAATTGGTTGAGCTCACTGAAGCTGGATTGGAGTGAGATTTTCTGTGTGGAAGCGAGATTTTCATCAACGGATGAGGTTATCAAGAAGTATCCGAAGGTGTTCTGTGAAACGGGCAGTCCGATCCAACGCTTCAAGGCGAGTGTCAGGGTACAGAAGGATGCTAGATCAGTTTACTACAAGCCACGTTCCATACCATATGCACTCAAGGAGAAGGTTGAGCAAGAACTCAACAGACTAGAGACTGAGAACATTATTTGTAAGATAGATCTGCTGTCGTACCTAAGTCCGATGGTAAGGTAAGATTGTGTGGTGATTATAAAGTAACCGTAAACCAGGTTCGAGAGGGTAATGTTCCCAATACATTGCCAAATATAGAAGATTTGTTCACAACAATGACAGGTGGTCAGATCTTCTCAAAACTGGATCTTACGAATGCCTACTTACAGCTTGAACTAGATGAGGAGTCCAAGTCATGTTTGACTATAAATATCATCTCGGCCTAAATCAATTTAATAGGCTACCGTTTGGAGTGTCTTCTGCCCCTGCCATATTCCAAGGTGTGATGAACCAGATTTTGCAAGGTATTGAAGGGGTAGTATGCTATTTGGATGACATACTAATTTCAGCACCAAATAGACAAATTCAAAATTACATATTGAATTAAGCCCTCAAATGCTACAAAAGCACAGAGTACGAGTGTCTGCGCATAAGTGTGAGTTATTTAAAAACTCAGTGGAGTATTTAGGGTGCAGAGTAGACAAAGATGGTTTACATCCAACCATGGAAAAATTGGATGCATTTAGAAATGCACCCACTCCCAGGAATGTCACTTCGTTCATTCTTGGGTCTTTTAAACTTTTATGGGAAGTTCCTACCAAATTTGGCTACAGTATTACATCCACTGAATGAACTTCTGAAAAAACAGATCCATTGGAAGTGGTCAAAAGAATGTGACACAGCATTCAAGGAGTGTAAAAGCAAATTGGTAGAGAGCACCATGTTTGTTCACTATGACATATCTAAGGAGATTAAACTAGCATGTGATGCCTCTCCATATGGAGTTGGGGCAGTAATCTCTCATGTATCATGTAGTGGGGAGGAGAGACCAATTGCTTTTGCCTCACGTACTCTCAGTGCCAGTGAGAGTAATTATGCGCAAATTGAAAGGGAAGCTTTGGCATTAATTTTTGTGATCAAGAAGTTTCACAAATACTTGCATGGTCGTAAGTTTACCATCATTACGGACCATAAGCCCCTAACAGCAATCCTCCATCCAAAGTCCCCAGTTCCAACATTAGCTGCAGCCTGAATGCAGAGATGGGCTTTGATTCTGTCAGCATATACATATAGAAACATAGACATAGAAACATAGAAAATAGGTGCAGGAGCAGGCCATTCAGCCCTTCTAGCCTGCACCGCCATTCAATGAGTTCATGGCTGAACATGAAACTTCAGTACCCCCTTCCTGCTTTCTCGCCATACACCTTGATCCCCCGAGTAGTAAGGACTTCATCTAACTCCCTTTTGAATATATTTAATGAATTGGCCTCAACTACTTTCTGTGGTAGAGAATTCCACAGGTTCACCACTCTCTGGGTGAAGAAGTTACTCCTCATCTCGGTCCTAAATGGCTTACCCCTTATCCTGAGACTGTGATATTGAATACAGATGATCAGCTGATCACAGTAATGCTGATGCAATGTCTAAATTGCCTTCCCCATCACAGGTACACCCGATAGGGAAGAACTGTTTTATTTTTAATACATTGATGAACTGCCAGTCACAGCTGAAGAGATTGGTAGAGCAACCAAACGTGACCCAGTGATGTCAAAGGTGCATGATTATATTGCAAATGGATGGCTAAACGAGGTAACAGACAAAGATACACATCCATTCTTCATTCATAGGAATGAATTGTCAGTCGATAAAGATTGTATCATGTGGGGTGCAAGAGGATTATACCAAATAAATTCAGGTCGAAATTATTAGGAGACCTCCATGACCAGCACCTGGGAATGTGCTTGACCAAGAGTTTTGCACGCAGTTATTTATGGTGGCCAGGTCTTGATAAAGATATAGAGTACACCGTGAGTCAATGTACGACATGTCAATCGGTAAGCAAGCAACCACCATCAGTACCATTACAGCCATGGAAATGGCCTCCCAGAGTGTGGCAAAGGCTACATATTGACTTTGCTGAGGTAGAAGTACAGCAATTGTTCATTGTGAGTGATAGCCATTCGAAGTGGGTTCAGGTAATCCCAATGTGGATATCAAGAACAAGTAAAACATTGGACATTTTACGAAGATTATTTTCTTCATTTGCCCTCCCTGAAGAAATTGTTTCAGATAATGGACCACAATTTTGTTCAGAAGAATTTGCACAATTCATGAGCAAAAATGGTGTGAAACATACCAAGGTTCCACCATACCATCCTGCTTTGAATGGTGCAGCAGAGCGCACTGTACAAATTGTAAAACATGCATTCAACATAAAACAAATGTTAGATCCAAATTCAAGGAAACGACAGTTGTCATTGGATCACAAATTGGCTAATTTTTTGATTACATATCGAAATACTCCTCATACAACTACTGATAGAACACCAGCAGAGTTGTTTCTCAAACAACAGCCACAAACCAGATTCTCGTTGTTAAAACCAAATTTGGCACAGTCCGTAGAAGAGACGCAATTAAGACAGAAAGAGAATCATGATAGAGGTAGAGTAAAAGAGAGAAGTGTGAAATTAAACCAGAAGGTGAGAGTAAAGAACCATCACTATAAATGGTTAAAGTGGTTACTTGGAAGAATGGTGAAGATATGTGGTCCTCGCACATATTTGTTAAAGATGTTTGATAATGGACAGGTTAGGTTTGTTCATATTGATCATATTTTACCTACAGACATGGAAGGAGTTGAAGGTGGGAATGATTCAATTATTTCTGACTCGTCAGATAGTTTTGATACACCAGTAGCAAATCCTAAATCCAATGTACTGGAAACAATTCCAGGAGAGAATCGGAATGAAAGTCTGAGTCCGAGTCAGAAAAACAAACAGCCTGAAGTTAGAGTGAGTTCAAATGAAAATCAAGGAAATTCCATGGAGGAAAACATTCTTCAGGATCAGCCTCGAATGAATGTGAAATCAACACCATGTTTGGAAGGTTCTATTCAAGAGCGAATGTATCCTCTTCGAAACAGAAAACAAGTGGTAAAGTTAAATTTGTAAATATGGAAAAAAAAAGTCTATATCCTGTGTTATGTATAAAAATGAAAGTTATGTATGATATTTGTTATAATAACTTCTTCATTAGCGAGAGAGAAGTGTAATGTCTGTAAGCTTGTAATGTTTGTAGCTCCATACTGTGGATGTGGACGTATTGTGTACTGCAACTGCAGAGTTAATAATAAACAGAACCAGGCTGTTCCAGAGGCTTCTGACAGAGCTGCCTGCCATGTTAGGAGCTGTGTATGCTGTGCTCTGTGAATATATCACAGTATGTACCCGAAGAAGCCGCAATTTCAGGTCCATTGTCCTTGGAAGGGGTTCTGTGCAGATTCACCACAATGATACCGGGGTTTCGTTGGTTAAATTCTGAGTGCAGTTCAGCCATGTTCGAATTGAATGGTACAGTAGGCTCGAAGCCGGCATTAATACAAATTGCACAATTTACCTCGTGTCCAGTTGCCTAAATCCAATTTATCCAGTGTGAGATCACTTCCAGATTGCAGTGCACCGAATGTCAATTGAAAGAGGTGGGAGGCTACCTGGAGGTAATCTACTCCCAGCTCCTTGGTTTCACAACTGTTGAAGTATAAGAACATTCAGAACAGAAGTAGGCCTCGATCTTGCTCTATCATTCAATTAGATCATGGCTGAACTGTACTCATAATTTAACTATTGAAATCTCAGTATCATAGTGGTGAATCCACGCAGTACCCCTTCCAAGGACAATATATCCTTTCTGAGGTGCGGTGCACAAAACTGAACACAGTATCTCATCATCATAGGCAGTCCCTCGAAATCGAGGAAGACTTGTTTCCACTCTAAAAATGAATTCTTAGATGACTGAATAGTCCAATACAGGAATTACAGTCTCCATCACAGGTGGGATAGACAGTCGTTGAAGGAAAGGGTGGGTGGGGAGTTTGGTTTGCCGCACGCTCCTTCCGCTGCCTGCACTTGCTTTCTGCATGCTCTCGGCGATGAGACTCGAGGTGCTTAGCGCCCTTCCAGATGCTCTTCCTCCACTTAGGGTGGTCTTTGGTCAGGGACTCCCAGGTGTCAGTGGGGATGTTGCATTTTATCAGCGAGGCTTTGAGGGTGTCCTTGAAATGTTTCCTCTGCCAACCTGGGGCTCGCTTGCCATGTAGGAGTTCCGAGTAGAGCACTTGCTTTGGGAGTCTTGTGCCAGACATGTGAATAATGTGGCCCACCCAATGGAGCTGGTCGAGTGTGCTCAGTGCTTCATAGAAACATAGAAACATAGAAAATAGGTGCAGGAGTAGGCCATTCGACCCTTCTAGCCTGCACCGCCATTCAATGAGTTCATGGCTGAACATGCAACTTCAGTATCCCATTCCTGCTTTCTCACCATACCCCTTGATTCCCCTAGTAGTAAGGACTTCATCTAACTCCTTTTTGAATATATTTAGTGAATTGGCCTCAACAACTTTCTGTGGTAGAGAATTCCACAGGTTCACCACTCTCTGGGTGAAGAAATTCCTCCTCATCTCGGTCCTAAATGCCTTACCCCTTATCCTTAGACTGTGTCCCCTGGTTCTGGACTTCCCCAACATTGGGAACATTCTTCCTGCATCTAACCTGTCTAACCGCGTCAGAATTTTAAACGTTTCTATGAGGTCCCCTCTCATTCTTCTGAACTCCAGTGAATACAAGCCCAGTTGATCCAGTCTTTCTTGATAGGTCAGTCCCGCCATCCCGGGAATCAGTCTGGTGAACCTTCGCTGCACTCCCTCAATAGCAAGAATGTCCTTCCTCAGGTTAGGAGACCAAAACTGTACACAATACTCCAGGTGTGGCCTCACCAAGGCCCTGTACAACTGTAGCAACACCTCCCTGCCCCTGTACTCAAATCCCCTCGCTATGAAGGCCAACATGCCATTTGCTTTCTTAACCGCCTGCTGTACCTGCATGCCAACCTTCAATGACTGATGTACCATGACACCCAGGTCTCGTTGCACCTCCCCTTTTCCTAATCTGTCACCATTCAGATAATAGTCTGTCTCTCTGTTTTTACCACAAAGTGTATAACCTCACATTTATCCACATTATACTTCATCTGCCATGCATTTGCCCACTCACCTAACCTATCCAAGTCGTTCTGCAGCCTCATAGCATCCTCCTCGCAGCTCACACTGCCACCCAACTTAGTTTCATCCGCAAATTTGGAGATACTACATTTAATCCCCTCGTCTAAATCATTAATATACAGTGTAAACAGCTGGGGCCCCAGCACAGAACCTTGCGGTACCCCACTAGTCACTGCCTGCCATTCTGAAAAGTACCCATTTACTCCTACTCTTTGCTTCCTGTCTGACAACCAGTTCTCAATCCATGTCAGCACACTACCCCCAATCCCATGTGCTTTAACTTTGCACATTAATCTCTTGTGTGGGACCTTGTCGAAAGCCTTCTGAAAGTCCAAATATACCACATCAACTGGTTCTCCCTTGTCCACTCTACTGGAAACATCCTCAAAAAATTCCAGAAGATTTGTCAAGCATGATTTCCCTTTCACAAATCCATGCTGACTTGGACCTATCATATCACCTCTTTCCAAATGCACTGCTATGACATCCTTAATAATTGATTCCATCATTTTACCCACTACCGATGTCAGGCTGACCGGTCTATAATTCCCTGTTATCTCTCTCCCTCCTTTTTTAAAAAGTGGGGTTACATTGGCAACCCTCCACTCCATAGGAACTGATCCAGAGTCAATGGAATGTTGGAAAATGACTGTCAATGCATCCACTATTTCCAAGGCCACCTCCTTAAGTACTCTGGGATGCAGTCCATCAGGCCCTGGGGATTTATCGGCCTTCAATCCCATCAATTTCCCCAACACAATTTCCCGACTAATAAGGATTTCCCTCAGTTCCTCCTCCTTACTAGACCCTCCGACCCCTTTTATATCCGGAAGGTTGTTTGTGTCTTCCTCAGTGAATACCGAACCAAAATACTTGTTCAATTGGTCTGGCATTTCTTTGTTCCCCATTATGACTTCCCCTGATTTTTACTGCAGGGGACCTACGTTTGTCTTTACTAACCTTTTTCTCTTTACATATTTATAGAAACTTTTGCAATCCGTCTTAATGTTCCCTGCAAGCTTCTTCTCGTACTCCATTTTCCCTGCCCTAATCAAACCCTTTGTCCTCCTCTGCTGAGTTCTAAATTTCTCCCAGTCCCCGGGTTCACTGCTATTTCTGGCCAATTTGTATGCCACTTCCTTGGCTTTAATACTATCCCTGATTTCCCTTGATAGCCACGGTTGAGCCACCTTCCCTTTTTTATTTTTACGCCAGACAGGAATGTACAATTGTTGTAGTTCATCCATGCGATCTCTAAATGTCTGCCATTGCCCATCCACAGTCAACCCCTTCAGTATCATTCGCCAATCTATCCTAGCCAATTCACGCCTCATACCTTCAAAGTTACCCTTCTTTAAGTTCTGGACCATGGTCTCTGAATTAACTGTTTCATTCTCCATCCTAATGCAGAATTCCACCATATTATGGTCACTCTTCCCCAAGGGGTCTCGCACAACGAGATTGCTAATTAATCATCTCTCATTACACAACACCCAGTCTAAGATGGCCTCCCCCCTAGTTGGTTCCTCGACATATTGGTCTAAAAAACCATCCCTTATGCACTCCAGGAAATCCTCCTCCACCGTATTGCTTTCAGTTTGGTTAACCCAATCTATGTGCATATTAAAGTCATATCAATGCTGGAGATGTTGGCCTGATCGAGAAGACTGACGTTGGTGCATCTGTCCTCCCAGGGGATTTGCAGGATCTTGCGGAGACATCGTTTGTGGTATTTCTCCAGTGATTTGAGGTGTCTACTGTGTATGGTCCACTTCTCTGAGCCATACAGGCGGGCGGGTATCACTATGGCCCTGTTGACCATAAGCTTGGTGCCATATTTGAGGGCCTGATCTTCAGTCTCTTCCTCAGGCGGCCGAAGGCTGCGCTGGGGCACTGGAGGTGGTGTTGAACCTTGTTGTCGGTACTCTAAATGGGGTCTGAGCAAGACTATCTGCAACTCAAGTATAACTTCCTCACCTTTTTATTCCAACCCTCTTGAGATCTTAAACATAAATCCCAGTCAGTCCACTGGATTACCTGGGAACTTCATTTTTAGAGTTATCTCAGATTTAAGTGCTTTATCAGATCTTCGCAAACGTTAAAGTTAACGCAGTATGCCTATAATCATGTATAAGCAGAGCTCCATACGTCCCCTCGTGGGAGATTGCTGCAGCATAGGTAGTACAAGTCGGATCAGCAAGCTTCACATCACTCTAAGCAGGAAATGGTCGCAGAAGAATGCCCTTCTGATCATGGTGCAGATCCACATCAAAAGCAGCAACAATGAGCATTCGGATCCCCAAGAAGGGAAACAAATGCCAGCGGCTGCCAAGAAACCACACGCAATTCTAAAGATTTAGGTTAGCGGAGATTCAATCAACTAAAGTTTCGGTACAATTTGTCAGTTATATGCACGGTATTTTGATCCCATTAATATTTACCCAATTTAATTTTAAAAGACTTGGATTTATATAACGCCTTTCACAACCACCGGACGTCTGGATTGTAGTCACTGTTGTAATGTAACAGCGTTAAATATAATAAATGCTGCAGCAATAATCTACAACAGAAGCTGACTTCTTATATAAATATATAATTCTAAGTTTTTAAATAAGGGCTGGCTTATTTAGAGAAATTTGATTTTGATTTTGAAGATAAGTCTCTAAAATAAATGTAAAGATGCTGCAAGAAATCCTCTTTCTATACTACCATCACCCCTAAAACACTTGGATAGTTCCTTTAACGTACTGAAACACCCCAAGGTGCTTCACAGAGGAGAAGCAGGTGCCAAGTAGTAATTGAAGGGCTCAGAGAGGATAAACAGGTAGTTTGTGAGAAAGCTCTTGAAAACAGAGAGAGAACTAGCATGGTGGAGAGGTTTAGGGAGGGAGTTCTAGAAAGGGTCAGATAATGGAAGGATATGTCACTAATGTCAGAGAGGATGGGATGCAAAGGAGGTCAGATTGCGAGTGTCAAAGAGTACCGGCTGACACATATAACTCAAGAGAGTTGCATACATAGAATGGGCCAAGATCATGGAAAGATTTTAATATGAGGGTATGGATTTTAAGTTCAGTGCTTTGGAATATTGGCAAGAACAGGGGCGATGGATGAGTGGGATTTAAAAAAAAATTGTTTCTGGGATGTGGGCATCACTGGCAAGGCCAGCATTTATTGCCTATCCCTAATTGCCCTTGAGAAGATGGTGGTGAGCCGCCGCCTTGAAACGCTGTAGTCTGTGTGGTGAAGGTATCTCCACAGTGCTGGTCGGGAGGGAGTTCCAGGATTTTAACCTAGCAATAATGAAGGAACGGCGATATACTTCTAAGTCAGGATGGCTTGTGACTTGGAGGGGACGTGGAGGTGGTGGTGTTCCCATGCGCCTTATCCTTGGTCCAGGACAGGATGTAAGGGGCAGAGATTTATGTGAATTGAAGTTTGTATATGGTGGAACATGGAAGACTGATGAAAAGTGCATTGAAGAAGTTGAATCGAGTCGGGAGGCGGAGCGGGAGATCGCTGAGGCCTACAAAAGGCCCGTCAGTCCGGGGAGCAGCAGCGTCGAGTCGGGAGGCAGAGCGGGAGATCGGTGAGGCCTACTAAAGGCTCATCAGTCCGGGGAGCAGCAGCATCGAGTCGGGAGACAGAGCGGGAGATCGCTGAGGCCTACAAAAGGCCCGTCAGTCCGGGGAGCAGCAGCGTCGAGTCGGGAGGCAGAGCGGGAGATCGGTGAGGCCTACAAAAGGCCCATCAGTCCGGGGAACAGCAGCATCGAGTCGGGAGGCAGAGCGGGAGATCGGTGAGGCCAGCCGGTGCAGCTGCAGCAGGGAGAGAAGGCAAAAAAGAAGTAGAAAGAAATCAAAAGGTGACGTCACAGCCAAGGGGTAAGTGATTGGTTGGTGATTGGTGAGTAGTTTTCTTTTTCTTTTCTTTATCAGTAAGTAACCTTCAGCATTGTTGTTGACAAATTAAGTTAATCTAAGGGTTAAGTCATGGCAGGAGAGCTTGGACACGTGGTATGCTCCTCCTGTAATATGTGGGATGTCAGGGACGCTTCCAGTGTCCCTGACGGTTACGTGTGCGGAAAGTGCATCTGCCTGAAGCTCCTGACAGACCACATTGCGGCACTGGAGCTGCGGGTGGATTTACTCTGGAGCATCCATGATGCTGAGAATGATGTGCATAGCACGTTTAGTGAGTTGGTTTTCCCGCAGGTAAAGGGTACACAGCCAGATAGAGAATGGGTGACCAACAGGAAGAGCAATGCAAGGAAGGTCGTGCAGGGGTCCCCCGGGGTCATCCCCCTGCAAAATGAATACACCGCTTTGGGTATTGTTGAGGGGGATGACTCATCAGGGGAAAGCAGCAGCAGCCAAGTTCATGGCACTAATATGGCAGGGGGATGGGAACCTATGCAGGGAGACAGAAGCAAAAGATAGAAAGAAGAAAAGTAAAAGTGGAGGGCAGAGAAACCCAAGGCAAAAAGCAAAAAGGGCCACATTACAGCAAAATTCTGAAGGGGCAAAGTGTGTTAGAAAGACAAGCCTGAAGTCTCTGTGCCTGAATGCGAGGAGTATTCAGAATAAGGTGGACAAATTAACTGCGCATATCGCAGTTAATGGTTATGATGTAATTGGCATCACGGAGACATGGCTCCAGGGTGACCAAGGCTGGGAACTCAACAACCAGGGGTATTCAACATTTAGGAAGGATAGACAGAAAGGAAAAGGAGGCGGGGTGGCGTTGCTGGTTAAAGAGGAAATTAATGCAATAGTAAGGAACGACATGAGCTTGGATGATGTGGAATCTGTATGGGTGGAGCTGCGGAATACCAAAGGGCAGAAAACACAAGTGGGAGTTGTGTACAGACCACCAAACAGTAGTAGTGAGGTTGGGGATAGCATCAAACAAGAAATAAGGGATGCGTGCAATAAAGGTACAGCAGTTATCATGGGTGACGTTAATCTACATATTGATTGGGCTGACCAAACTGGTAGCAATGCAGTGGAGGAGGATTTCCTGGAGTGTATTGGGGATGGTTTTCTAGGCCAATATGTCAAGGAACCAATGAGGGAGCTGGCCATCCTAGACTGGGTGATGTGTAATGAGAAGGGACTAATTAGCAATCTTGTTGTGCGAGGCTCCTTGGGGAAGAGTGACCATAATATGGTAGAATTCTTTATTAAGATGGAGGTGACACAGTTAATTCAGAAACTGGAGTCCTGAACTTAAGGAAAGGTAACTTCGATTGTATGAGGTGTGAATTAGCCAGAATTGACTGGCAAATGATACTTAAAGGGTTGATGGTGGATAGGCAATGGCAAACATTTAAAGATCACATGGATGAACTTTAGCAATTGTACATCCCTGTCTGGTGTAAAAATAAAACGGGGAAGGTGGCTCAACCGTGGCTAACAAGGGAAATTGAGGATAGTGTTAGATCCAAGGAAGAGGCATATAAATTGGCCAGAAAAAGCAGCAAACCTGAGGACTGGGAGAAATTTAGAATTCAGCAGAGGAGGACAAAGGGTTTAATTAAGAGAGGGAAACTAGAGTACAAGAGGAAGCTTGCCAGGAACATAAAAGCTTCGATAGATATGTGAAGAGAAAAAGATTAGTGAAGACAAATGTTGGTCCCTTGCAGTTGGATTCGGGGTAATTTATAATGGGGAACAATGAAATGATAGATGAATTGAACAAATACTTTGGTTCTGTCTTCATGAAGTACTAGGGGACCAATGGTCTAGTAAAAAGGAGGAACTGAAGGATATCCTTATTAGGCGGGAAATTGTGTTGGGGAAATTGATGGGATTGAAGGTCGATAAATCCACGGGGCCTGATAGTCTGCATCCCAGAGTACTTAAGGTAGTGGCCCTAGAAATAATGGATGCATTGGTGATCATTTTCCAACAGTCAATCGACTCTGGATCAGTTCCTATGCACTGGAGGGTAGCTAAAGTAACACCTCTTTTCAAAAAGGGAGGGAGAGAGAAAACGGGTAATTATAGATCAGTTAGTCTGATATCAGTAGTGGGGAAAATGTTGGAATCAATTATTAAGGATGAAATAGCAGTGCATCTGGAAAGCAGTGACAGGATTGTTCCAAATCATCATGGATTTATGAAAGGGAAATCTTGCTTGACAAAGCTTCTGGAATTTTTTGAGGATGTAACTAGTAGAGTGGACAAGGGAGAACCAGTGGATGTGTTGTATTTGGACTTTCAAAAGTCTTTTGACAAGGTCCTACTCAAGAGATTGGTGTGCAAAATCAAAACACATTGTATTGGGGATAATGTACTGATGTGGATAGAGAACTGGTTGGCAGGCAGGAAGCAGAGAGTCGGGATAAACGGGTCCTTTTCAGAATGGCAGATAGTGACTCGTGAAGTGCCACAGGGCTCAGTGCTGGGACCCCAGCTCTTTACAATATACATTAATGATTTAGATGAAGGAATTGAATGTAATATCTCCAAGTTTGCAGATGTCACTAAACTGGGTGGCGGTGTGAGCTGGGAGGAGGATGCTAAGAGGCTGCAGGGTGACTTGGACAGGTTAGGTGAGTGGGCAAATGCATGGCAGATGCAGCATAATGTGGATAAATGTGAGGTTATACACTTTGGGGGCAAAAGCATGAAGGCAAAATATTATTTGAATGGTGGCAGATTAGGAAAAGGGGAGGTGCAACGAGACCTGGGTGTCATGGTTCATCTGTCATTGAAAGTTGGCATGCAGGTACAGCAGGTGGTAAAGAAGGCAAATGGTATGTTGGCCATCATAGCTAGGGGATTTGAGTGTAGGAGCAGGGAGGTCTTACTGCAGTTGTACAGGTCCTTGGTGAAGCCTCACCTGGAATATTGTGTTCAGCTTTGGTCTCCTAATCTGAGGAAGGACAGTCTTGCTATTGAGGGAGTGCAGTGAAGGTTCACCAGACTGATCCCTGGCTGGCTGGATTGACATATGAGGAGAGACTGGATCAACCGGGCCTTTGTACACTGGAGTTTAGAAGGATGAGACGGGATCTCATAGAAACATATAAGATTCTGACAAGACTGTACAAGTTAGATGCGGGAAGAATGTTCCCGTTGTTGGGGAAGTCTAGAACCTGGGGACACAGTCTTAGGATAAGGGGTAGGCCATTTAGGACTGAGATGAGGAGAAACTTCTTCACTCAGAGAGTTGTTAACCTGTGGAATTCCCTGCCGCAGAGAGTTGTTGATGCCAGTTCATTGGATATATTCAAGAGGGAGCTAGATATGGCCCTTACGGCTAGGGGGATCAAGGGGTATGGAGAGAAAGCAGGAAAGGGGTTCTGAAGTGAATGATCAGCCATGATCTTATTGAATGGTAGTGCAGGCTTGAAGGGCCGAATGGCCTACTCCTGCACCTATTTTCTATGTTTCTATGTAATCATAGAAATAATTAAAGCCAAAAGTAAAGGTTTAATGGCACATGGCAAAAGTCTATGATATTATCTAGAAGTAAGCAATCTTGGGCATAGATAGACTATGTGAAACTTAGCTCAAGTTCAAATATGACACTGAGGTTGCAACCCATCTGGTTCAGTCTGGATGACATCTAGGGATGTAATCAAGGGCAAGGTGGCAAGTTTTGTTGGTAGAAATTTAATAAGATATCTTTGGTTTTCCTCATGTTCAATTGGGGAATGTTCTGACTAATTGTCGTCAACTTGTCATGTGGGGCATGGAGGTCTGATCTCTCTGTTCCAACACAAACTCTCCTCAGTAGTTTTAATAACAATTTGATATTTCTCCAATGATATGATCACATCAACTACATTAACTTTCACCGATATTTGTTTTGCAAAATGCCATTTTCGGAACTTGAATGTTAAATATCTATACACGTTGTACATTCCAATGTATTTTGTGAGGAAACATCATATCAGATCTGGTGCACAAGAACAAACATATCCCTTAAACATTAAAAATAATGCAGAGAAATTGACACACATTTATAATGGCTCGTTTCCATTTAAATATTAACAACATGTGCCTCATTTGTCTTCAGAAAAACAGTTTATGTGTGAAAGGTGCATGTGCTATGATGCACATGGGACTCATGGTCGAGCTGTGTCTAGTGGAAGTCACCTTTAAACTGCATTATCTGAGACATGTGAATTACAGGTGGGATTGACAGTTATTAACAGACACAGCATTATGTCCTGGTAAGACAGTTGCTTCATTGCTTCTGGTTATGAGATAGAAATTAATTGAAGATCTTATCTTTCAGATATGCAGCCCCTTTATCATTATATTTGCTAAATTTGCTGCAAATGAACCAATTAGCACACTCAGAGCAGTGTCCTAGGCCCAAAAATCTTCAGCAGCTTCACCAATAACCTTCCCTCCAACACAAGGTCATAAGTGGGGATGTTCGTTGATGACTGCACAGTGTTTAGTTCCATTTGCAACTCCTCAGATAATGAAGCAGTCCATGCCTGCATGCAGCAAAACCGCCGACATTCAGGCTTGGGCTGATAAGTGGCAAGTAACAGTCGTGCCACACAAGTGCCAGGCAATGACTATCTCCAACAAGCGAGAGTCTAACCACTGCCCCTTGACATTCAACAGCATTAGCATAACCGAATCCCCCACCATCATCATCCTGGGGGGGTACCATTGACCAGAAACTTAACTGGAGCAGCCATATATATATTGTGGCAACAAGAACGGGTCAGAGGCTGGGTATTCTGTGGCAAGTGTCTCACCTCCTGACTCCCTAAAGCCTTTTCACCATCTACAAAGCACAAGTCAGGAGTATGATGGAATACTCTCCACTTGCCTGGAAGAGTGCAGCTCCAACAACACTCAAGATGCTCAACACCATCGTGGACAAAGCAGCCACTTGATTGGTACCCCATCCAGCACCTTCAGCATTCACTCTCTCCACCACCGGCGCACCCTGGCTGCAGTGAGTACCATCTATAAGATGCACTTCAGCAACCCGCCAAGGCTTCTTAGATAGCACCTTCCAATCCCGCCATCTCTACTACCTAGGACATGGGCATCAGGCGCAAGAGAGCACCATCACCTCCACGTTCCCCTCCAAGTTACACACCATCCTGACTTCGAAATATACCGCCGTTCCTTCATTGTCGTTGGGTTAAAATCCTGGAACTCCCTCCCTAACAGCATTGTGGGAGCACCTTCATGCAGTTCAAGAAGGTGGTTCACCATCACCTTCTCAATGGCAATTAGGGATGGCAATAAATGCTGGTCTTGCAAACGACGCACACATCTCGGAACAAATTTTTTAAAAACTGTTCAATTCAGGTTATGGTACCCAATATATCATTAAGGTTTAAGCGAAAGGTTTTATTTGTAAATTTGGTCTGCAGGAGCTAAACAGCTGAGGAGCACAGACATTATCATAATGGAAATCATTTTTTTTTAAAGCAGTAGTTTGTCTTATTTTAATTTTCAAATGAGGGCAAAATATAACCCCAGAGGATACTACTATTTGATTTTAATGATTCATAATTGTTTAAATGTATTTATTGTGAAGTGTTATGCACATCAAGACGAACAATGTGAATGCTAAGGAATGGAATAATTTCCTGTTTCTGGCACAGTTTCAGGATCAAGCATTCCAACTCAGGTACTGCACAGTTAGAAGCAGTGTAAATTGGTCAGAATAAAGACAAACAGAAGATCTTCACAGTGTAAACTGCTGTTAAGCATCCATGATAGAAAAATCATGGATAAACTGCCCATATTTCAAATATAAGCAATACTCCAGCATTATTTGAATATTGATCTAAACATCGCTGAGCTATAAGTTGCAGTACCAGAACATTGGGGTCAATTTTCGGCCGCCCGCTAAAACGGCGCACATCGGAGAGGCCCGCCTAATTTATAGAACAAAAATTGCGCCAAATACTTACCTCGCGATTCTCCGATAACTGTAGGCCCAATTCCACCTCGGCGCGGCGCAGCAGGAGCTGCTGGGGGCGGAGCTGCTGGGGGCGGAGCTACAGCCCTGTGCTGAAAACAGTGGAAGCTGCGCGCGTACGCAGTAGCTGCCAATGTCCTGTCTCGAGGGCGATGACCCTATCCCGGGCCGAAGGGACGTTGCCCCTGTCCCAGGTCGAATGGCTTGCGCATCTTACCTCGGTGGCTGGGGCCTGCCCAGCCTGTAGCTGGGGCCGGGCCCCGCTCGAAGAACTCCTGGCAGCCGGTGTCGTCGTTGTCGTCAGCGGGGCCCGCCCGCCCGCATCTTGCTGGGGCGGGCCCCGCCCGAAGAGTCGTCGGTGGCGGCAGCAGCCCGGCATCGGCTGCGTGCGGGCCCCACCCGAAGTCCTCGGCGGAGCTCGGCTTCCTCGACGTCGGCGGGGCACGCCCACAAACATCTTGCTAGGGTGGACCCCGACCGAGGTCCTCGGCGGGGTCCGGCCGCAAACATCTCACTGGGGCGGGCCCCGCCCGAAGAGACATCGGCGGGGTCCGGCCGCAAACATCTCACTGGGGCGGGCCCCGCCTGAAGTCCTCGGCGGGGTCCAGTCGCAAACATCTCGCTGGGGCGGGCCCCGCCCGAAGTCCTCGGCGGGGTCCGGCCACAAACATCTCACTGGGGCGGGCCCCGCCCGAAGTCCTCGGCGGGGTCCGGTCGCAAACATCTCGCTGGGGCGGGCCCCGCCCGAAGAGACATCGGCGGTGGCAGCCCAGCATCGGCTGTGTGCGGGGCTTCTTCTTCGTTGTCTTCTCTCACCCCACCCCCCATCTTCCTCTCTTCTCCCCCCAATGTTCTTCTTCTCTTCCCCCCATCTTCTTCTCTTTCTACCCCCTCCATCTTCTTCTCTTCCCTCCCCCCAGTCTGCTTCTCTTTGCCCCCCCCCCTTTTCTCCCTGGCGCTGCAGTAGGTGAGTAGAAATCATTTTTTGTTTATTGAGTGATTTTTTTTTTTAATTTATTTGGATTATTTATTGGTTTATTTATTGATTTATTTATCATTTATTATTGATGATGGCTCTTTATTTGTAAAAGTGAAGTGTTTAATATTTGTAAACCCCCCTCCCCACCCTCCCCCCCCCCCCCCCCCCCACCCCATCTCTCATTCCCCACGCCTGATTTCCAAGTGTAGGCAAGGTTTTTCTGAGTATACAAAAATCTACACTTACTCCATTCTAAGTTAGTTTGGAGTAAGATTTCGCTGTCTAAACTTGCAAAACAGGCGTAAATAGCCGGACGCGCCCCCTTTTGAAAAAATAAATCTGTTCTAAAATGAAACGGTTCTAACTCACTAGAACTGGAGCAAACTAAAGGCCGAGAAGTGCAATTTCTAAGATACTCCATTCTAAACTAGTTGTTCAAAAAATAGGAGCAACTCAGGCCGAAACTTGACCCCCCTGTGTGTTTACTCAGTTACAAATAGGAATCTGCAACTTGATTAACCTTTAATCTGTCATAAACCTTCATGTCCATTTGAGCACATAGCAGAAACTCAGATCTAGTGACTCCCTTAAGCACACTCATGCTGATTGCTTAAATTAACCATTGCAAACCTGCTAAGGCTGCAAATGGCCAATGGCCCTGAATTTGCGGTTGCCGTTTTCCCGCGGGGAAATGCCTCCGATCCACAAATAAAATGCACGTGCACCTGGTAATCCGGGAGGCACGGTGACTTGTGGTCCTGGGCCTCTCCGGGTACCCGCCTTTAGAGGCTCACGTATCCCAGGGGCGCAGGCATTTCGCAAGCCCCCCTGGGATCACGTGGGCTGGCCCAACCAATGACAGAAGTGGAATCCCCATTCATACTTACGGAGATTTCCTATTTACGGAAAACGCATGTGTGAATGGGAATACCCCCAAAAATACATCTAAACATCAAATATTTAAAATGAATTAAAATGGCAGTTAATTAAATTTATAAAACAAAAATGTAATTACATTTTTTTTACATGTCTTAAAGAGGCTACAAACATATTTCACAGCTTTTTACATGTATAAGTTATTGATAAAATGTCATTTTTCTGTTTTTTAAAACTTTTCGCTGGTAAAAGCAGACCTTATGCCTACTTTTATCAGAGGTAAGAATTTCACGGGCATTCGCTGGGAAGAAGTTGGCAAATAACCCAACTCTCTGCCCTTGGAAGCCCTTCTCCCGGGGATGCGATGGATCTGTCAAGAAGATTCTTGACAGATTGCAAGTTCCAGGCTTTAGCGCATGAACAGGGCATGCCTAAATCCGAAACTTGCGGCCCCTCGCATGTGCAGCTCGTAGGGGCCGCAAATTGCAGTCCAATATTTCTTGCCTGTATTCATCTGTCCTGAGCCCAGAGTAGCCAGCTCGGCCCAACCTGCATTGTAATGATTACCTGGAGTTTGTTCAATTTTTGCTTCCCATAAATTGATGCCTGAGCCGATGAATTGTCTTCAGGAGTGTGTTGATTAACTTTACGCTCTGTTCATGTCTTTGCATCCAGTGACTTTGTGAAGAGTTGTGTAGCATGTTCAATTAGCATTTATCAGCCATAATTGTTTGTATCATTTCTGATTGCTAGCATGCCAGCGAGGTGCTGAGGAGCCGAGGTTTGGGGTGAAGAGTGCTGTTCCCTCTTGCTCGGAAGGGGCAGCTGAATAGCAATTGCTGTGCTTTGTAATTTGTATTTGCAGCGCTATTGGCAGGTCTCTCAAAGGCAGCATCCTGTGAGGAATGTCTGTCAATCTTCAGACCAAGTAATTGTTCCAGGTGCTGATCTGTAGAACCCCAATATTTTCTTGTTATTTGGAGGTCTCAACCCTTGCACTTTACTTAATTTAAAAAATAATTCTTCCGATGTGCGCGTCGCTGGCAAGGTCAGCATTTATTGCCCATCCCTAATTGCTCTTGAGAAGTTGGTGGTGAGCCAGCTTCTTGAACCGCTACAGTCCATGTTGCGAAGGCACTCTCACAGTACTGTTAGAGAGGGAGTTCCAGGATTTTGACTCAGCGATGATGAAGGAATGGTGATAGATCAGGATAGTGTGTGAATTGGAGTTGAATTTTTGCCTGCTACTCTTGTTCTTTTAGGTGGTAGAGGTTGCTGGTTTGGGAGGTGCTGTCGAAAAAGCCTTGGCGAGTTGCTGCAGTACATCTTGTAGATGGTACACACTGCAGCCACAGTGTGCTGGGAGTGGAGGGAGTGAACGTTTAGTGTGGTGGAGGGGGTGTCGATCAAGCGAGCTGCTTTGTCCTGGATGGTGTTGAGTTTCTTGAGCTGGAGCTGGCAAGTGGAGAGTATTCCATTGCACTCCTGTCTTGTATCTGGTAGGTGGAGGAGAGGCTTTGGGGAGTCAGGAGGTGAGACACTCATTGCAGAATGCCCAGCCTCTGACCTGCTCTAGTAACCATTGCATTGATGTAACTGGTCCAGTTATGTTTTCGGTCAATGGTAACCCTCAGGGTGATGATGGGGGATTAGGTGATGGTAAGGCCATTGCATATCAAGAGGAGTTGGTTAGTGTGATATCTTCACAGAGCACAGCACCCACCAGCTTCCTTACATGCAGGCTGCTCTCTCGGAACTCTCCGGAAAGCTGCCTGTTGTTTAATGATTAACTCTGCAGCTGCAGTCCATAATACGTCCACATCCACAGTATGGAGCTACAAACATTACAAGCTTACAGACAAAACAGTTAGACTCTCTCCTGTTAATTGATGATGTGTTCTCTATAGTAGAAAAACTGAACACTTGCCATGAAAACATAAATGCCAGAAATATACAGCACAGCAGTAAGCATCTGTTAAGCGAAATCACAGGCTTTGACATTTTGGTTATCTGCACATCCAGATGCTGACTTACCTAAGTATGATAGCATTTTCTATAATTGTTTCAGCATATCAGCATTCGGGCTGTTTTATTTGTATTTATAACTTCTGCCGTGGTTAAGTGACAATAAAATGTTTACATACTGCAATAAGGGCCCAAGAAACTTGAATCAAATGTAACATCTGACACTCAAAAAAGAAAAAAAATGGTCATTCTCTCAGGAGTCAGAATCTGCTTGCACTGGGGTTATGTGTGGCAGGTGGAGGGAGAAACTTCGCACTGCCAGCAGAAATTCAGAAAATTATCCCTTTTGTTTGAAGTCTGCGATCTAAGGAAAAAAGCACCTTCATTTGCCATTAATGGGGAATGTTGGACATTCACTATCCAGCTGTCAGGGACATGGATCTGACAGGGTTTCAGTGTTGCTTAACCAATAATGCACCAAAGGGGCACCGACATCAATCCCACTGCAAAAACTTAAGTTGAAGGTGGCATGCTGCCACAGGTTATTTGAGCACCAATGGACTGTGTCACGGTTCTGGGAATGAAGGTTTAATCCTCAACAAACGGATTTGTCGATCTGAGCCTCGGTGGTCCGAATGGTTGCTATTTACATTTAAGGTCCCTTTCCATTGGAGCACACGACCAAAGCCAAGAAACGAAAAAACGGAGCGATGATCGTCTGCAGAAACACAACAAATTCAAGGGTAAAAATGTTTTTCACACGAAGACTTCTTTAACTCTCACTCATCAATGGAAATACAAGTAATTTTAGATTGAAAAATGCCCATTTTTTTTCTGTTCTCTTTTGTTAGATTTGTTAACAAATGTTGGTCTACATCGCCTACATTCCTACAGTGGATTACAAATTGAAGTGATTGTTTCCTAACATATTCAAAGCTCCAGGCCAAAATAAATGAAATGTATAAATCTCCGATCTGGACCAGCTTCAGTGATGAATTCACTACATTTGTGCAGTCATTTTTATGGGCACATTCCCTAAGTTATTTTACATTTATTGTTGCAAGTAGTATTGAGACTGAAGCAGGTCAGGACTGAAACTCAGTAGGTTTAATTTGGCATAGTGTGTGGCCTAAAGGCTAGCTTATCCCACACTCAGTAAATGCGCTCAGCTAGAAAATACATATTATAGGCGCTCGTCCCATTAATTCTGCAATTCTGTAACTTGGTACAGACACAGAAGCTGATAATAACCTGAAAATTATTGTGGCTGATACACCATAGGAATGCTAACACACTCATAACAAATCCTGCCAATTGAAAGGGAGGCATTAACCTCTGTTTTAAATGGGTTAACTTCTCTGTTAAAATAGAAGGCATTCCAAAAGATAGATGACTATGGCCTAGAAATTAGCCTCTTTGCACCTCCCATTATCATCTGTGGAGGGCGATAATGGGGTGCTAATGGGTTACCAACCAGGCGCTGAAAAAGAAATTGTAGTGTCCCTGCACCTTACTACAAACTCACACGAGGCATATATATATCAGACACGGTCACTCTGTGCCATTCACCTTTATTCCCAGGACCAAGGAGTGCTGACCCTGGGTGGGACCTCCCCTTTTATACCTGGAAACCCAAATGAGGAGTGTCTCCCACAAGTTCACCCCCTGTGGTCAGAGTGTGCATTTCTAGGGTACAGGTACAGTGTGCATGAGTTACAGTTACATGACTATGTCATTGCAAGATGGTTAAATACATGACATCACCTCCCCCCTTAAGTCTTTTTGTTTCAGAGGTTAAGTCTGTCAGGTGGTCGACACTCTCTCGTGGAGTGCCGCAGTTGTGGCTCTGGCGGCTGAGCCTCGGCACGCTCTCTGTCACTTGAGGTGATTCCGGCCTGTCCGGGCTGGCCGCAGGGACTGTGCATGCTGAGGGCTGTCTTTGTTGCTCATCCACTGGCAGTGGTGTGGGTGCCATCTCATGCTCTTCTTCAGGTTCCTCCGTGTCTATGCTGAACCTTTTTTTTACTTGGTCCAAGTGTTTGCGGCATATCTGCCCATTGTTTAGTCTGACCACCATGACTCTATTTCCATCTTTGCCAATTGGGTTCCAAAGCATGGTTAAGAACAATTACCAGGTCCTCTATTTCTATACACCTCCCCCTTGAGTTTCGATCATGGAGCTCGGTTTGGAAGTGGCGCTTGCCCTCAACAATGTCTGCCAGGGCTGGGTGAATGAGGGACAGCCGCGTCTTAAGCGTGCGTTTCATGAGGAGTTCCACTGGCAGGACTCCCGTGAGCGAGTGCGGGCGGGACCTGTAGGCCAGCAGGAGGCGCGATAGGCGGTACTGAAAGGAGGGTCCTTGGATGTGTAGCATGCCCTGTTTTATGACCTGGACCGCCCGTTCCGCCTGGCCATTGGAAGCCGGCTTGAACGGTGCTGTCCGGATGTGCTTGATACCATTGCCCGACATAAACTCCTGGAATTCATGGCTGGTGAAACACGAGCCATTGTCGCTGACCAGGATGTCCAGCAAGCCATGGGTCGCGAAAACCATACGCAAACTCTTCACGGTGATGGATGTCGTGCACGAGTTCAATATGATGCCCTCGATTCACTTCGAATATGCATCAACAACGATCAGGAACATTTTCTCCATGAACGGCTCCACATAGTCGACGTGAATACGTGACCATGGTCTGGTGGGCCAGGGCCACGGGCTGAGTGGGACCTCCCTGGGGGCATTGCCCAGCTGGGCACACGTCGTGCATCTGCGAATCTAGTGTTCCAGGTCTGAGTCAATCCCCGGCCACCATACATGTGACCGGGCAATGGCCTTCATTAACACGATGCCAGCGTGCTCGCTGTGGAGTTCCCTGATGAACGCCTCCCTTCCTTTCTGGGGCATGACTACCCGGCTGCCCCATAGCAGGCAGTCGGCTTGGATGGAGAGCTCATCCATCCGTCTCTGAAACGGTCTGACTTCCTCGGGGCATGCCCTGTATGCGGGCGCCCAATCCCCAGTCAGGATACATTTCTTTATCATGGATAGGAGGGAGTCCCTGTTGTTCCAGAGTTTGATCTGGCGGGCTGTGATGGGGGAGCCCGCAGTGTCAAAAGCCTCAATGGCCATGACCATCTCAGAGCTCTGCTCCGACGCCCCCTTGGTGGTGGCCAGTGGGAGCCTGCTGAGCGCATCAGCGCAATTTTCGGTGCCTGGCTGGTGCCGTATGGTGTAGTCATACGCAGCCAGCGTGAGGGCCTAGCGCTGTATGCAAGCTGACGCATTGGCATTGACAGCCTTGCTGTTGACAACAAGGATGTTAACGGCTTGTGGTCCGTCTCTAGCTCGAACTGTCTACCAAAAAGGTACTATTGCATCTTTTTCACACCGTACACACACGCGAGTGCTTCCTTCTCGACCATGCCGTATCGACACTCTGCCTGGGAGAGCGACCTGGAGGTGTGAATGTTTAAAAATGTATAGAGACATTGAAGTTGAGAACGTGGGAATTGTATAGGGACAGTATAAGCTAACAAAGAATTCATGGAGGAATAGCCATGACATCTCAGACTCGAGACTGCGAAATGTTACAACACTAACACATATTGAAACAAAACCCACAGCTTGCAGAAAAACCTCAAGGTCTTATTAAATCATGTTATTAACCTGAAACATTGACAGAAGGTCTTTGTTTAAAATCGGACCATGCTTGGATCGGCTTATGAGTGGACGAAGGGAAGGAGGGATCAAAAGAGATGGGCTGAGCTGGGATGTCACTCTAGCCCTATCTTGTTATCTTTTGCCGAAAATGTATAACCATCGTGCCTTGACAATGTAACGTCACTTATCCGTAGGGAGTGTGTACGCTCTATCGAGAGAGTATATCTTCTGTCTGATAAGTCTTGCCGGCCGGTAAAATAAAGACTGCTTTGTTTAAAGCACAATAGGTATTCGACTCAGTAATTTTACTGAACCAGATTGAGGAAAAGAATCTACATTTACATTTGGTGTCAGAAGTGGGATCTCAACGGACGACTGCCGAAAACTTGCGAATTAAGAGCCAGACTAGCCTTGGACGAGACGAGGGGAAAGTGGCCACTGGAGTGAGTATGATTTCAATACTGCTCCAGTTTCCCCCAGTTTCAAAAGTCTGAGGAAAGTTTAGCCACTCGCTGGTTCTCAGGTAGTGTCTGAACGAGATCCAGGGCAATCTGGTGAATACCTTTCAAACTTAGAATAGGGATAGAGATAGGGAAATTGCGCGATGACGCAAACCAAGCGGCGACTTGGAAAGATAGGTTATAGTTAGAGCTAGATAGGGATAGATGATCAATCATGGATCCAAAAATTAATAGGAAAGAAAAGAGACTCTTGTGAACGTCTGTATAAATGAGAAATGCTTCTGTGATTTTCACTGTAAAAAAAAAAGCCGGGGAGTTGTGGTTTGTTTTTATCTCAAACAGAATGAAAGTTTTTTTTAACCCTTCGTAGTGTTGTCCTGTATGTGGGAAGTTTAAGAGTGTGAACCTTATTGAATTACGTATATTCGGATGATAAGTTACGGAGCCAGGAAATGCACAAAGGATAGGTTTGTTGAGTAAAAAAAAAAGAAAAAAATTACATGGTCCCAGTGGTTAAAAAAAAGGATTTAACATGCTCACTTACTTGTCGAAAGCAAACATTCAGAGAAGGCACAGCAAAACAACTGAGATGGATTCAAAAGGATTCAAAAAAAATATTATATTAAATAACACGACCTTGAGGCTGGAACAATTGAGATAACGAAAAGCAGTCCACAGCCTACGTGCCAGACTTCTCTCTAGTTATGGAAAAGAAAAAAAAAGTACGTACTAAATAGGTGCTAAAAAAAAATGTTCTGAGATTTTAAATTATGAGAAAAATTCCACTGCAGTCTAAAAGAAAAAAACCACTCCTGTCCAGTTGGCAGAAAAACTCCATTAAATTAGGGCTTTCATTGACTGATTGGATTTAAACTGCGCAGTGACGCGAAAGGATAGGGAAATTTGGAGACTAAAAGAAATTAAATTTGGAAAATTAGGCTCACAGGGAATTAAATAAGGCTTATGGGGAATTAAATAGAGGATAGGTGTTCAAGTCAGGTGTGACGTCGACCTCGTATATCAATTGGCCCGTCTAGGCACTGATTGAATTTAAATCACGCAGCAACTCGAAAGGTAGGGCCGACGCGGACGGCAGCGGCGCGAACGTGCAGCGACGCAAGACGTGCGGCGGTGCGAGTGTGCGGCCGAGTAAAGGTAGGGCTGGCGCAGACGCACAGCGGCGCGAACGCGTAACGACGCAAGACGTGCGGCGGTGCGATTGTGCGGCCGATTAAAGGAGGGCTGACGCAGACGCATGGCAGCGTGAACGCGTAGTGATGTGGGACGTGCAGCGGCGCGAGCGTGCGGCCGAGTGAACGTGGGCCGACGCGAACGCGCAGCGACGCGAACCGCGAAGTAATAGCAAAGTCAGTGCTGATTTTAGTAAGTCTGTTTATTGTAAGTCTGTTGGTTTCAAGTATTTCGAATCGCGCGGTGACGCGAGCCGCGGGGCGACGCGGCTTTGTGTTAGTTTAGTAAAGTCCGTTTATTTCAAGTGTTTTGAATCGCGCGGCGACGTGAACCGCGGGGCGACGCGGGAGTCTTAAGTGTTTTAAATCGCGCGGCGACATGAACCGCGGGGCGACGCGGAAGTCAGTGTTAGATTTAGTAAAGTCTTTGTTTATTTTAAGTGTTTAAAATCGCGCGGCGACGCGAACCACGGGGCGATGCAGAAATCAGTGTTAGCTTTAGTAAAGTCTGTTTATTTTGAGTTTGTTCAAAGTCAGTGTTAGTTTCAGTAAATTCTGTGTTTATTTTAAGTTTGTTCAAATCGCACGACAATGCGAACGCGTAACGACACGGTAATACGAGGGGCAGCGTGAAAATGGGTAATCAGTTGGATAAAACAACGGATGCGGATAGTCCGCTACAAAAGTTATGTGAGGAATTCCCTGAAAGAGCTGAAGACTTTAGAAAATTATCAGGAGCCCTAAACAAATTATTAGGAGATGACCAGTGGCCTCTAGGTGGCACTAGAAGTGTAGAGGTAGCAAAAAAGCACAGGGATTGTCAAAAATTAAAAGATGCATCACTTCTGTCAAGTTGGCAAATAAATGCTATTAAATTGGGACTCTCATTGACAGAGGGAACACATGTTAAAACTGTAGACGTCTTAAAAAAAGAATGTGCGCACGAGAAACTTACTAAGAGATCCTCTGGGACCTCTGAGAAAGGTATTGACCGACTACGTAGTCAAATGGCTGGCTTTGTGTTAACCGAGGCTGATGATGAAATTGATGAGTGGTCACTGACTCAGCGCCCAACGGCGCCTCCCGCACCCCCTGGCCCCTTGCTCCAGTCCTCTTCCTAACACCCTCCACCTTACACTCCGGCGAGAGGAGTTAAAAATAACCCCATACCACCAAAGCAACAAACCCAAACTGACTCCTCATCCTCTGATAGCGATTCGGATCCCCAGTTCACAAGCAATATAGCCGAAAGGACCAGAGCTCACACTCGAAAGGGCAGAACTATATCTCGATATCACAGACAGTCCCGTAAATCTTCTAGTCAATCTACCAGTCCAAGTTGTGAAAGACATAGCAAACACCCCCGCCGATCGAGACGCAGAACTGTCAAGCAGTCAGACAGCTCCGAAACATCCTCCGACCAAGGAATGATTTCCAAGATCCCAAAATCCTGACACCAATTCCCTGTCAGACCAATGCCAAACCCTGATGCACAACAAGCTGCAGACCACCCCACTATAGATGTCTATGTGATCTTCGAACAACTATTCGATTGCTCACGCTATTGAAAGGGCAGTTAGATACTAGAAAGGAAGAACCATCTCGGGAGGAAGGATCAATAGAACCGCAGTGTTGCATACAGGATTGGATGGATAAGCAAAGATACGGTTATACTAAACAACCAAACGGCCCGAGCCCTGCTAATAAACCTCCCTATTGTCCCCGGCATGGTGAAGAGGCCGGGACTGGGTAAGAGGAATTGACTGTTTTAATTGTGGGCAGGAAGGACATTGGAATAAAAATTGCCCCTACCGTCAGCATGGAAAAGGAAGAGGAGGAAGAGGAGGGGGGCAAGGGGGGAGAGGAGGATCTTACACTAACTTCTCCCAGAACAACCCCTTTGGTCAATTGTCCCCCGATTGACTACGCAGCTTGATTGTGCAGGGATCCTCCCCGGACGACGTCTGAATGAGTGGCAACCCTTTTTGATAGATACAGGAGCCTTCATGTCTTCTGTACAATCAAAGCTTAAACTCCCTGCCTCTACTGAAACACAGGAACTTTCAGGATTCCTGGGACAAATCTCGACATTCCCAGTGTCAGAACCGGTTAAAATGGGTTACCAGGAAGAATCGGTGGAACATCGAGTTGTTATCACAACTTGATGGCTAGAGACCTCCTCTGCAAATTATTCCAGTTGCATTTGGAGTATGGAGATTATTGTAAAACAGGGAACCCTTAAGCGGCAGTATTATACCTCTAGAATCCCTCAGTGGTGGTCTCTGGACCTGCCGCAGGCACCCTATCACGTGACCCTAGCATACGATCCCAGTGGAAAGAATCAGGACCTGCAGAACTTTTATCAGGATCACGAAGGGGAAGTGAAGGAAATTCTATTAAGGGCTAGAGTGACTGGACCGGAAGGGAAGGCAGATTTTGTGGAAATGGACAGCCCCCAACGGTGGCACCACATATTACTCGTGAAGTATTACCTCCCCACCACGCTAAAGATTTGGGAGTTATGGTGCGCCAGGCTATAGACGAGGCTGACCCTACCAGCCGGGATGTGCAAATTGTAAAACATGGCCGAACAGTCCAATTCCACGGGGACCCCGAGAAGGTCTTAACGACTCTGCAGCATCATACTGGCTCTGACATACCTGACTATGTGGATCCCCATGTGTGGGCAGAGGACCCCTCCCAAGTGGGTTATCACAGGCAATACCGAGTATCCACCGAGCTTTGGAGGCTAGCCGAGTCGAACCAATTTGCCAGTTTCCAGTCCCTAGCACGGCTAAACAAATGCGACAGTGTTTGGGGATGATCAATTACTGCAGATCCTGGATCCCTAATGTTGCCCTGATGACTAAGCACCTCACCCCGTATACAAATAAGTAAGGCAGCTTTGAAATAGAAACCGTAGACGTCGAAACCTTTAAGGAACTAAAGACAGCCCTGCTGCAAGCTCCGGCTTTGGGCCGGCCCCTCTATGACCGGCCCTTTCAACTGTATTGTAAAATTCTGAAAGACTGTGCTACCGTTGTCTTAACACATCTCACTCCATAGCTGCCCTCCTGGGCCAACTGCAGACTCAACACCTTACCATGGCCAGGCAAAGCAGATATGAGATCTACTTACTAAACAATCCTAAGCTGACCTTTCGGCACTGTACTGCAATTAATCCGGCCTGTTTTCTTACTGAGCCACCCCAAGATGAGGAAGAACCCAGTCATGATTGTTTATCTTTAATTTAAGAGGCCACATCAGTCAGGGAATATTTTGTTGATGTACCAATTGAAGATCCAGACTGTATTATGTATGTTGACGGAATTAATCCAGAAGGTACACGAATCTCAGGATATGCCATAGTAAACCAGGAGAATCAGGTCTTGGAATCTGCCGCTTTTGAAACTGCCTATTCTGCTCAACAAGCTGAACTATTCGCCCTCACCCGAGCCTGTATCTTGGCCAAAGATCTCAAAGTCAATATCTATACTGACTCCAGGTATGCCTTTGGGGTGGCCCATGATTTCGGACAATTATGGAAAAATAGGGGATTCCTAACCTCACAGGGGAATGAGATATCTCATAAACAGCTAGTATCTGATTTGTTGCAAGCCCTCATGTTCCCCAAACGCATTGCCATTGTCAAATGTACCGCCCACACTACCGGAAAATCTCTGGTTGATATAGGGAATCGTTGTGCTGACCAAGAGGCCAAACAGGCCTCTCGTGACCAACAGATGGTAGTGCCCAAAATTATGAGTCAGACTAAAAATCCTGCAAAGGATAAGTTAGCCTCGGAAAAACCAATGCCAATCATCCAAGATGTTATAAAAGCACAGGAGGACGCTCCTGAAAAAGATAAACTGTTGTGGAAATATTATGCATGTACTTATGACAATGTTTCTAAACTCTGGACCACTCCCGCGGAACAGACTTGCATGTCTGACGAGTTGGTTCTATGGGTTATTGAATGTATGCATTTTGCTACTCATTGTGGAGCAAGGACCACGAGTGACACACTTTTGGCTACTTGGTGGCACCCTAGACTCCAGGCGCTCACCCAGAACATCAGTAGTCGTTGCCTGGTTTGCCAGCAACATAATCCAGGGAAGGGAGTCCCCTGTGATTGGGGTAAAACGCCCCTACCCGAAGGTCCCTTTGAGACATTTCAGTTGGACTACATTGAGTTGCAAAAAGTTCAGTGTTACAAATATGTGTTAGTAATAGTAGATGTGTTTAGCAGATGGATTGAAGCCTACCCACCCTGGACAATAAGGCTCAAACTGTTGTTAAGGTGTTAATGAGGGAAATTGTTCCTAGATATGGTATCTCAGCTCGACTGATGACCACCTATGTTCTTTCTCTGACTCAGGCTCTGCGACTAGTTCACAACCAGGTTCAAGATGCTCGCCTCGACCTCCCAGTTTTACCCGAATTGTCCCTCGTGGCACCAGGGAAGTATGGATTCGGAAGGGATTAGAGTCACAATGGGAGGGGCCTTTTCAGGTGTTACTACCCCCACTGCAGCCAAGGTTGAGGGGAAAAGTGCCTGGGTTCACCTGCACCACTGCAAGCTCACCACCCTCTAACGAACCTATTTTACTGGTTATTCTAACTCCTGTTTCTGTTCCAGACTTCCTCTTCTCCATAGCTGAACAAGGCCGTTGGCATCCTAATTGGAACGTGGACCAGTTTGAACTTTTACCCGTAGTGATAGACAGCCAGCTACACCGACGGTGACCTGAGAAGAGAGACGGGAAAACTGAACTCTTTTAATCAGCAAAATAATTGGACTATTTATCTGAATCCTGAGCCATAAGATGAAACTGTCTGGATGCCACAGTCTGTATAATAGTTTTGATATATGACAGATTCGGCGCATGGGAGGGGAGACAGAGACGAGAGCTCCATGTAAACACCTTTTTGTAAAATGGGAACTTTTCTAGATGTTGGTTGTGTTCACATTCCCTATACATTCCAAAGAGGGAATTCCTTTGCGCCCCATTCCACTAACCCTAGCTGAGACTGTCAGATGGATTCAGAGCCAAACTATCACAAGAGGAGGGGGGCCAATACAATACTGCTGAAGCTCTGGAGGGCATCACAGCTGAAATGGTAGCAATAAGGACCGTAGCATTACAAAACCGAATGGCCCTCAATTACCTGTTAGCTGAGAAAGGGGGAACGTGTGCTCTGATAGGATCTGAATGTTGCACTTACATTCCTGATAGTTCAGAAAATATAACCAATCTTATCCACACCAGCAGAAGGATCTAGCTGGTTTGATTGGCTATCAGATGGATCTTGGAGATCCTATCTAATTGTTGGTTGCCTTAACCTTTGTTGTAAAGTAATGATGGCAAGGTTAGCAAACCCTCTTGTGGTCAAGGGCTCCCGAGTTATGATCCAACGAACTAAAGAACTACTCGACACTAACAACAATAGGATTCAGGAAATAGAGTGTGAACGGATGAATGCGATACTCCTAGAATGATCCCAAGTGTTATCATGGAATGATAAAAGGAGGGAATGTGAATGTTTAAAAATGTATAGAGACATTGAAGTTGAGAACGTGGGAATTGTATGGGGACAGTATAAGCTAACAAAGAATTCATGGAGGAATAGCCATGACATCTCAGACTCGAGACTGCGAAATGTTACAACACTAACACATATTGAAACAAAACCCACAGCTTGCAGAAAAACCTCAAGGTCTTATTAAATCATGTTATTAACCTGAAACATTGACAGAAGGTCTTTGTTTAAAATCGGACCATGCTTGGATCGGCTTATGAGTGGACGAAGGGAAGGAGGGATCAAAAGAGATGGGCTGAGCTGGGATGTCACTCTAGCCCTATCTTGTTATCTTTTGCCGAAAATGTATAACCATCGTGCCTTGACAATGTAACGTCACTTATCCGTAGGGAGTGTGTACGCTCTATCGAGAGAGTATATCTTCTGTCTGATAAGTCTTGCCGGCCGGTAAAATAAAGACTGCTTTGTTTAAAGCACAATAGGTATTCGACTCAGTAATTTTACTGAACCAGATTGAGGAAAAGAATCTACATTTACATTGGCGTAAGCCACCGGTTGGAGTCGGCCGTCATCGTTACCCTGCTGTAACACACACCCAACCCCGTAGGATGAATCATCGCATGTTAAGACCAGTTTTTTACAGGGGTCATACAAAGTTTGTTGGAACACAGCAGGTTCCTCGCCGCATTGAAAGCCCGTTCTTGACAGTCCCCCCAAAACCATTCACAACCTTTATGCAGGAGCATGTGCAACGGCTCCAACAATGTGCTTAAGTTCGGCAGAAAGTTCCCAAAATAGTTCAAAAGTCCCAGGAATGATCGCAACTCTGATGTGTTGCCGGGCCTGGGCGCCCGGCGGATCACCTTCGTTTTTGATTCAGTGGGCCGTATCCCGTCTGCGGCAACCCTCCTGCTGAAAACCTCTACCTCTGGGGCCAAAAACACACACTTGGCCTTTCTCAGCCGCAAGCCTACCCGGTCCAGTCGGCGTAGCACCTCCTCCAGGTTGTGGAGGTGTTCCTTGGTATCTCGACCTGTTATGAGAATGTCGTCTTGGAATACGATCATTCCAGGAATGGATTTGAGCAAGCTTTCCATGTTTCTCTGAAAGATGGCTGCTGCCGAACGAATGCCAAACGGACACCTGTTGTAGACAAATAATCCCTTGTGCGTCGTGATGGTGGTCAGAAGCTTTGATTCTTCAGTCAGTTCCTGAGTCATGTAGGCCGAATTGAGGTCCAACTTCGTGAACAACATGCCACCTGCCAGCGTGGCAAAAAGGTCCTCCGCTCTCGGGAGCGGGTATTGGTCTTGCAGCGATACTCAGTTGATAGGGGCTTTGTAGTCGCCACAAATCCTAACCGAGCCATCTGCTTTGAGGACGGGAACGATGGGACTTGCGCAGTCGCTGAATTCAGTGGCCAAAATTATGCTCTCTCTGAGCAGCCTGTCCAGTTCACATTCAATTTTTTCACGCATCACATATGGCACCGCTCTGGCTTTCTGGTGCACTGGTCTGGCGTCCGGAGTGATGCGTATCACTACTTTCGTGCCCTTGAACGTTCCGACACCAGGTTGAAACAGTGACCCAAATTTTTGCAGGACCTGTGAGCATGAACTTCGCTCCACAGATGAAATGGCATGCACATCCCCCCATTTCCAATTCATCTCCGCTAGCCAACTCCTCCCCAAGAGCACGGGGCCATTTCCCGGAATGATCCAGAGTGGCAGCCGGTTCTGTAATCCATTATGCATTACCATCAAGTTTGCACTGCCCAGCACTGGGATGATCTCTTTGGTGTACATCCGTAGCTGCGTCTCAATGCGTTCCAGTTTGGGCCTGCTAGCTCTGTGTGGCCATAGTCTCTCAAATTATTGGGCGCTCATGAGTGACTGGCTAGCTCCCGTATCCAGCTCCATGTGCACCGGAATGCCATTCAGTAAGACTTTCATCATCATGGGTGGCGTTTTAGTGTAAGCTGTGCACGTCAGCCACATGAACCCGCTGAACTTCAGCATCTATAGCTTTACCCCAGGCCTCATCCTGCATTGTAAACCCCTCGTCTGGTTCCCCTGTCTCACAGATTAGCCTCACTACTGCCTTTTTGCACATCCTGGCCAAGTGTCCACTGACATTACAAATCCTACAGGTATATTGCTGGAATCTGCAGCTTTTCGCAGTGTGTCTGCCCCCGCACCTCCAGCATGAGATGAGATTGAGATTGCTGTTAACAAAAGGACTATTACCAGGCATTCCTCTCTGATTGCCCATTTGGCTGTTTCTAAGCACTCTGATGGTGGGTGTTAATCGTCCCATCGCAGGACGCATTGTTCCTCGAGATGGCGTGAATTGTCGATCCCCTTTTTATTGTCCTTGTTGCGGGCCCACCCTCGAGCCTGTTGCTGCCTGGGCGGTTTTGAAATACTCTTGAAATACTCTTGAAATACTCTTGCCTGCCTGCGGGGTCCCGAGCCGCGTTCACCATGTGAACTCCTTGGTCCATCGCCACGTTTGGACTAGGGTTGCGCGCGTAAATTAGCTTGGTCTCCTCTTCCCCTGCCATAAAGGTCTGAGCTATCAATGCCGCCCTTTCTAAAGTCAAGTCCTTAGTCTTTATGAGCTTCCTGAAAATGCCGGCATGATTAATGCCCTCGATGAAAAAGTCCCTTAACATCTCCCCCCTGCAGGCATCGGAGAACTTACAGAGACTGGCCAAGCACCTTAGTTCCGCCACGAAGTCAGAGACATTTTGTTCCTCCGACCCTGGTGAGAGTAGAACTGGTGCCGGGCCATGTGTACGCTACTCGCTGGCTTGAGATGCTCACTGATCAGCTGGCTGAGCTCTTCAAAGGACTTGTCCGCCGGCTTTTGGGGTGCGAGCAGGTCTTTCATCAGCGCATACGTCTGTGATCCGCAGCTGGTCAGTAGATGCGCCCTCCGCTTGTCAGCCGCTGTCTCTTCCAGCCAGTCCTTTGTGACAAAGCTCTGCTGGAGTCTTTCCACGAAGTCATCCCAGTCCTCACCCACACAGTAACGTTCCACTGTGCGACCGGTGGCCATCCTCGTGGTTCGGTGATTCCCGTTTCTCGTCGCCAAATGTTGTGTCCCTCCACCTTACTACAAACTCACACAAGGCATATATATATATCAGACACTGTCACTCTGTGACCTTCACCTTTATTCTCAGGACCAAGGAGTGCTGACCCTGGGTGGGACCTCCCCTTTTATACCTGGAAACCCAGGTGAGGAGTGTCTCTTGCAAGTTACCCCCTGTGGTCAGGGTGTGCATTTCTAGGGTACAGGTACAGTGTACATGAGTGACAGTTACATGACTATGTCATTGCAAGATGGTTAAATATATGACGGAAACGACTCCCGCTAAATGCCCCATGAGGTTTGCAGCGATGCTAACCCCGAGCGCCACGATCTCCTGCGCCCGGCGATCGTGACGTCATCATCCTGCGCATCGCCCTGATAGCGCCCCGGACAGGAACTTCGGTTCGGCCCCCTGCAGCAACGTAGGACGACAACATCAACAGCTGCAGGGGGCATGGATCGGTAGGCTGGGCACTTTGGGAGCAGTGCTTAATGGGGATGTTGGTGGGAGAAAGAAAAAAAATTCCTAAAGCATAATCACCATTTGTCAGAATTTTCTTCTGCTGCAATCGATCAACCCAATACTCTGCTAGAGTGCTTGGGGCTGATCAGGCCGGATTGTGGCTGCTGTTGGCGAGCAGGGTATTATATTTATTGCAGAGCCTGCAGCGATGACCCTTCCCTTTAAGGGAGGGATGGAGCTTCGGATCGCGGCAGCGCTGCACTAGACATTGTGCAGCGCTGCACCACTACCGCTCCTCCTGCCTGGAAAGCACTACAAGGGAAGTGGAGCGCTTGATTTAGCACTCCACTTCCTTCCTAGGGCGCTAACACCCGACCTAGAGAAAGCTGAGGATCATTAGCGCCTGCTGCTAAATTTTCCAGATTTCAAAGATTAACACCCCAAGCGGGGCAATACTGAATTTCTCTCCCTAAGTATCTTGCTGAGGCTTCTAGTATGTGATCCTGAATAAGAAAACTGCGAGTACATCCTCATATAGACTAGGAAAGCGCCTCTTAGAAATACCAGAGGGCACAATGGCTATCAATAGTGAATGCCTTACAATCAATGAGTATCACAGGACAAAGATCACAAGATAGACACAGATGAGGCAGGCCATTTAATTCCCCTTTCACAGCATCCAGCTGTTTCTTAATGGATTTCTGGTTGATTTCTTTGCTTTTGCCCCACTACCCTACCCAGAAATCTATGCGACAGTCCAACTTTGAATCTGTGCCTAAGAAGGGCACAAATAAAGAAATAAACTATTGCATGTGAGAGATTTAATGAATATATTACTGAGAAAGCTTTCCATATTGTAGCTGGCCATAAACTATTGATACTTTGACTGAGCCATTACAATATTGCCATCTAGAATACAAATACTCGCATATGACTACTCATGTACATTGAAAAAAATGACATCAGATACCTTGTCACAAACTGCAGTAACATATGGATCTCAAATATAGGTTGAACTTCCCTTATCCGGAAATCTTGGGACCTGGCCTGTTCTGGAAAAGGGATTTTTTCAGAGGGGTGGTCACGTTAAAATGGATGGTACAGGTACTGAACAAGGAGATATCAAGGCTGGCTGGCTTGGGGCTGAGAGTGCGGCAGAGAGATCATGGTGGTGGGGGGGAGGAGACCGTGGTGATGGGGTCAGGCCAGCAATTGCGTGAGTCAGCAGCGAGGAAGGACTTTAATTTGTTCAATTTTTTCATGTCGGAGTTCTGCGCACGCGCCACCCAGTGGCGGGAATGGTTCTGGACGAGGGGTGGATCCGGATAAGGGAGTTCTGGATAAGGGAGGTTGAACCTATAGTACCATCTACAAGATGCATTGCAGCAACTCGTCAAGGCTTCTTTGACAGCATCTCCCAAACCCGCGACCTCTGCTACCTTGAAGGATCAGGACAGCAGGCCCATGGGAACACCATCGCCTGCAAGTCACACACTATTCCGACTTGTAAATCTATCGCCATTCCTTTATCATTGCTGGGTCAATATCCTGGAACTCCCTCCCTAACAGTACTGTGGGAGAACCTTCACCAGATCGACAGCAATGATTCAAGAAGGCGACTCGCCACCACCTTCTCAAGGGCAATTAGGGATGGGCAATAAATGACGGCCACATTCCAGAAACTAATTTAAAAAAAAATCAAAATGTTCAAGTGCAGACAAATGAATTTGCTGATTCCTACATCAATACATGCAGAACTTGGACAGAGTCCAGCAAAGGATCTAGAAATGTAGAGAATGAGCTAAGGAGAGTATATGGTAGACAGGTTTGAGCAAATAACTTGAATTACTCATCAGGAACTTATCAAAAGTGAATCTATGGGGGAATTTTAACCCCAAAGGATAGGCGGGAAGTAAAAAAATTTAAATCTGTAACCCACCTCCAACATACCCACTTCCAATCTTAACGGAGGTGGGTTGGGAGTCAGGTGACAAAGTCATTCTTAGGAGGCAGGTCAATCAGTGGAAGCTTTTAAGAAGGCTGCATGCCTCCATTCTAACAAGATTTTAATTTTTATCCCATAGAAGCCGGATTACCCGGGGCGCGGGAAACCCGGCAGGTAAATGCAGGTGGGAGGGGCCGGATCCATAAGGTAAGTGTATTTACAGCACTGCTTGTGGGCCAGGAAGAGTAGGAGTGTTTCCTCCAGGCGCATCAAGCTTACCTCTTTATAGCTCCCGCAATTGGCCGAACCCTCCCTACACGCTGCGATCTCCGACTCTCTTTAGCCCCTGCAAACTTCGACTCCGCATCACCCAATCTCCAACTCCCCCCACCAAACCCCCTGATCTCCTCTGACTACCCTGATCTCTCCCAACCTCCGCGATCTCCCCTGGCTTCTGTGATCTCTCCTGTCCCCCCCCCACCCGATCTCCCCCACCCCTCGATCTCCTCCAACCTCCATGATCTCTCCTGACCTCCACAATCTCCTCCGACCACCACGATACCGCCGCCCCCACCCCCAGTCCCCGCTGAACTCCATGATCTCCCCCCTGATCTGCATCTGTAAAGCCCAACGTCGATACTCCCCTCCCATCCCACGACCCCAGCCCATCCCAATCTTTCCCTCCCTCCCCCTCCCTTCCTCCGCTCCCAGGCTGTGGCCTTGTGTCACAGGCTTTCCCGCCAACAGGCAGCCAGATGTCAATCAGGCAGGCTATCAGATGGGCCACCTGCTGAAAACTGTTAATTTCAGCAGAAAACCCGTACTTTCTCCTTTTATATCTTTTCTGAATGATCTGTACCCCTGAATGTTAAACTGCTTTCCATCCTCTGGATTTAGCCATGTCTCTCTTATTCAAAATTGAGATTGACAGATTTGTGTTAGGTCAAGGTATCAAGGGATATGGAGCAATGGTGGGTAAATGGAGTTGAGGTACAGATCAGCCATGATCTAATTGAATGGCAGAACAGGCATGTAGGACTGAATAGCCTCCTCCTGTTCCTACATTTCCAGTACATTATAATTCATTATTGCCATCAAATCCTCCAGTTCTGGCATCATATTTCTAATGCTTCTGGCATTCATTTATAAACAGCTTCTTATGTCTTTATCCTTTTTTCCATGTTTCCCTTGCATGCGATGATTCCCTGTCTCCTTTTCAAGTGTTTCTCTGAGTCATCCACACTCGAATAGTGTCACAGGATTTATATTTTTTTCTATTGGATTCTCAAGAAAGTACATTCATGTTTTATGAAGCTAGTATAGATGTAGAACCATCGAATCTTCTGAATTACTGGAAGAGACAGTTGGGCCTTGGTTAAGTACCTTACCTCCAACAATGCAGCACTCCCTCAATACAGCACAGAAATGTTAGCATAGATTATATGCTCAATTCCAGGAGTGGAGTTTGAATACACAACTCTCTAGAGGCCATTATGACTAGTTTTCATAGTTTTAGATACAATAAAATTGGGGCATGTTTTTCTGACTTTGCTCATTCCTTTGCATTGTCTAGAATTTCCTGGGGTGGAAAGTTGGGCCTGTGCCTCCAAAGAAGGGTCTGACAGCAAACTGCAGCAAGCTAAAGAAGACCTCAAAGATCATTTTAAATAATTTAAGCACTTTAAGAGTGTCAGCTGTGACTCAGTGGGTAGCACTCTTGCCTCTGAGTCAGAAGGTTGTGGATTCAAGTTCCACTCCAGAGACTTGAGCACAAAAATCTAGGCTGACACTCCAATGCAGTGCTGAGGGAGCGCTGCACTGTATGAGGTGCCATCTTTTGGATGAGACATTAAAAGAAGGCCTCGTCTGCTCTCTCAGGTGGACATAAAAGATCCTGTGGCACTATTTTGAAGAGCAGGGGAGTTATCCCCGGTGTCCTGGGCCAATATTTATCCCTCAATCAACATAACAAAAAAAAACAATTATCTGGTCATTATCACATTGCTGTTTGTGCGAGCTTGCTTGTGTGCAATTTGGCTGCCGCGTTTCCCACATTACAGCAGTGCTTCATTGGCTGTAAAGCTCTTTGAGATGTCAGGTGGTCATGAAAGGCACTATATAAATTCAAGTCTTTCTTTCTTACCCAGCAGAGCATTGGCTATTGGTGTCTTCTGGCTGCCGTTCTCCAGGCACAGAGCTGTGCTCCAATATCCTCCCTGGCATTCTCGCCTAGGCCCGGCCGGATACTGATCTGGATGACCTTGGACCTGGTTAATGGCTAGAAAATGCAGTCTTACCTGAGTCTGGGCAGCTGTATTGCTGGGGTAAACATGGGCAGCTGTATTGCTGGGGTAAACGAGGTCACAAAAATCATCCCCGTGCTCTGAAACAGCAATTAGATTTGCAAATTTCTATCTAGTGGAACATATGCTTGAACTGTATAAAACACTGGTTAGGCCACAGATCGAATACTGTGTGCAGTTCTGGTCACCACATTACTGAAAAGATGTGATTGCACTAGAGAGGGTACAGAGGAGATTTATGAGAATGTTGCCTGGACTGGAGAATTTTAGCTATAAGGAAAGATTGAATAGGCTGGGCTTGATTTCTTTCGAACAGAGGAGGCTGAGGGGAGACCTTATTGAGATGTATAAAATTATGAGGGGCCTAAATAGAGTGGGTAGGAAGGACCTATTTCCCTTAGCAGAGAGATCAACAACAAGGGAGCATAAATTTAAAGTAATTGGTCGGAGGTTTTGTGGGAATTTGATGGGAAATTCTTTCATCCAGAGGACGATGGGGGTTTGAAACTCCCTGCCTGAAAGGATGACAAAGGCAGAAACCCTCACCACATTTAAAAAGTACTTGGCTGTGTACTTGAAATGCCGTAACCTACAGGGCTATGGAGCAAGAGCTGGAAAATGGCTTTCGGCTGGATAGCTCTTTGTTGGCCGGCGCGGACATGATGGGCAGAAATGGCCTCCTTCATGCTGTAAATTTCCACGATTCTATGATAGGAAGGAATATAAGCACATTGGAAGAGGAGGAGACCATTCAGCCCCTTGAGCCTGTTCCGCCATTCAATTAGACCATGGTTGATCTGTACCGCCACTACATTCACCCTCCTTAGCTCCTTAGCCCTTGATACCCTTAACTAACAAAATTCTAGCGATCTCAGTCTTGAATGCTCCAATTGTCCTTGCATCCACAGCCTTTTGGGGCAGAGAATTCCAGGTTTTCTACTACCCTTTGTGAGAAAAAGTGCTTTTCCTCCTAAATGGCCTAGCTCTAATTTTGACAAGTGGGCATCGTACACTCAGATTTTCAAAGCAATTCAATAAAGTTCTGATTGTGAGACTTTTGACCAAAATTGCGGCTCATTGAGTTAATGTCAAATTAACTGACAGGATTGAAAATTAGCTGGGAAATAAGAAATGGAAGGTGATAAAAATGAGACGATATTGTGCTTGATGAGAATGACCTTTAGCGTTCTTCAGGTGCCTGTTCACTATAACTAGGGAGAACTTGTAAACTAAACATGTTGCTCCAATCAACAATTAATAAGTTAGAAATAAATAAGTGAGGAGAAAAATCTATGCATTTATATAAAGTGTACACATACAAGGTAAATGTGTATGATGCTTGTTGTAGTGAGTTCGGGTGACAGACGTTTGAGAAGGCAATATGACTTTAACTAAAGATAAACAATTGTGATAGAAGTATGGATCTCAATATTTGCTCCGAATTTCTGGTTGTGTAATTTCTGATTAATATTGACTCACATGTACACCTGATGTCCCCATGGAATGCAACCAGAAATAAGAAAGACATGTATTAAATATGGTATACTTATATTGTGCCCTCGATGTGTGGGCTGATCGCACGCTTAAAGAGCAATCCTGTCAGTACTTAGAAAGGTCACAAGAGCATAAAAAGGTCTGACCCAATAAGAGATGGATAATGTCAATTATTAGCACATGTATATATTTATAATTTTACTAAAAATATCAAAAAGAGGAGACCTTCATGAATGTACTTCATCATAGGCAGTCCCTTGAAGCGAGGATGACTTGCTTCCACGCTAAAAAGGGATGAGTTCACAGGTGTTTCAATGAAGGACCTAATATTGTGATGTGTAATGAGAAAGGACTAATTAGCAATCTTGTTGTGTGAAGCCCCTTGGGGAAGAGTGACCATAATATGGTAGAATTCTTTATTAAGATGGAGAGTGACACAGTTAATTCAGAACTAGGCTCCTGAACGTAAGGAAAGGTAACTTTGATGGTATGAGGCGTGAATTGGCTAGAATAGACTGGCGAATGATACTTCAAGGGTTGACGGTGGATAGGCAATGGCAGACATTTAAATATCACGTGGATGAACTTCGACAATTGTACATCCCTGTATGGAGTAAAAATAAAATGGGGAAGGTGGCTCAACCGCTGCTAACAAGGGAAATTAAGGATAGCGTTAAATCCAAGGAAGAGGCATATAAATTGGCCAGAAAAAGCAGCATACCTGAGGACTGGGAGAAATTTAGAATCCAGCAGAGGAGGACAAAGCATTTAATTAGGAGGGGGAAAATAGAGTATGAGAGGAAGATTGCTGGGAACATAAAAACTGACTGCAAAAGCTTCGATAGTTATGTGAAGAGAAAGAGATTAGTGAAGACAAACATAGGGCCCTTGCAGTCTGAATCAGGTGAATTTATAATGTGGAACAGAGAAATGGCAGCCCAATTGAATAAATACTTTGGTTCTGAATTCATGAAGGAAGACACGAATAACCTTCCAGAAATACTAGGGGACAGAGGATCTAGCGAGAAGGAGGAACTGAAGGAAATCCTTATTAGTCAGGAAATTGTGTTAGGGAAATTGATGGGGTTGAAGGCCGATAAATCCCCAGGGCCTGATAGTCTGTATCCCAGAGTAATTAAGGAAGTGGCCCTAGAAATAATGTGTGCATTGGTGATCATTTCCCAACAGTCTATCAACTCTGGATCAGTTCCTATGGACTGGAGGCTAGCTAATGTAACCCTACTTTTTAAAAAAGGAGGGAGAGAGAAAATGGGAAATTATAGACCGGTTAACCTGACATTGGTAGTGGGGAAAATGTTGGAATCAATTATTAAAGATGCAATCGCAATGCATTTGGAAAGCAATGACAGGATCGGTCCAAGTCAGCATGGATTTATAAAAGGGAAATCATGCTTGACAAATCTTCTAGAATTTGAGGATGTAACTAGTAGAGTGGACAAAGGAGAACCAGTGGATGTGTTGTATTTAGACTTTCAAAAGGCTTTTGACAAGGTCCCACACACGAGATTGTTGTGCAAAATTAAAGCACTTGGTATTGGGGGTAATGTAATGTATTGATGTGGATCAAGAACTGGTTGGCAGACAGAAAGCAGAGAGTCGAGATAAATGGGTCCTTTTAAGAATGGTAGGCAGTGACTAGTGGGGTGCCACAGGGCTCAGTGCTGGGACCCCAGCTATTTACAATATACATCAATGATTTAGATGAAGGAATTGAGTGTAATATCTCCAAGTTTGCAGACAACACTAAGCTGGGTGGCGGTGTGAGCTGTGAGGAGGATGCTAAGAGGCTGCAGGATGACTTGGACAGGTTAGGTGAGTGGGCAAATGCATGGCAGATGCAGTGTAATGTGGATAAATGTGAGGTTTTCCACTTTGGTGGCAAATACGTGAAGGCAGAATATTATCTGAATGACGGCAGATTAGGAAAATGGAGGTGTAATGAGACCTTGGTGGCATGGTACATCAGTCATCAAAAGTTGGCATGCAGGTACAGCAGGCGGTGAAGAAGGCAAATGGCATGTTGGCCTTCATGGCTAGGGGATTTGAGTTTAGGAGCAGGGAGGTCTTACTGCAGTTGTACAGGGCCTTGGTGAGACCACACCTTGAGTAATGTGTGCAGTTTTAGTCTCCTAATCTGAGGAAGGACGTGCTTGCTATTGAGGGAGTGCAGCTAAGGTTCACCAGACTGATTCCCGGGATCGCAGGACTGACATATGAGGAAAGACTGGATCGGCTAGGCTTATACTCACTGGAATTTAGATGAATGAGAGGGGATCTCATAGAAACATAACATTCTGACAGGACTGGACAGGTTAAATGCAGGAAGAAGCTTCCCGATGTTGGGGAAGTCCAGAAGCAGGGGGCACAGTCTAAGGATAAGGGGCAAGCCATTTAGGACCAAGATGAGGAGAAACTTCTTCACTCAGAGCTTTGTGAACCTGTGGAATTCTCTACCGCAGAGAGTTGTTGATGCCAGCTCGTTAGATATATTCAATAGGGAGTTAGTTATGGCCCTTATGGCTAAAGGGATCAAGCGGTATGGAGAGAAAGCAGGAAAGGTGTACTGAAGTGAATGATCAGCCATGATCTTATTGAATGGTGGTGCAGGCTCGAAGGGCCGAATGGCGTACACCTGCACCTATTTTCTATGTTTCTATATTTCTATTCCAGATCCCGAACTACATCATGAAGGGTGGAAGATGCCTGTGCTTGGATTTTTTTAACGTGTGGTGGCCGTTGCACACCAGCCACTACACGGGCTTGACAGAGCTAGGTCTTGGTCCAGTAGCAAGGATTAACCAAGACTAACTGGAGACCAGCTCTGCTGCACATACCAAGCGTGCACACAGGGGAGGTGCAACGAGACCTGGGTGTTATGGTACATCAGTCATTGAAGGTAGGCATGCAGGTACAGCAGGCAGTAAAGAAAGCAAATGGCATGCTGGCCTTCATAGCGAGGGGATTTGAGTATAGATGCAGGGAAATCTTGCTGCAGTTGTACAGGGCCTTGGTGAGACCACACCTTGAGTATTGTGTGTGGTTTTAGTCTCCTAATCTGAGGAAGGACGTGCTTGCTATTGAGGGAGTGCAGCAAAGGTTGACCAGACTGATATTCACTGGAAATTAGAAGAATGAGAGGGGATCTCATAGAAATGTATAAAATTCTGACGGGACTGGACAGGTTAGATACAGGAAGAATGTTCCCAATGTTGGGGAAGTCCAGAACCAGGGGACACAGTCTAAGGATAAGGAATAAGCCATATAGGACTGAAATGAGGAGAAACTTTTTCACCCAGAGAGTTGTGAACCTGTGGAATTTTCTGCCACAGAAAGTTGTGGAGCCGAGTTCGTTGGACATATTCAGAAGGGAGTTAGATGTGGCCCTTATGGCTAAAGGGATCAGAGGGTATGGAGAGAAGGCAGGAGTGGGGTACTGAGGTTGCATGATCAGCCATGATCATATTGAATGGTGGTGCAGGCTCGAAGGGCCGAATGCTTGCTCCTGCACCTATTTTCTATGTTTCTATATTTCTATATTGCAGTGTGGGCTGGCCCGTGCTGCCCCGGGCCCTCACCTCTTCTGGGCCCCAGATTCACGCCTCTCCTGGGCCCCGGTCACTTCCCTCTATGGACTCTTGCCATTCCTTCGCTCCTCCAGCTGTGCCTGCCCGCACTGCAATCTGCAACCTGGCTTCGTAGCCGTTGTCCTCCTGCAGCAGCACGCGCTGCTCCCTGCAGTGGAATGCCGCCGCAAGCTGCTCCCTCCAATGGTGTTTGTTTCTTGGTAATTTAGAGCTTATTCTCACTGCTATTACAGTTCTTATATGACCCACCAATGTGACAAAACCAATGAGAGCAAAAATGGAAATGATTGTAATAAAAAACAAAACATAAACTCAAATGTATGAAGCATAATTATGGCCCTAAGCATGTTGTTGAAATAGCAGATTATTACATTTTAGCCTCATATAATATTATTGCAATTGGAAAACTTGCTTCTATCAACTTACTGCTTTTTAATATTGTCCTCTGTACACCTAATGGTGTGCCAGTCCTGACCAGCACTGTGTTGTTATAATAAAGAACAGTTTAACAAGCAAGCAACACAGATGGAATGAAAAGGTGATACACAAATGGGAATAATTAAGCAATCTTGGGCTGAAATATTAATGGGGATGGTGAGTTGGGAGCGAGAGCTCGACGAGGGGGTCAGGAAACCCGGGAGAACAGGTTTCCTGAAGGCTTTGCCAAATTGAACGGCAGGGCCTGATTTGCATGCGAGGCTTTTGTTTCCCACCCACAGTCAGCCAGGTTGAGAGGCTGGCAGAGAGGAGGGAGGGAGGAATTGCGTGGGAGCCAAGGGCAACCGGAGGATCGGGGGGGGGGAGGGCGCATGCTGATCTGAAGAGATCGAGGGGCAGCCAGAAGAGGATCGGGGGTGGGAAGAGGCCAGAGAAGCTAGAACATACTCCATGGCCTGCTGCTCTTAGCGTTGGTACAGCTGGTAAGGGTCCCGTACACATAGCCTGTCTACCAGCTCTTTCATTCCCTCCTTATCTGGCACCAGCGATTGGTCCTGATCATCAACCAATGGTGTCCCAGCTTGACGATAAATACATCGAACCATGTAACGTACCTTTGACCAATAATGCTGAAGCTGCTGAGATTCTTGCTCATTCTCTGCCGATATTTCTCTGCGCTCATTGCAAGCCTCACAGTTGCAAGCTATTTCTGAAGGTGCGGGGTTGTTTATGTCTGTACCGGGTACAGACTGTATTCCAACAGCCAGTCTTCCACCTATCGAGTGGTATGGGCAGGGTGGAATCGTGAGGATCGGGGGCTTGGGAGCAGCCGAAGGAGCGGGGAGCTGTTATCAAAGATCGCGGGCCGGGACGAGCAGGGGGTGACTGGGTTAGGCCTCGTGGTGGGGATTGGAGGCCTGGGTGGGTAGGTGGGGGGTGGTGTTTGTGGTCTGGGGGATGGGAGGATTGGAGGCCTATTGGGGAGGGTGGGGCTCTGAACATGGGGGATTGGTTAGGCAGGGATCCTGGATCCAGAAGGTAAGTGCAAAGACACTTACCTCCTGCATCCAGCAGACCTTGCCTTGCATTAGATGGCGAATTTTACAAGACTTACAATAACTGACCAGCTAAATACAAAATGGAGGTTAAAACAGAGGCTTCCAGACTCATTATAATATTTTAATAGATGACCCGCCTCCTGGCAGCAGATTGGTTGCCCGCCCTTGTCCTACTTTGCTACTTAACGCTGATTGGTCCAGTCCATCCTCACAGGTCACCATCATAAGAAGATAAGAAATAGGAGCAGGAGTGGGCCATTCGGCCGCACGAGCCTGCTCTGCCATTCAATAAGATATTGGCTGACCTGATCTTGGCCTCAACTCCACTTCCCTGCCTGCTCCCCATAACCCTTGACTCCCTTATCATTCAAAAATCTGTCTATCTCCACCTTAAATATATTCAATGACCAAGCCTCCACAGCTCTCTGGGGTAGAGAATTCCAAAGATTCACGACCCTCTGAGAGAAGAAATTCCTCCTCATTTCCATTTTAAATGAGCGACCCCTTATTCTGAGACTATGCCCCCTAGTTCTAAATTACCTAACGAGGGGAAACATCCTCTCTGCATCTACCCAGTCAAGCCCCCTTATAATCTTATATGTTTCGATAAGACCACCTCTCATTTTTCTGAATTCCAATGAGTAGATGCCCAACCTGCTCACCTTTTCTTCATAAGACAACTCCTTCATCTCAGGAATCAACCTAGTGCACCTTCTTTGAACAGCCTCCAATGCTGCGGGATCCAGATTGATAATGGTGGCTTGCTTCATGACAGACTCAATGCTCTGCAACTGCCGAGACTATTTAACCCATTAGTTGCTTTTTTGTACTAGTATTTAGCAGATAGGTCCATAACCTTTACCTGATATAGTTCCCTCGCTGCATTGCTTGGTCAGCCTTACAGAGGGGGTTGCCTGCCTTTCTCTATTCAGTTCTCATTGTCCATCTCAACCCAATGTGTTAATCTATCTTTTTCCTTTCAGATTGATATTCTGGTCTGCCTTCTTCCCCATGATCATGCCCGAAATGAGTGCCGCAGTACAACGGGACCTGGGGGTACTTGTGCATGAAACACAAAAAGATAGTATGCAGGTACAGCAAGTGATCAAGAAGGCCAATGGTATCTTGGCCTTTATTGCAAAGGGGATGGAGTATAAAAGCAGGGAAGTCTTGCTACAGTTTTACAGGGTATTGGTGAGGCCACATCTGGATTACTGCATGCAGTTTTGGTTTCCATATTTACGAAAGGATATACTTGCTTTGGAGGCAGTTCAGAGAAGGTTCACAAGGTTGATTCCAGAGCTGAGGGGGTTGACTTATGAGGAAAGGTTGAGTCCATGATCAGATCAGCCATGATCTTATTGAATGGCGGAGCAGGCTACTCCTGCTCCTATTTCTTATATTCTTATGCCTTATGGGTTTGCAGCGGAAAATGACGAAAAATTCAGACGGTGCGATCCATCGCTGCTCCAACACCCCGACTGGGATTTCCCAGTAAAGAGCCCCAAATCCTCCCAACAAAAGAAAGAGCCCTATTGTAGCCTTTTCTCCCTCTAGTTCAGGCACTGCACTCACCTGCTAAAGACCTCACACTCAGCTGAGGCCTTCAGTGGGAGCTTTGATGCCAAGGCCATCTTTGGGGCACTTCTCACTATCTTTACTGGTACTGCAGCATTAGTGGGATTTCACACCCTGGCACTGATGCCCAGATACTCTCTTGCCAGTTAGAATCCTGTTGGAAGCCCACTAGACCTCTCTTATGACCCTAGCCCAGGGAAATGTGTTAAGGTTGGGCTGAATTTCGAAGGGCAGGTGAAAATACCAACTTGTATATCTCCACACTTTTCTGTTCTTATTTTAGATTTGTTGCATTTGCAAGTTTTTCCTATAATCAGCACCGCAAGAGTTTGTGTGTCAGCTAGACGTCCGTGCTGTTGCCAGAAGATGTCAGTCTTGGCCCATTAGTAGTGCTCTTGCTTCTGAGCCACAAATCATGGGTTCAAGCTACCCTCCAGAGACTTGAGCACATAATCTAGGCTTGCACTTGAGTGCGGGGCTGAGGGAGTGGTGCATTATCTTTTGGATGGGATGTTCAGCTGAAGCCCTGTCTGCCCTCTCAGTTGGTGTAAAAAATCCCATGGCACTATGTGAAATATAGCAAGGAGTTCTGGCAAACATTTATGCCTCAACCAACATTACCAAAAAAAATACTTGGTCATTTTTCTCACTGCTGTTTGTGCAACCTTGCTTTGTACAAATTGGCTGCTGTATTTTCTACATTACAATAATTACTACACTTTGAAAGTAATGTTTTGGTTGTGAAACACTTTGGGATACCCTGAGGTCATGAAAGGCGCTATAGAGATGCAACACTTCCTTTTAGAATCACAAGAGCTGCTGTTGGTGCATGGATATGGTAGATTAGTGGTTATGTTTCTGGACTATTAATCCAGTAACAGGAATTCAAATCCCACCATGGCAGCTGGATAATTAAAATTCAATTAAAAAAATCTGGAATGATACGCTAGTATCAGTAATGGTGACCATGAAACTACGGGATTGTTGTAAAACCATCTGGTTCACTAATGTCCTGTAGGGAAGGAAATTTGCTGCCATTACCTGGTATAGCCGATATGTGACTCCAAACCCACAGCAATGTGGTTGATTCTGAAATGGCCAAGCAAGCCACTGAGTTGTATTCAAGAAGACAGCTCACCACCACCTTCTCGAGGGCAATTAGGGATGGACAATAAATGCTGGTGATGTCCACAGCCAATGAATAAAAAAAAACTTGTACAACCTGCATCAGTCCAAAATAAACGCATGGTAGCAAAGTTTTTCCTCTGTTAAACAGTTTCATCAAGTGGAACTCTAGCCCTCGTTATATAGAAAGTCAATGCAGAGATAACCAACACTGGGGTTGTTGGAGCATGCAACATGCATGAAAAATCTGTGAATTTCCTGTTGGTGCTCGAATGTAATTTTTCCCAGTCTTTCTCCGATTCTTCCCCGTGATCTTGCAAGCAACTAACATGGTCAATCTCGTGACCTTGTTACAATTGTTCGTGTTGTTATTCCACCTAAAAGACAAAAAAATGTGAAAGTGCCATATAAAAATTGAAACAAAGATGACCATGTTCCTGTTATTTCTCATTATCATAACTTGGAATGAAAATATGATGTGACTCTTAACCGGCATTCAGCATCATTTTGATAGCATAATAGGTCACTGTCTCCTGATTCCAACCACTTTTTCTAACATTGTTTTTTTAAAATTCCTCCAGCATTACTACCACAGAAACTGAGCCTCCTGTGGAGTACTGGAAAGGCTTGTAAGCATTGTTCTGGGCAGTTCACCTGGTCAAGACATCAGACAGGCTCTCACAAGTGCTATATCCATAGCATCAGTGAGTAACTGTCTATCCGCAAGTTTGGGGATGTCAGGAAAAAAGTTCAAATTTTTTTTAGATAAACAGAATATTGTGATTTAAAGTTTAGCTTTGTGTAGCTGTTTATTAAAAGAATTATTTTGTCTTTTGGTCGGAAAAGAGTATGCAAAACTATGTTGCAATATCCATATTTCTATATGGGCCATCTGGCCTTATTGGTTCCCAACAGTGATGTGATTGCCTATAATCATAAATTGCATCACAAATCACCCCAGGTCTTTGAACCATTAATATATGCAACTTTGCAGCTTGGGGAGAGAGAAAAAAAAACAAAGAATGATGGCTGAACCAGCAGTGAAGTTTCACTCTACTTGAAATTCCATAAGAGTTGTGAGACCTAGACGTTCTATGTTATGCCTGGTACAATAGTGCGAATGCTGGAAATCTGATATAAAAACAGAAAATGCTGGAAATACTCAGCAGGTCAGGCAGCGTCTATGGAGTGAGAAACAGAGTTAACGTTTCAGGTCGATGACCTTTCTTAGAACTGAAATGTTAACTTTGTTTCTCTTTCCAGATGCTGCCTGACTTGCTGAGCATTTCCAGCATTTTCTGTTTTTATTAAAAATATTCCGATCTGTGTTTTTCAGATGCCTCGGCCTTTGTGAAAAATTTTTGATCTTGGGTGGTGAAGTTTGTCTTTGGAGGTCCAGAAGTAGCCCCACATTATCCCCAGTACATTTTATCAAAGTTATTAATCCTGTGCCATAATATTCCTCGAATATGGATTTTCCCTATACCTCCAGTTCCTTGCTTTGACCACCATTTTTTACAATAAAGCAACAAAGAGGGGCGCTGTGGGGATCATCATTCATGGAACATTCAGTTGGAGACGCTGATCAAAAGTTATTGGGGTGGCTTCCTAAAAATTCATCTTTCTTTATTTTTTTGAAACAATTTATGTCATGAGTCTGCTATTTTATTGTGGTGTATTTCTTCTGTGTAATGCAGCTGCTTGTACATAAATTGATGATTATTTGTGCCTGAGTGCAATGGTTTGACAATGTGGTTTTCACCAGCTTTCAAAGCAGACAGGAAAATGTGGCGAATGGCCCATGTTATCCCCAGTACATCAGTGGTTGTTAATCCTGCGCCGTAATATTCCATTATTATGTGTCAGCTGCAGCTCAGTGGGTAACACACTTGCCTCTGAGTCAGAAGGTTGTGAGTTCAAGTTGCATTCCAGGAACTTGAGCACATGAATCTAGGCTGCACTCCAGTGCAGTACTGAGGGAGTGCTGCACAGTCGGAGGTGCTGTCTTTCGGATGAGACGTTAAACTGAGGCCCTGTCTGCTCTCTCAGGTGGATGAAAAAAGATCCTGTTAAGTATGGAAGAACTCCACAAGACTGAGTACTGTGAACTAAAACTGATGTGACCTTAGTCTCTTTAATACAATGCCAGAGTGCCTGAGCAGTATGGCAGACAACCTTTTATACTGCCTTGCACGAGGTGGGCAGGTGACCCTTGGGCCTCCAACAGTTGTGCCCTCTGGTGGCAAGTCTTACACAGTTACAATGTTTACATACATAACATCACTCCCCCACAAAAGTCTTTGCTAGAAATTATTTATAAGTTGAGGTGATCCGGGACCCTACACTCCCTGGTTGATCGTTTGAGTTCAAACTCTGGCATGGGTGAGTTGGTCGGACTATTGCTGCACTGCGGCGCGGATGGTCTGACCGGACTGTTGGGAATGGTGGGTTCATTCTCTTGATTGACAGCGAGGTCGATTGCTGGTTGGGTGTGTGTTGGTGGGTCGCTGATGGTGATGTCCTCTTCAGGTTTTTCCTGGTAGTTGGTGAACCGCAGTTTGGTCTGATCCAAATGCTTTCTGCACCTTTGTCCATTCAATAGTTTGACTATAAACACTCTATTCCCCTCCTTGGCCAAGGCAGTGCCAGCGACCCATTTAGGACCATGACTGTAATTGAGGACAAACACAGGGTCATTAACATCAATGTCACGCAATACAGCCGCGCAATTGTGGTACATGTTTTGCCAGTGACGCCGGGTTTCCACATGATCATTTAAATCCGGCTGGACAAGGGAGGGCCTGGTTTTGAGTGCTCTCTTCATTAACAATTCTGCAGGGAGAACCCCAGTGAGCAAGTGGGGTCGTGTCCATGACCAGAAGCAAGCCTGCGGGCTGCGCCATTTCCACCCTGGTAGTGGTCAATGGTAGCCAACTGAGGGCATCAGCACAGTTCTCCAAGCCTGGTCTGTGGTGGGTAACATAGTCATAGGCGGATAATGTTACTGTCCATCTTTGGATGTGGGATGAAGCATTGGTGTTTAAACCTTTGCTTTCTGAAAACAGCGAAATGAGCAGTTTTTGGTTGGTTTAAAGCTCAAACTGAAGTCCAAATAGGTATTGGTGCATTTTCTTAACCCCATATACACAGGCTAACGTCTCTTTCGCGACCATACTGTAGGCTCTTTCAGCCTTAGACAGAATTCTAGACGCGTATGCAACTGGTTGAAGTTTGCCCAATACATTGGTTTGCTGTAACACACAGCCGACCCCGTACGAAGATGCATCACAAGCTAGCACTAATCGTTTACACGGGTCATACAGTAACTTATTAGAACAAAGTAAGTTTCTGGCCTTCTCAAATGCTGTCTCTTGAGATTTACTCCAAACCCAGTCGTCACCCTTACGTAGCAATAAATGCAACAGTTCCAGCAAAGTGCTGAACCCGGGTAGAAAGTTACCAAAATAGTTGAGGAGTCCCAGGAACAAACGCAGCTCCATCACATTCTGTGGTCTGGGTGCGTTCTTGATGGCCTCTGTCTTTGAGTCCGTGGGTTTGATGCCGTCTGCCGCAATCTTTCTCCCCAAAAATTCGACCTCTGGCGCCAGGAAAACACACTTGGAGCATTTCAGCCTGAGTCCCACTCTGTCTAGTCGACTTAGAACCTCTTCCAGGTTGTGCAGATGTTCGGTGGTGTCACGGCCGATGATTTGGATGTCGTCTTGAAACACAACGGTGCATGGAACCGATTTCAGCAGATTCTCCATGTTCCTCGGGAAGATGGCAGCAGCCGAGCGAATCCAAAAAGGGCACCTGTGGTCTATAAACAGTCCTTTGTGCGTGTTGATACACATCAATCTTTTCGAAGATTCAGTCAGCTCCTGTGTCATGTAGGCGGAGGTTAGGTCCAACTTGATGAATGACTTCCCCCCCCCGCTAACGTTGCGAACAGGTCATCTGCCTTGGGTAGCGGGTACTGCTGTTGTAACGAGACTCGGTTGATCGTTACCTTGTAGTCTCCACAGATTCTGACCGTGCCATCACTTTTCAACACCGGCACAATCAGACTGGCCCACTCATTGAACTCGACTGCCGATATGATTCCCTCTCGTTGAAGTCTGTCCAGTTCGATCTCGACTTTCTCTCTCATTATATATGGAACTGCTTGAGCCTTGTGATGAACAGGCCTTGCATCTGCACCTTGGTGCCTGTGAAGTTGCCAATGCCTGGTTCAAATAGCGACGGAAACGTGCTCAGCACTTGGGTGCACGAGGCATCATCCACTGAAGATAGTGCTTTGACGTCATCCCAGTTACATCGAATCTTTCCCAGCCAGCTTCTGCCGAATAACATTGGGCCATCGCCTGGTACAATCCACAGTGATAAATCATGCACAGCTCAATCATACGATACCTTAACTGCCGCACTGCCAATAACTGGTATGAGCTCTTTGGTGTAGGTGCGCAGCTTTGCCTGAATTAGGCTCAGTTTGGACCTTTGAGCCTTGTTGCCCCACAGTTTCTCAAAAGCCTTCTGGCTCATAATTGACAGGCTCGCCCCCGTGTCCAACTCCATTGATACAGGAATACCCTTCAATTTGACTTTCAGCATGATAGGAGGGCTCTTGGTGATGAAGGTGTGTACCCCATACACTTCTTCCTCGGGTTGAGTTGCCTCTCTTGTTTGTTCTGCTTGATCCACGTTGGATCGATCATCCTCTGCTGACTTTGCCACATGGTGAGTCGCAGCGCTCTTGCACATTCTCTAGAGGTGTCCCATTGTTGAATCAACATTGATGGGCTCGATGATTACCCCGCAGCGCCAACATGGTGCTAATAGATTTGCATTCACACCCAATGGCGGACTCTGAGTCATCCTAGGTCTTGCAGCTGCAGACGTGTAGGGCCTGCCATATGCAGTTCTGCCTGCTAGCGATGTTATTTTATGCACAGTACTTGCTGGTGAGCTTCGATGCTGGGAAGATATCTGTCTGGTATTATCGCTCGTGGATATGAATGCCTGGGCTATCGTGATGTCCTTGCTCAGGTCTAGGGATTCGGCGGACTGCATCTTGCGAAAAATGGCCTCGTGGCCGATGCCAAGCACAAAAAAGTCCCACAGCATTTCCCCCAAAAATCCAGCAAATTCGCAAGTTCCCGCAAGGCGTCTCAGGTTGGCGACGTAACTCGCCACGTCCTGGCCCTCGGAGCGGTGGTGCGTGTAGAAGCGATACCTGGCCATTAAGACACTCTCCTTCGGCTTGAGGTGGTTCCGAAACAGCGTACACAACTCTGAATATGACTTCTCTGCTAGTTTCTCCAGTGCTAGCAGATTCTTGATGAGGCCGTCTATTTTGGGCCCACACACGGTGAGGAGAATCGCCCTGCGCTTAATCGCTTTATCGTGCCCATCCAGCTCGTTGGCCACGAAGTACTGGTCGAGACGCTCAACGAAGGCTTTCCAATCATCACCCTCTACAAATCTCTCCAAAATACCAACGGAAGCCATGACCATGTGAAAGTTTCTAACCTGTTACTCGTCGCCAATTGTTAGGTATGGAAGAACTCCACAAGACTGAGTACTGTGAGCTAAAACTAACGTGACCTTCATGTCCTTAGCGCAACTCCAGAGTGCTGAGCAGCATGACAGACAACCTTTTATACTCCCTTGCACGAGGTGTGCAGGTGACCCTTGGGCCTCCAACAATTGCGCCCTCTGGTGGCAAGTCTTACACAGTTACAATGTTTACATACATAACAGATCCCATGGCACTATTTTGAAGAAGAGCAAGGGAGTTATACCCAGTATGCTGTCCAAAATTTATCCCTCAATCAACATAACAAAAACACAGATTATCTGGTCATTATCACATTGCTGTTTGTGGGTGTTTGCTGTGTGCAAATTGGCTGCCACATTTCCCACACCACAACAATGACAACACTCCAAAAGTACTTCATTGGCTGTAAAGCGTTTTGAGACATCCGCTGGTTGTTAAAGGCACTGTTGAAATATAAGGGCTAAATTTTCCATTATTTTTGCATGCATAATGCCCACTTAACGTCCATTTTAATGCAGAAATGAGGTGTAACGCCCAAATATTGCCCATTGAGCCACAAATTTGAAACTGAGGCCCATTTTCCGGACACTTATTGCCGAGCGTTACTTTCGCCATGTACGTAATGCCAGGAAAAAATAATCCGCCAGCTCACTTTTTTTGGGTGGAATCATCAGAACGGGCGAACCCAACGTGCATAATATTGCCCAGTGTTACTTTTGGCCCATAATAAATGCCGAGATTCAATAATATCGACCACCCACTTTTTTTTGTTGTAAAGATCACATTTGCCGAAACTAGCGCTTAGTATATCATCCAGCGTCACTTTCAGCACCTCGGACATATCTCACTCGCAATATCACTCGCCAAAAACACCACTTTGAAAAAGTTGAACTGTTCTGAACTAATCACAGCGGTGTGGGCGCCATTTTGCAAATCGCAGGTTGCTTCATTGAAAAGGCTGCTTCGACTTCGAGGGAGTTGGATTGACTCTGGAGTTCTTCTCAGGTGAAGTAAAATTGTTAGATCTCTTAATTTTCAAAGAGATTCGAAATCCGGTCGTAGGTTTAAGCAGCAGCAACAGATCCTTGGCAGAATTCCAGGTCTTTGTTACACTGGCAGCACATGTCTGAAAATAGCTGAATTTACACTGGGTCAACTTACAACAATGAACTCGCCCTCTTTGATACTATTGGCTCAACAGTATGTGTTGTTAACCCATGGTTGGCTCTCAGCCCAAAGTCTTGAAATGTCAAGCGTGATTGATGGCCTAATGCATCGTGCCAGTTCACACGTTCACAATCTAACTGCTGTCTGTGTTTTCTCCCAACTTAACAACTTGCTTGTATTCTCTATCAAAGTGACCATCTGAGCAGACATCTTTTCATACTGTGGACTATTGTCTTTTAGTGTGGAAATTTATTGCCTGTGAAAATCGGCATTATACATTTATTGGAATGGGGCCAGCCATTTCTCAGCCTGCATCGATTATTACGCAGATACTGCAGAGTGCAAATGGCACAACGTCTAATGCACAGCATTATGTGCCTAATCTAAGATGTGCCAGACCGAGGAGGAGGTCCAGATCATACACACCCCGCACCTGCAGGGAAAAGAGGTCGTACCTTGAATTATCCGCGAACACCTGCCTTCGGAGACTACGCTTCCACAAAGTGATTATCAGTGAAATATACCAACTCATCAGGAAAGATCTTCAGCCTGCCAGCACCTTCAGGACATCACTGTCCGTCGAGGTTAAGGTCACCACGGCACTGTCGTTCTATGCATCCGGTTCTTTTCGGGCATCCACGATCGACATTTCCCCTCTGTCTCAGCATGCCACACATTGCTGCATTAGACAGGTCACGGAGGCCCTGTACATGCGTAGCATGGACTTTATCAGCTTCCCTATGACCACGGAGGCTCAGACTGACAGAGCTGGAGCATTCTACTGCATTGCTAAGTTCCCCAAGGTGCAGGGAACAATACAGTGTACTCACATCACCATGCGGGCACCTTCTCAGGACGCAGAGGTTTTTTGCAACAGAAAAGGATTTCGCTCCCTGAAGGTCCAACGAGTTGTCGACCACATCCAGATAACTATGGCAGTGAATGCCAAATGTCCAGGCAGCTTCGATGAGGCTCACATCCTGCATGAGAGCGCTGTCTCTGACATGTTTACCAATCAGCCACAAGGACAATGCTGGATGCTTGGTGACAAACGATATGGCCTAGCCACCTGGCTGATGACCCCGCTATGTGACACCCACATCGAGGCCGAGAAGCGATACAACGAGAGCCACAGAGCCACATGCAATGTGGTCCAGAGAACAATTACTGTGCTTAAGCAGCGCTTTAGATGCCTGGAGCACTCAGGAGGGGAGCTACAATACAACCATGAGCAAGTAGCTCAATTCGTGGTCGTGTGCTCTATACTGCACAACCTGGCTATCAGGAGGGGACAAGAATTGCCAGAAGGGACTGATGGTCCACCTCAGGAGAGAGAGGAAGAGGAGGATGAGGGGCTGGATGCTGACCTTGGGCCAGACAATTAGGCTGAGTATGTAATCATGCCAACGCCCCCCTCCAGACTGCAGGAAAGCGCCCGTGGTGGCTACATAGCTGCAAGACTCGTACGTCAGGAGCTCATAAATGAGCGATTTGCCTGAAGGAATGTTGCTGTTATTGACAAAACTGACACACTGCTGTGTGTGCAGCTCAGACATCAATGGCGGGCATCACCTTGGTGCCAGTTAAAGTTTAAGTTGATTCAAGTTAAGTGTAATTATTCCCTTTCATGTTAAGGAATCACCAGTGTGTAACAGTCCAGCTATCTGAGACAATGCGCAACAAGGTTATGTTGAATAAAAAATATTTTATACGACCATTGGTCTGAAATCATAAGTATCACGGACAAAAACACCCCACTCCCACCCCACTTTTTCGAACATTGACATCAATCAAATGGTCAACATGTCCAGCAACACAGAACACAAATACAGACCAACAGGGTGGCCCCTTCTCCCCATACATTACAACAAATTGCATACACCGAGATGGAGATATAACAAAGCCATCACCTGCAGACATGCACCTCACTTTCCTTCCCCACTCCCTTTCTTCTCCCCACCTCTACCCGTTCCCTTCCTCGCTCCATGCCACCTGGCCGAGGAGCTCCTCAGGTGGTAGCGGGGATACCGAGGTGGGAACATCCTCGGATCCAGAAGCAGGATCTTACGCCTGCCTCTCATGTGTCATTGGCACTGGGGGTGCGGAACCGAGGGGTGGAGTGCTGTGCTCCTGGACCACTGGGAGGCCTGCGCCACGAGTGTTCCTGGCTATCACCTCCAGGGTCTCCGCGGAACGTACTCAGTCATGGTGCCGGAGATGCTGGCCAGCTGTCGGGATATGCCCCCCAATGGATTTAGGATCTGGTCACCAATGTCTACAGTCCTCCTGGACAACTGTACAATCTCTCCGCTCTCATCTGACGCTCATGGAGCAGACCTGCTGCGTTCATGAAACCTCCACGCGGTCGACTCCGTCCTGGGGACAACTGGGGTGCCCTGTTGTGAAGTACTTGGGCCCGGGTACCTCCAGAGTGGAGGCGGGAATGGCCGGAGGAGCACTAGATGGCCTTGGGGTGGAATGCCTTCTGGAGACTGGCAATGCAGACTCCTCAAAGTCCGTGCTCTCATCCGTGGAGAACAGACCCAGTTGATTGACAGGCGAGAATCGGAGCTCCTCAGCAGATGTAGGATTGTCCGCCGAGTCCGGCCCTGCGCCTCCACCTTCTGGCCTACATGGTCTTGCCTTTGCATGCGATGCTGGCTGAGCTGCAAAACACAAATTAGGTTATTAGAGGAGAAGTGGGTGCTAGTGTCACAAGGTGAGTCCAGCGCTACGCACAGCATATGCATGACAAAAGCATCACCGCTATCAAAATCATCACAGACATCACATTTCATGACCATCAACACATTCTGCATTGCAATGATTCTCATAAGGCCAACATTATTTATAGGACAATTTTAGAAATCATCTATCGTATATGATTGTTCGGATATGAGTGGGTGTGGCACCTATTGAATTTACGTCATGCAATGGTGTATACTTTACTCATGTGGAATCACTTCAGGGTCTGCAGCTGCCTGCTTGGCTGTCCGGGGGGGGGTCCTTCGAGCCTGCACCACCATTCAATAAGATCATGGCTGATCATTCACTTCAGTACCCCTTTCTGCTTTCTCTCCATACCCCTTGATCCCTTTAACAAACTGGCTTCAACAACTCTCTGCGGTAGAGAATTCCACAGGTTAACAACTCTCTGAGTGAAGACGTTTTTCCTCATCTCAGTCCTAAATGGCCGACACCTTTATCCTTAGACTATGACCCCTGGTTCTGGACTTCCCCAACATCGGGAACATTCTTCCAGCAACAACCTGTCCAGTCCCATCAGAATTTTATATGTTTCTATGAGATCCCCTCTCATCCTTCTAAACTCCAGTGAATACAGGCCCAGTCGATCCAGTCTCTCCTCATATGTCAGTCCCACCATCCCGGGAATCAGTCTGGTGAACCTTCGCTGCACTCCCTCAATAGCAAGAACGTCCTTCCTCAGACTAGGAGACCAAAACTGAACACAATATTCCAGGTGAGACCTCACCAAGGCCCTGTACAACTGCAGTAAGACCTCCCTGCTCCGATACTCAAATCCCCTTGCTATAAAGGCCAACATATCATTTGCCTTCTTCACCACCTGCTGTACCTGCATGCCAGCTTTCAGTGACTGATGTACCATGACACCCAAGTCTCATTGCACCTCCACTTTTCCTAATCTGACGCCATTCAGATAATAGTCTGCCTTCCTGTTTTTGCCCCCAAAATGGATAACCTCACATTTATCCACATTATCCTTCATCTGCCATGCATTTGCCCACTCACCTAACCTGTCCAAGTCACCCTGCAGCCTCTTAGCGTCCTCCTCACAGCTCACACCATCACCCAGCTTAGTGTCATCGATAAACTTAGAGATATTACACTCAATTCCTTCATCTAAATTATTGATGTATATTGTAAATAGCTGGGGTCCCAGCACTGAGCCCTGCGGCACCCCACTAGTCACTGCCTGCCATTCTGAAAATGACCCGTTTATCCCGACTCTCTGCATCCTGTCTGCCAACCAGTTCTCTATCAACGTCAATACATTACCCCCAATACCATGTGCTTTAATTTTGCACACCAATCTCTTGTGTGGGACCTTGTCAAAAGCCTGTTGAAATTTCAAATACACCACATCCACTGGTTCTCCCTTGTCCACTCTGCTAGTTACATCCTCAAAGAATTCTCGAAGATTTGTCAAGAATGATTTCCCTTTCATAAATCCATGCTGACTTGGACGGATCCTGTCACTGCCTTACAAATGCGCTGCTATTAAATCTTTAATAATTGATTCCAACATTTTCCCCACTACTGATGTCAGGCTAACCGGTCTATATTTCCATGTTTCCTCTCTCCCTCCTTTTTTAAAAAGTGGTGTTACATTAGCTACCCTCCAGTCCATAGGAACTGATCCAGAATTGATAGACTGTTGGAAAATGATCACCAATGCATCCACTATTTCTAAGCCACTTGGGATGCAGACTATCAGGCCCTGGGGATTTATCAGCCTTCAATTCCATCAATTTCTCGAACACAATTTCCTGACTAATAAGGATTTCCTTCAGTTCCTCCTTCTCGCTAGACCATCGGTCCCATAGTATTTCTGGAAAGTTATTTGTGCCTTCCTTAGTGAAGACAGAACCAAAGTATTTGTTCAATTGGTCTGCCATTTCTTTGTTCTCCATTATAAATTCACCTGATTCTGACTGCAAGGGACCTACATTTGTCTTCATTAATCTTTTTCTCTTCACCTATCTATAAAAGTTTTTGCAGTCAGTTTTTATGTTCCCAGCAAGCTTACTCTCATACTCTATTTTCCCCCTCCTAATTAAACCCTTTGTCCTCCTCTGTTGAATTCTAAATTTCTCCCAGTCCTCAGGTTTGCTGCTTTTTCTGGCCAATTTATAAGCCTCTTCCTTGGATTTAACACTTTCCCTAATTTCCCTTGTTAGCCTCGGTTGAGCCACCTTCCCCGTTTTATTTTTAATCCAGGCAGGGATGTAGATTTGTTGAAGTTCATCCATGTGTTCTTGAAACACCGTCAACCCTTCAAGTATCATTTGCCATATTATTCTAGCCAATTCACATTTCATAACATCGAAGTTACCTTTCCTTAAGTTCAGGACCCTAATCTCTGAATTAACTGTGTCACTCTCCACCTTAATAAAGAATTCTACCATATTATGGTCGCTCTTCCCCAAGGGGCCTCGCACAACAAGATTGCTAATTAGTCCTTTCTCATAACACAACCCAGTCTAGGATGGCCAGCCCTCCAGTTGGTTCCTCGACATAGGAGCAGGGAGGTCTTACTGCAGTTGTACAAGACCTTGAATATTGTGCACAGTTTTGGTCTCCGAATCTGAGGAAGGAATTCTTGCTATTGAGGGAGTGCAGCGAAGGTTCACCAGATTGATTCCCGGGATGGCAGGACTGACATATGAGGAAAGACTGGATCAACTAAGCTTATATTCACTGGAATTTAGAAGAATGAGAGGGGATCTCATAGAAATATATAACATTTTGACGGGATTGGACAGGTTGGATGCAGGAATAATGTTCCCGATGTTGGGGAAGTCCAGAACTCGTAGAGTGGACAAGGGAGAACCAGTGGATGTGGTGTATTTGGACTTTCAAAAGGCTTTTGACAAGGTCCGACTCAAGAGATTAGTGTGCAAAATTAAAGCACATGATATTGGGGGTAATGTATTGACGTGGATAGAGAACTGGTTGGCAGACAGAAAGCAAAGAGTAGGAATAAATGGGTCCTTTTCAGAATGGCAGGCAGTGACTAGTGGGGTACCGCAAGGTTCGGTGCTGGGACCCCAGCTATTTACAATATACATTAATGATTTAGACGAATGAATTGAATGTAATATCTCCAAGTTTGCAGATGACACTAAGCTGAGTGGCAGTGTAAGCTGTGAGGAGGATGCTAAGAGGCTGCAGGGTGAATTGGACAGGTTAGGTGAGTGGGCAAATGCATGGCAGATGCAGTATAATGTAGATAAATGTGAGGTTATCCACTTTGCTGGCAAAAACAGGAAGGCAGACTATTATCTGAATGGTGACAGATTAGGAAAAGGGGAGGTGCAACGAGACCTGGCTGTCATGGTACATCAGTCATTGAAAGCTGGCATGCAGGTACAGCAGGCGGCAAAGAAGGCAAATGGCATGTTGGCCTTCATAGCGAGAGGATTTGAGTATAGGAGCAGGGAGGTCTTACTGCAGTTGTACAGAGCCTTGGTGAGGCCACACCTCGAATATTGTGTACAGTTTTGGTCTCCTAATCTGAGGAAGGACATTCTTGCTATTGAGGGAGTGCAGCGAAGGTTCACCAGACTGATTCTCGGGATGGCTGGATTGACATATGAAGAAAGACAGGATCGATTAGGCTTATATTCATTGGAATTTAGAAGAATGAGAGGGGATCTCAAAGAAGCATATAAAATTCTGATGGGATTGGACAGGTTAGATGCAGGAAGAATGTTTCCGATGTTGGGGAAGTTCAGAACCAGGCGTCACAGTCTAAGTATAAAGGGGTAAGCCATTTAGGACCGAGATGAGGAGAAACTTCTTCACTCAGAAAATTGTGAACATGTGGAATTCTCTACCACAGGAAGTTGTTGAGGGCAGTTCATTAGATATATTCAAAAGGGCATTAGATGTGGCCCTTATGGCTAAAGGGATCAAGGGGTATGGAGAGAAAGCAGGAATGGTGTACTGAAGTTGCATGATCAGCCATGATCATATTGAATGGTGGTGCAGGCTCAAAGGGCCGAATGGCCTACTCCTGCAACTATTTTCTATGTTTCTGTTAAGATTAGCGAAGAGAGTTCCGTTGGACCTATTCTCACAATTATGATCAATTATAATTTCTCAAGGGACTCACACTTGCACTAGTGCCATGTAAGTAAATTTCAATTTATCACATTCCTTTTTGTTTTCAAGGAAAAAATGGTATTGCTCTTTCCTGCACTCGATGGACAATAAAAGGGGAACCAATTTCTGCACATATAAAAGTCTATGAATAAATTACTGCATATCAATCTGTTATGATGTGTAACTATCTTGATAATTGCTTCATGTCATCCAATGGCTCAGTGGGTAGCACTCTCTTCTCTGAGTCAGAAGATTGTGAGTTCAAGTCCCACTCCAGAGACTTGAGTGCAAAAATCTATGCTGACACTTCAGTGCAATGCTGAGGGAGTGCTGCACTGTTGGAGGTGACACCTTTTGGATGAGATGTTAAACTGAGGCCCCGTCTGCTCTTTTAGGTGGACATAAAATATCCATGGCACTATCTTGAAGAAGAACAGGGAAGTTATCCCCAGTGTTCTGGCCAATTATTTATCCCTCAACCAACATCATAAAAGCAAATTATCTGGTCATTATCACATTGCTGTTTGTGGGAGCTTGCTGTGTGCAAATTGGCTGCTGCCTTTCCTATATTACAACAGTGACTACACTCCAAAAAGTACTTCATTGGCTGTAAAGTGCTTTGAGACGTCCGATGGTCATGAAAGGGGCTATATGAACCCAAGTCTTTCTTTCATTTGCTTTAACCGTGATATTTTATAACTCCAGTAACCATGAAAAATCAAGAGCCACGTAACTATTTCAATTTCTTTTAGGTACAGTATAACTGCTTTTTTCTTTACTTAAATATATATTATTAAATTAACTGAATAGGCCAATTGAGGTTACGTAGGAACAGAAGTCGGCTATTCAGGCCCTTGTGATTGTTCAACCATTCATTCAGATCTTGGCTGATCTGTACCTCAAATCCAGTTAACCAGCTTTGCTCTATATTCCTTGATATGCTCACCTCACAAAAGTCTATTGATCTTAACTTGAAAATTTAAATTTACCCAACTTCGACATCCGCATCCTTTTGAAGGAAGGAATTCCAGATTTCTACTACCCTTTGTGTGAACAAGTGCTTCTGATTTCGCTCCTGAAATGCCGAGCTCAAATTATACACTTGCGGCCCCTTTGTTCTGGATTTCTTCACCAGAGCAAATAATTTCTCCGTATACCCCCTATTGAATGAATCCTTTCATCATTTTAAACACCTCATATCGATCACTCCTCAACCTTCTCCACTCAATGGAACGCCAGCCTAGTTTATGCAAACTGTCCTCATAATTTAACCCTTATCATTCCGGTGATTTGTGCTGAATCACCTCCAAGGCAATATATCCTTTTTGAGGTGCAGTGCCCAGAACTGAATACAGTGCTCCAGAGGGGGTCTGACCAAGGCTCGGTACAACTGAAATATACCTTCCTCCCCTTTGTATTACTTTTTGTTCCTGTCTGCTAGCTTTTAGTGATTTGTGTACATGGGCATGCAAATCTCTCTGCTCCTCCACAGCTCCAAATTTCTCACCATTTAGAAAATACTCTGATTTGTCTTTCTTGGTGTCAAAGTGGATAATCTTACACTTCCCCAGGTTGAATTTCATTTACTACAGCTTTTCCCATGCAATTAATCTGTCTAAGTCACTTTGTAACTTTCTGCTGCCATCCTCCTGTGGCTCCTAACATAGCAGGTTAACTGAGGAAAAGTGTCGAAGACTGCTCTAATATATGCACCTGTGAGTATGCTCACAGGTTTGTAGAGCTGTTGGTTATAGGGGGTACTTGTAAATTATGGTTTTAGAGCCCCCCAAAAAAACACACAAAAAAACCTACAAAAATACAAAAAAAACCATTAAAAAAAAAAAAGGGCCTTGGAAAATGTTTGGAGTGTCCCCCAGATTGGGGGGAACGATTTAATGTTTAAGATTTAATGTTTATTGTTTACTCCAAAAAAAAAGTTGTAGAGCTGTTGGTGCGCCGGAGGGACTGGAGTGCATCGTTACCCCCGGCAACCAAATTTTAATTTGATTTTATATGTTTTAAAGTTTGATTTGTTTTTTTATTGCCGGTTTTAGTGTCCCCCGAGTCAGGGGGCACTTGTATAATTTGCCTCTCGGTGCCCTAAAAAAAACACAAAAAAAAACCACAAAAAAAGAGGAAAAAAAACAAAAAAAGGGCACTTGAAAAATGTTTGGAGTATCCTCCCCCTTTAATCAGGGGGCACTTGAATTATTTGTTTAATTTGATTACAACCAACCAAAAGAGTTGTAGAGCTGTTGGGGCACCAGAGGGACTGGAGTGCATCATTACTCCCGGCAACCAAATTTTAATTTGATTTTATATGTTTTAAAGTTTAATTTGTTTTTTATTGCCGGGTTCTCGTATACCCCTTCCCTTTTATAGGGAGCACTTGTAAAATTTATGGCTTTATTGCCCAAAAAACCCCAAAAAACCTCACAAAAATCAACAAAAAACCTCCCAAAAAATGCACAAAAAAAGGGCATTTGAAAAGTGTTTGAAGTGTCCCCCAGAGCGGGGGGCACTTGATTTAATTGTTTATTTTTGTTTTCTACGAAAGAGTTGTAGTGCTGTTGAAGTCTTTATGTTTATGTTGAATGTGTGAGGTTGCAGCCCCTATTCCATTACTTAAAGGCGTTGCTCCTCAAATTCTGGTTGCACTTCAGTCCCACACTCCTGATCTTTGGGCACCCTGTGCGGAGGGGAGCGGGTAGGTCCAAAGGCCTCTTCGTAGGACTGCTCCTGGGCACAGTCAAGGGTGCCATCAGCCGGTCCAGGCAGCGGGCGGTCGAGGGGATCGTTCAGCCTGACTTCCTGCCTCTCTTCTGCGTCTACATCCAGGCCAGGGTGTTCTTGGAAATGGAGCACGCGGTGTCCACCGGTACGCTCGCAGCCTTCCACGAGAGATGGGCGCCGGAGGGGCTGGAGTGCATCATCACCCCCAGAAACCAAATTTTATTTTGACCGTTTAATATCTAAAGTTTAATTTGTTTAAGTTTGTCAGTTTTACTGCCCCACCTTTAATCAGGGTGCACTTGATTTAATGATGTATTATCTTACAGATGCAACAAAATAGTTGTAGAGCTGTTGAGTTGGGAGTGGCTTAGCCAGCGACGTGATGTTCACAAGACTCAATAAAACCCCTGCCAGTTGGGTTCAGGGGATCCATGATAAGGCAGGTGGTTGTGAGCCCGGTGGATGAACTGGTAATGTGTAGTGTGATTGTTAAACCTTTGCTAATAAATGAACTCGTTCTTAATAGCAATGTGTTGCTATGAATTCTTAAGCAAATAACCCATGAAATAAAAACATTACAAAGGTAAAAGGTAATATCCAGGCAGTGCTTTCAGTGGAAGATCAAATTCTGAGAAAAGTGCAGGAACAGCTTTATATTACATATATTGGTCTTGCAATTGCTGGGAAGTTGTGCCATATTAATGACGCATTAATGTTCTCCGCCACGATTAATTTGTTTTAAAAAAACTATTTCCGGAGCAACTGAGATACCCCACAATTTTCTGGGCCATTTACAGCGCAGTACCAATAGGCTCACCATTGAAATTTCTTTTATGTCATTTAGGCCACCATTCAAGTCAATGACAATTGAGAATTTCCTTGACTTAGTGCATTATTCTGCATTAATCCCACACAGCAACCTAGGGCTGGAAACTAATATTGTGGGTGACCTATCAATGCCGTGAGTTATTGTCCTCACATACTCTCAGCCTGGGAGGCAATCAAAGGGACCATTGCATAGAAACATAGACAATAGGTGCAGGAGTAGTCCATTCAGCCCTTCGAGCCTGCACCACCATTCAATATGATAATGGCTGATTATGCAACTTCAGTACCCCATTCCTACTTTCTCTCCACAGCCCTTGATCCCTTTAGCCGTAAGGGCCACATTTAATAACTTTTTGAATATATCTAACGAACTGGCCACAATAACTTCCTGTGGTAGAGAATGCCACATGCTCACAACTCTCTGAGTAAAGAAGTTTCTCCTCATCACGGTCCTAAATGGCTTACCCCTTATCCTTAGACTGTGACCCCTGGTTCTGGACTCCCCGAACATCGGGAATATTCATCCTGCATCTAACCTGTCCAATCCCATCAGAGTTTTATATGTTTCTATGAGATCACCTCTCATTCTTCTAAATTCCATTGAATATAAGTCTAGTTGATCCAATCTTTCTTCATATGTCAGTCCTGTCATCCTGGGAATCAGTCTGGTGAACCTTCACTGTACTCCCTCAATAGCAAGAATGTCCTTCCTCAAATTAGGAGGCCAAAACCGTACACAATATTCGAGGTGTGGCCTCACCAAGGCCCTGTACAACTGTAGTAAGACCTCCCTGCTCCTATACTCAAATCCTCTCGCTATGAAGGTCAACATGACATTTGACTTCTTCAACGCCTGCTGTACCTGTTTGCCAACTTTCAATGACTGATGTATCAGGTCTCATTGCACCTGCCCTCTTACTAATCTGTCACCTTCAGATAATAATCTGCTTTCCTGTTTTTACCAGCAAAGTGGATAACCTTACATTTATCTACATTATACTGCATCTGCCATGCATTTGCCCACTCACCTAACCTGTCCAATTCACCCTGCAACCTCTTAGCATCCTCCTCACAGCTCACACTGCCACCCAGCTTAGTGTCATCTGCAAACTTGGAAATATTACATTCAATTCCTTTGTCTAAATCATTAACATATATATAAAATAGCTGGGGTCCCAGCACTGAAACTTGCGGTACCCCACTAGTCATCGCCTGCCATTCTGAAAAGGACCCGTTTATTCCTACTCTTTGCTTTCTGTCTGCCAACCAGTTCTCTAGCCACGTCAGTACATTACCCCCAATACCATGTGCTTTAATTTTGCACACTAATCTCATGTGTGGGACCTTGTCAAAAGCCTTTTGAAAGTCCAAATACACCACATCCACTGACTACCCCTCGTCCACTCTACTAGTTACATCCTCAAAAAATTCCAAAAGATTTGTCAAGCATGATTTCCCTTTCATAAATCCCTGTTGATTTGGACTGATCCTGTCACTGCTTTCCAAATGCACTGCTATTGCAATTTTAATAATTGATTGCAAAATTTTCCCCACCACCGATGTCAGGCTGATGGGTCTATAATTCCATGTTTTCTCTCTCCCTCCTTTTTTAAAAGTGGGGTTACATTAGCTACCCTCCAGTCCATAGGAACTGATCCAGAGTCTATAGAATGTTGAAAAATGACCACCAATGCATCCACTATTTCTCGAGCCACTTCCTTAAGTACTTTGGGATGCAGACTGTCAGGCCTTGGCGGTTTATCGGCATTCAATCCCATCAATTTTCCGAACACAATTTGCTGACGAATAAAAATTTCCTTTAGTTCCTCCTTCTTGCTAGACTCTCAGTCCCCTAGTATTTCCAGAAGGTTATTTGTGTCTTCTTCAGTGAAGACAGAACCATAGTATTTGTTCATTTCTTTGTTCCCCACTATAAATTCGCCTGATTCTGATTGTATGGAGCTCACATTTGTCTTCACTAATCGTTTTCTCTTCACGTATCTGTAGAAGCTTTTGCAGTCAGTTATTATGTTCCCTGCAAGCTTACTCTCACATGCTATTTTCCCCTTCCTCATTAAACCCTTTGTCCTCCTCTGCTGAATTATAAATTTCTCTCAGTCCTCAGGTTTGCTGCTTTTTTGGCCATTTTATATGCCTTTTCCTTGGATTTAACACTATCCCTAAGTTCCCTTGTAAGCCACGGTTGAGCCACCTTCCCCATTTTATTTTTACGCCAGACAAGGGTGTAAAATCGTTGAAGTTCACCCATGTGATCTTTAAATGTCTGCCTTTACCTATCCACTGTCAACCCTTTAAGTATCATTCGCCACTCTATCCGAGCCAATTCACGTCTCATACCGTCGAAGTTACCTTTCTTTAAGTTCAGGACTCTCGTCTCTGAATTAACTGTCACTCTCCATCTTAATGAAGAATTCTACCATATTATGGTCACTCTTCCCCAAGGGGCCTCGCCCAACAAGGTTCCTAATTAATCCTCTCTCATTACACAACACCCAATCTAGGATGGCCAGCTCTCTAGTTGGTTCCTCGACATATTGGTCGAGAAAACCATCCCTTATACACTCCAGGAAATCCTCCTCCACCGTATTGCTACCAGTTTGATTAGCCCAATCTGTATGTAGATTAAAGTCACCCATGATAACTGCTGTACCTTTATTACACGCATCCCTAATTTCCTGTTTGATGCCATCCCCAACCTCACTATGACTGTTTGGTGGTCTGTACACAATTCCCACTAGTGTTTTCTGCCCTTTGGTGTTCCGCAGCTCAACCCATACAGATTCCACCTCATCCACCCTAATGTCCTTCCTTACTATTGCGTTAATCTCCTCTTTAAGCAGCAACGCTCCCCCACCTCCTTTTCCGTTCATTCTATCTTTCCTGAATATCGAATATCCTTGGATGTTGAGTTCCCAGCCTTGGTCACCCTGGAGCCATGTCTCCGTAATCCCAATTACAACATATCGGTTAACAGCTATCTGCACAGTTAATTCATCCATCTTATTACGAATGCTCCTCGCATTGAGACACAGAGCCTTCAGGCTTGTTTTTTTAACACTCTTTGTCCTTTTAGAATTATGTTGTAATGTAGCCCTTTTTGATTTTTGCCTTTGATTTTTCTGCCTTCCACTTCTACTTTTCTCCTTTATACCTTTTGCTTCTGACCCCATTTTACTTTCCTCTGTCTCCCTGCATAGGTTCCCATCTCCCTGCCATATTAGTTTAAATCCTCCCCAACAGCACGAATAAACACTTCCCCTAGGACATCGGTTCCAGTCCTGCCCAGGTGCAAACCATCCGATTTGTACTGATCCCACCTCCCCCAGAACTGGTTCCAATGTCCCAGGAATTTGAATCCCTCCCTCTTGTACCATTCCTCAAGCCATGTATTCATCCTAACTATCCTGCTATTTCTTCTCTGACTCACATGTGGCACTGGTAGCAATCCTGAGGTTACTACCTTTGATGTCCTACTTTTTAATTTAACTCCTAGCTCTCTAAATTCAGCTTGTAGGACCTCATCCCGCTTTTTACCTATATCGTTGGTACCTATATGCACCACGACAGCTGGCTGTTCACCCTCCCCTTCCAAAATACCCTGCAGCCGCTCCAAGATATCCTTGATCCTTGCACCTGGGAGGCAACATACCATCCTGAAGTCTTGTTTGCAGCCGCAGAAACGCCTATTATTCCCCTTACAATAGAATCCCCTACCACTATACTCTCCCACTCTTTTTCCTGCCCTTCTGCACAGCAGAGCCACCCATGGTGCCATGAACTTGGCTGCTGCTGCCCTCCTCTGATGAGCCATCTCCCCTAACAGTACCGAAGGTGGTATATCTGTTTTGGAAGAAGATTACCGCAGGGGACCCCTGCACTACTTTCCTTCCACTGCTGTTCCTGATGGTCACGCATTCCCTATCTGCCTGCGGTGTGACCAACTCACTAAATGTGCTATTCACGACATCCTCAGCATCGTGGATGCTCCAGAGTGAATCCATGCGCAGCTCCAGTGCTGCAATGCGGTCTGTCAGGAGCTGCAGCTGGATACACTTCCCACATACATAGTAGTCAGGGACGCTGGAAGCATATCTGATTTCCCACATAGCACTGGAGGAGCATGACACGGGTCTGGGCTCTCCTGCCATGACTTAACCCTTAAATTACTTAATTTGACAACAATGACAAGATTTCTTACTGCTAAGAAAAAGAAAAAAGATGAAGAAAAAGAAAACTACTCACCACTCAACCAGCCAATCACTTACCCTCTTGGCTGTGACATCACACTTCAATTACTTTTTACTTCTTTCTTACTTTTGACCCTGCTGCATCTAGCTGCTCCCGAACTGCCACCAACCCCGGACTGCCACTTGGCCTAAATAGGCTGCCGCTGCTCCTCCTCCGGCCGCTGCTCCCCGACTACCGCTGACCCCGGACTGCCACTGGACCTTTATAGGACACCGTTTCTCCTCATCCAGCCGCTGCCCCCCGATTGCATTGGTGGAGTTCACTCCAGCTGTCTCAAAATTATTCTTAGCGGTTTTTATTTTAAATTTTTCTAAGTCTATTTTGGCAGTCCTTTCTTGCCAATTCGTGTGGGAAGGCAATAATTTTCAGGACCCAAGTCTCCTTCCACACTCATAAGAAGATGAAAGCATTGCAATGGCGTATCCTGTGTATTCCACTGTTTTTGATCATAATAGAAGAGAAGCAGAAGGAGCAGACCCGTTGAGTGAGGCACCATGGCCAGAGGCTAATCAGATCACACTAATAGCACCCACCCACCCCCCGCAGAGAGTGTACAGGGACTGATGGCTAGACTTTCCATCAGGTTCATCGCCCGGTTACCGCCCATTTAACCTAGATTTAATCTAACGCCCAAATTTGATTAAAAATGGAAACCAATGCCCAATTATCACCGGCATAAGTTTCGGCATAAAGTTAACACCGTGAATTAGCTGAACTGCCCGCTCATATTTTTTGGAAAAATTATGATGGCATCAGTCATACACTGCGCAGAAGACTATTTCTAATGGACGCCCAAATACCACCCAGAATATCGCCGAACGTTATTTTCATCATCTCGCCAAAAGATCGCTCACCCAAAAAAACTCAAAAAAAGCTGCACACTCTCTCTCCCGAGTATGGACGTCAATTCAGAGGACTTTTCATAAAAGGCTGCTTCAAGTTCATGTGAGCTTTGAAATCATTTGTGAGTGCTTTTAAGGTGATTTTAAAATCTCTTGACAGCCATCTAATCCTATTGTAGTGAATTTTGATCATTTTATCGAGTTTTTAGAGGACAATTTAATAATTGTGAATACATATAAATAGGGCATTTAGTAATAGTAATGGGGCCTGTAATTTCTCAGTCAGAATTGATGACTGCTCATATGCTGCAGAATGGAGATGGGAGAAAGTTCATTGAAGAGCATTCTGTGCTCAATCAAAAAAGGGGCAGACTGCTGAGGAGGAGGAGACCTTACACCCAATGCACTTACAGGGAGAGGTGGTCAGACCTGGACTTGTCCGATAACACGTGCCTTAGGAGGCTGCGCTTCTGAAAGGAGGTCATCAGTGAGATATGGCAGCTCATTAGGGGAGATCAGCAGCCGAACAGCACCATCAGGACCGCACTGTCCATTGAGGTCAAGGTTACTGCGGTAGATTCCTTCTATGTATCAGGCTCCTTTCAGGTCTCAGTTGGAACATTTGTGGTATCTCTCAGCATGCCACACAATGCTGCATTTGACAGGTGACTGAAGCCCTTTACGCTTGCAGGATGGACTTTCTAAGCTTCCTAATGTTCAGGGAGGCACAGCACAGACTGAGAGGGCTTTGGGTTTCTCGAGAATAGCAAACTTCCCCAAGGTACAGGGAACAATAGACTGTATGCACATCGCCCTGTGAGCACCTTTTCAAGATGCAGAGGTGGTTTCTGAACCGAAAGGGATTCCACTCCCTGAATGTGCAATACGTTGTCAACCACAAGCAAATAATCATCGCAGTAAATGCAAATTTTCTGTGGAGCATCCATGATGCGCACATCTTGCGTGAGAGCGCTGTATCTGACATGTTTACTGTAATGTCCTTACACAATACCACAAATCCACAAGCGGCACATTCTAGGGACAAGGTCACTCCATCACCTGAACCTTTATTCACAGGACCAATTATGATGACCCTGCGTGGGACCTCCATTTTTATACCTGGGTGACCTGGTGAGGAGTGTCTCCCACAAGTTCACCCCTGTGGTCAAGGTGTGCATTTCTTATGTATATACAGTATTGCAGTATTGTTACATAAAGGTTACATACATGACATTACCTCCCCCTCAACATCTTATTGGGATCATAGGTTAAGTCTCTTGGGTAGTCTTCGCTCTCTCGTGGAGCGCCGCAGTTGAGGCTCTGGTTGTTGAGCCTTGGTATGCGTGTCTGTCATCTGTGGTGATTCCGGCCTGTCCGGGCTGACCACAGGGACTGTGCATGCTGCTGAATGTTCTTGTTGCTTGTTCACTGGCGGTGGTGTGAATACCATCTCATGATCTTCCTCAGGTTCCTCAGTGTCCATGCTGAACCTTTTTTTTACTTGGTTCAGATGCTTGCGGCATATCTGCCCATTGTTAATTTTAACCACTATGACCCTATTCCCCTCTTTGTCTATTACAGTACCCTCAAGCCATTTGGGCCCCAAAGCGTGATTGAGAACAAATACGGGGTCATCAATTTCTATACATCTCCCCCTTGAATTTCGGTCATGGTATTCGTTTTGGGACTGGCGCTTGCCCTCAACAATGTCGGACAAGACTGGATGAATGAGGGACAGCCGAGTTTTGAGTGTTCGTTTCATGAGTAGCTCCGCGGGCGCGACCCCCGTGAGCGAGTGCAGTCGGGACCTATAGGCCAGCAGGAGGCGCGATAGGCAGCATTGAAGGGAGGGTCTTTGAATCCGGAGCATGCCTTGCTTTATGATTTGGACCGCACGTTCCGCCAGGCCATTGGAAGCCGGCTTGAACGGTGCTGTCCTGACATGGTTAATGCCATTACCCGACACGAACTCCCGGAATTTGTAGCATGTGAAACATGGGCCATTATCGCTAACAAGGATGTCCGGCAAGCCGTGGGTTGCAAAGACTGTGCGCAGACTCGCCACGGTGGTGGATGTCATGCACGAATTCAAAATGATGCACTCGATCCATTTCGAGTACGCATCAACCACAATGAGAAACATTTTTCCCATGAATGGGCCCACGTAGTCTAGATGAATACGTGACCATGGCCTGGTGGGCCAGGGCCACGGGCTGAGCGGGGCCTCCCTGGGGGCATTACCTTGCTGGGCACACGTCGTGCACCTGCGAACACAGTGTTCCAGGTCTGAATCAATTCCCGGCCATCACATGTGACCGGGCAATGGCCTTCATCACCACTGTGCCTGGGTGCTCGCTGTGGAGTTCCCTGCTGAATGCTTCCTTGCCCCTCTGGGGCATGACTACCCGGCTGCCCCATAGTAGGCAGTCGGCTTAATGGAGAGCTCATCCATCCGTCTGTGAAACGGTCTGACCTCCTCAGGGAATGCTCCGTGTGCGGGCGCCCAATCCCCAGTCAGGACACATTTCTTTATCAAGGATAGGAGGGGATCTCTGTTGGTCCAGATTTTGATCTGCTGGCTGTGATGGGGGAGCCTGCGCTGTCAAAGGCATTGACAGCCATGACCATCTCAGCACTTTGCTCCGCTGCCCCCTCGGTGATGGCCAGTGGAAGCCTGTTGAGCGCGTCAGTGCAATTTTCGGTGCCGGGCCAGTGCCGGATGGTGCAGTCATACGCAGCGAGCGTGAGAGCACATCGCTGTATGCGAGCTGACGCATTGGCATTGACGGCCTTGCTGTCTGACAGCAGGGATGTGAACGGATTGTGGTCCGTTTCTAATTTGAACCTCCTGCCAAAAAGGTACTGATGCATCTTTTTCACCCCACAGACACATGCGAGTGCTGCCTTCGCAACCATCCCATAACCCCGTTCAGCTTGAGAGAGCGACCTGGAGGCATAAACCACAGGTTGTAGTTGGCCCTCAGTGTTACCCTACTGCAACATGCACCCAACCCCATAGGACGATGCATCACATGTCAGAACCAATTTCTTACGGGGGTCGTACAGTGTCAACAACTTATTTGAACAAAGTAGGCTCCGTGCCCGATTGAAAGCCCGTTCCTGACAGTCCCCCCAAAACCAATCACAACCCTTACGCAGGAGCACATGTAGCGGCTCCAACAACGTGCTTAAGTTCGGCAGAAAGTTCCCGAAATAGTTCAAGAGTCCCAGAAATGAATGCAACTCCGATGTGTTGCAGGGACTGGGCACTTGTCGAATCATCTCCGTTTAGGATTCGGTAGGCCAAATCCCATCTGCAGCTACCCTCCTGCCCAGAAACTCGACTTCGGGAGCCTAAAACACACACTTAGACTTCTTGAGTCGCAGGCCTACCCGGTCCAGTCAGCGTAGTACCCCTCCAGGTTGTGGAGGTGTTCCTCGGTGTCACGACCGGTGATGAGGATGTCGTCCTGAAATACGATTGTTCCAGGAATGGATTTGAGCAGGCTTTCCATGTTTCTTTGAAAAATCGCGGCCGCTGATCGAATGCCAAACGGACACCTGTTGTAAACAAATAATCCCTTGTGCATGGTGATGGTGGTCAGTAGTTTAGATTCATTGGCCAGTTCTTGTGTCATGTAGGCTGAAGTGAGGTCCAACTTGGTGAACAGCTTGACACCTGCCAGCTTGGCACAAAGGTCCTCCGCTCTCGGGAGCGGGTATTGGTCTTGTAGGGACACCCGATTGATAGTGGCCTTGTAGTCGCCACAGATCCTGACCGAGCCATCCGTTTTTAGGACGGGAACGATGGGGCTTGCCCAGTCACTGAATTCAACGGGTGAGATGATGCCCTCTCTCAGCAACCGGTCCAACTCGCTCTCAATTTTCTCCCGCATCACATACGGCACAGCTCTGGCTTTGTGGTGCATTGGTCTGGCTTCTGGGATGATGCGTATCACTACTTTGGTACCTTTGAACGTCCCGACGCCAGGTTGCTGTAGGACCTGTGAGCATGAACTTCGCTCCACAGATGACAAGGTGTGCACATCCCTCCATTTCCAGTTCATCTCAGCTAACCAGCTCCTCCCCAACAGTGCGGGACAATTGCCCGGGACAATCCAGAGCGGCAGCCGCTTCACCGATCCATTGTGTGTGACCGCCAACATTGCACTGCCTAGCACTGGAATGATTTATTTGGTGTACATCCGTAATTGTGTCTCAATGCGTTCTAGTTTGGGTCTGCTGGCTTTGAGTGGCCACAGCTTTTCGAACTGTTGAACACTCATGAGTGACTGGCTGGCTTCCATGTCCAGCTCCATGCGTACAGGGATGCTGTTTAATAGGACTTTCATCATCATAGGTGGCGTTTTGGTATATGAGCTGTGAATGTTTGCCACATGAACCCGCTGAACTTCAGTGTCCATTGATTTGCCCCAGGCGTCATCCTGCCTCGCAGACCCCTCATCTGGTTGATCCGCCTTGTATATTAGCCTCGTTACAGGCTTTCTGCACATTCTGGCTTAATGGCCACTGAGGTTACAATTTCTGCAGACGAACTGTTGAAAACTGCAAGTCCTGGCAGCATGTCTGCCCCCATACCTCCAGCATGAACTGCATTGTCCACTGGGTGGGCGTAAATGTCCGTTCAGCCTGCCATTGTCTCTGTTGGAGACTTACTCTTGGGTCTTTTGCTGCCTGAGGTGTCTCGAACTGCTCTTGCCTGCCTCCGGGGCTTTGTGTCGCGTTTATGATATTGACTCCCTGATCCAGGACAGAATTGCGCGTGTATATTATCTTGGTTTCCTCCTCCCCCACCATAAAAGTCTGAGCCATTAACGTCGCCGCTTCCAAGGTCAAGTCCTTGGTCTCAATTAGCTTTCTGAAAACCCAGCATGACCGATGCCCTCAATAAAGAAATCCCTTAGCATCCCCCCCCTCCCCCCGCAGGTGTCTGTGAACTTACAGAGGCTGGCCATGCGCCAGAGGTCCGCAACGAAATCCGGTATGCTCTGTCCTTCCCGACGTCGGTGTGTATAGAATCTGTGTCGGGCCATGTGTATACTGCTCGCCGGTTAGTTTGCTGAGCTCTTCGAAGGTTTTGTCTGCCGGCTTCTCGGGTGCTAGCAGGTCTTTCATGAGCGCATAAGTCTTAGGTCCATAGCTGGTCAGCAGATGAGCCTTCGCTTGTCAGCCGCTGCGTCTCACAGCCAGTCCTTTGTGACAAAACTCTGCTGGAGCTTCTCAATGAAATCGTCCCAGTCCTCACCAACACAGTACCGTTCATCTGTGCTGCCGGTGGGTTGTTGATTCCCGTTTCTCGTCACCAATGTAATGTCCTTACACAATACCACAAATCCACACGAGGCACATTCTATGGACAAGGTCACTCCATGACCTGAACCTTTATGCACAGGACCAAGAAGTGATGACCCTGCGTGGGACCTCCCTTTACATATCTGGGTGACCAGGTGAGGAGTGTCTCCCACAAGTTCACCCCCTGTGGTCAAGGTGTGCATTTCTTATGTATATACGGTATTGCAGTTTTGTTACATAAAGGTTACATACATGACATTTACCAGTCAGCCACAAGGTTGGATGCTGGGGGATAAAGGATATGGCCTTGCCAGCTGACTGATGACACCCCTGTGTAAGACCAAGACGGAAGTCGAGAAGTGCTACAATAAAAGCCACATAGCCACACGTAATATCGTCAAAAAGACAATTGGAGTGCATAAGCAGCGCTTCAGATGCTTGGACCACTCAGGAGGAAACTTACAATACCACCCTGAGCAGGTCACTCAGTTCATTGTGGTATGCAGCATGTTACATAACTTAGCTATCAGGAGGGGACAAGAATTGCCAGATGGGACTGCCGGTCCAACTCAGGAGAGAAGAGAGGCGGAAGAGGAGGACGAGGAGGTGGACGAGGACAATCAGGCTGGCGTTGAAACCATGCCCCAACCCCACCCTAGACTGCAGGAAATGGCCTGTGGTAGTTATGCAGCTACAAGACTGTTGTGTCTGCAGCTCATAACTGAACGCTTTGCTTGAACTAACATTGGTGGTAGTTACGCAGCTACAAGACTGTTGTGTCTGCAGCTCATAAATGAACGGTTTGCATTACGTTGGTGACAGTTACAGTTACAGTTGTGTTATGTTATGTTTTATCTTTGCATTTCCTGGCCTGGCCTCGCCAGTGTTTGCAACCTTTGTATATGCTTAACGTTTCTGTTATTTGAAGACACTGCACAACAATGTTAAGTTAAATAAAAAATGTTTAATGTTTAGAAAAGTTTTAAATAATTTTTTTTTTAAACACACACCATTAACAATTAACACCCATATACCCACACCCCCACCCCAATAGTGAAAATGTTATAAATAACAACAAATTTAATAACAGTTAACACACATGTACTCCCCAGCCAAGCAGTGAAAATTTTATAAATGACAAATAAAAATAACAATAAAAACAGCAACATACTTTAAAAAAACAATTATAAATATAACAAACACCCAAACACCCACCCAACAGTCAACACATTTTTTAACAACAATAATAAGAATTCACACCCTCCCTACCTACGGCCACGCCTCTTCTTTCCTTTACCCCATTTCATCTGAATCCCACCTCTTCCCCTTCCCCTTGTACCAACTCCAAGCCACCTTATAGCAAGGCACTTCATGCCACCTGGCATCCATGGACTCGGTTATTCTCTCCATCACCGCTACCATCCGCGACATCTCCTGCAAGACTATCGCAGTCAGAATGGCAACGTGGCCAGTTAACCCACCCATTGCTCTCGACCTATGTCGGCGCTCGTCCTGGACAGATTCACCATGTCCATACTTAAATCTGCCGGTCTTGGAGCAGTGCGACCTCGCCAAACCAACCTCTGCGGTGTCGGCGCAGGCATGGAACCACCCGGGTGCCCTGCTGTAAGGAACTTGGCCCCGCTACCTCGGTGGAAGAGGATGTGGCCACAGGAACACACGATGAGACCGCTGCAGGCTCCTCCTCCACCTCTTCACTATCCTCGGTGGATAGGAGGACCTGCAGAAATACAGGAGAGGCTCTTGCCTCCTCGCCTCCGGAGACAACAGGTGGGACCACGGGAACATGGGGATCCTACGAAGGGCTGACGAACCTGGGGAACCTGGGGAACCTGGGACACCTGGAAAACCTGTGAGGCCTGGTGACCTAGAAAACAGAAATGAGGTTAGTAGAAGAGAAGGGAAGGCCAGGGTCACATGAGAATGCTTACGCTACGCAGGCATATGTCCGAGGAGCAACACTACTGCTATAAATATACTGACAGGCATCACATATGATTAACATCATGATAGTATGGAATCTGCATTGCATTACAATGACATTTCATGATCCCATCATTAAGTACATAACATTACATAACATTACATTAATCATATATTGTACTGAAATGGCATTAAATTACTTTAAATCACCAATGGTTTATACTTTACTCATGTGGCGCAAGAACGGGTTCAGCACTACCACGGTGGCCGATCGGTTGGGGACCCCCACTAAGACCAATGCCTGCTCCTCGAGGTCCATCAACGGGGTCAGGTCTGCTGGTCCTCCTCCCATATGTCTCTACTCAGACCGATTCTTCAAAAGCTTCTTCTGCAAAGGTGACAAGAGCATGGCCTAGGTACTATTACAGATATGACAGATATCAAATTACTCACAGATATCAGATTATTATTATTACTATTACATAACACAACACAACACACACAAAACACACAACGCAACACACAGAACACACAGGCAATCCCCAATTAGTCATCCCATGCTATTCATCATTAACATTAACGTTATATGCTAATATGCTTCGTATGCAATTAAATGCATGGTTATATCTACCGCCTGAGAATAACTTTAATAAGATCGAGGTTAGGATTAAACGCATGACACCAAGATTACCAGCCTAATTACAATACAGCAGATCTACATTTAAATGAATCATTACATCATTACAATTTATTTAATAAATTTAATATTTACGCTGCCAGAACCAACAAGGTCGTTCCAGCGCTTGCGGCACTGGTTCAGATCTTTCACCTCATGTGTGGTTGAGGACACCACTTCGGCAATCTCACACCAGATCCTTTGGTACACTGTGGAGGGTGGTCTCCCTCGACCACCCCGGGTCAATTGGGCCCATCGATTCTCCACCTTGGAGACCAGGGTAGCATTGGCCTCCTCGCTGAAGCACTTGGCGCCCTTCATCCACCCATCTCCTCTCCCACCTCACCCACTTCGGCCACCTCCTCCTCCTCCACATCACTCATAATAACTTCCTCAACACCATCAATGTTCTCCATTTCTTCAATAATTCACCAATACAAATAATACTCCAATACTCCACAGCAGCTTCTGCAATCACCTCTTCTCTCTCTCTCTCGCTCTCTCTCTCTCCTCTCTCACTCTCTTCTGCGCATGTGCAGATGACCCATGATCTCCCGAATCGTGGGAAAAGCCCGTTGCTATGGAAGCCGGCCTTGCACGATGGAATAAATCACTAATGCCCATTTCACATCGCTACAGCTAACGCCCCAATAAAAAAGTGGAAACTAGCGGGTTTTAAAATGGACGATATTCAGGCGATCACGAAAAAAAATATTATCACGAATGCTGGAAATATCGTCCATTTTTGGGTGATCTGAACAATGCAAAGTCTAGCCCTGAGTGTCTTTTAAGACAATGTCAGGGGAACTCTGCATGCGCAGACTGCGCTTCAGCAAGGAAGCAATTGGCCTGCTGTGTGAGATACTCCAGGAGGACTTGATGCCGTAGTTTACCTCCTCCAGGACCCTGTCAGTGGCTAGGAAGGTGATGGCAGCCCTCAATTACTTTGAAGGCGGTTCCTTCCAGGCAGGCAGTCAAGATCGCTGTAATATCAACCAGGGCGCTGTGAAGACCTGTATTCAACAAGCCACGAATGCCCATACTGCAAGCATTCAACCTCATCAAGTATGACATGTTTCCTGCTCAGCAAAGAGACAGATTCATTAAATTCCGAAGATTGCTGGCTTTCCCGGGATGCAGGGGGCCATCGATGGGACCCATATAAAAAGAAAGAAAGAAAGACTTTGCAGTTATATAGCACTTTTCACAATTTTAGGATGACCCAAAACGCTTTACAGCCAATGATGTTCTTTTAGAAGTGCAGTCACTGTTGTAATGCAGGAAATGTGCTGCTGAAAGCTTCACTTAATGAACTAGTCACCTTCATCAACAGGAAATGTTACAATTCCTTAAGTGTCCCGATCGTCAACGATGCTCATTTGTGCATTCTACACTCAGAGCATTGGAAAAGTACTCAAGGCACCTTTGTTCTTCTTCACTTCAACAATCCATGACTTGTTCAGAAGGGAGGGATAAGGAGGTGGATGGATTGGCGGGGTCAAGGCCTACCCACTTCCGCCATGGCTGATGACACTGTTCTGCATCTCCAACAACACAGTACAGGAAGTTTACAACTGTGCACATGTGATCACCTGGCAAGTGGTGGAGAGAAAAATTGGGAAAAGCCACTCCAAAGACTTGAGCACAAAAAAAAATCTAGGCTGAAACTTCAGTGCGTTGCTGATGGGGTGCTGTAGTTTTGGAGGTGCTGTCTTTCAGATGAGATGTTAAACCGAGGCCCCGACTGCTCTGTCAAGTGGACGTAAAAGAGCACTATTTCGAAAAAGAGCAGGGGAGTTATTCCCAGTGTCCTGGCCAATAATATCCCTCAATTGACATTACAAAAAAACAGATTATCAGGTCATTATCACATTGGTGTTTGTGGGAGCTTGCTGTGCGCAAATTAGCTGCTGCGCGCAAATTAGCTGCTGCATTTCCTACATTACAACTGTGACTACACTCCAAAAGTACTTTATTGGCTGTAAAGTGCTTTGAGAAGTCCGGTGGACATGAAAGGTACTATATAAATCCAAATATTTCATTCTTTATTTTAAATCATGCTTCCAGTGCCTGGACAGGTCGAGGGGTGTTTTAAAGTATTCCCCTTGCAAAGTGGCAATGATTGTATGTCATATTTGATGTCATACTGTCGCCTTTTGGACTTACTGTGTAAGACTTCAAAAAATTGTATTTAAAATAAGAGAGAAAGAAAGCTAGCCATTTACAATATAGATAGCAACCCCAGCAATAGGAGTCAATGCATAAAAATAATATTTAATAAAGAAAGTCAGTCCGATCTGCAGTTGAGCTGAGGGTTTGCTTGAGAACATCAGCTGCTAATTGGTCCAGGAAGGCACGGGGATTATGGCCTTAGGGGAATCGTTAAGTTACATAAAACTGCATGTTGACAGCAACTTAATACATTGTGTGTTATATGGTATAATGCTCCTGTTCTTATAAAACTTAATGAGGAAGACTTTCACTTTGGGCGGGCACAGCCATTTTGATGGCTGGGCCTCATCTGCAGAGGGCTTGGGGATGGGCTGGAAGTATTTTGTGGCCAGGATGCCCATTCATGCCTGACAAAAATCTGTAAAAATACCTGAAACTTACTGGGTTTTGGAGCAGCCTGCAGAGGTCAAAGTAGGTTTAGAGTAGCTTTATTTATAATTGGAGTTTAACGTGCTGATTGTGTCAGAGATCGTGCATATGCTTTGTGTACATTTATCATGCAATAGCTTTAATGGTGTCATGTATGTACTTTTGGGATCAATAGCCACTAGATGGTGTCACTGTTGGAGGCCATTGGGCTGCACGCATGTGTGTGCAGCCCAAGTATAAAAGGCCAGCCATTTTGTATATTAGTCACTTTGGGCCTTAATAAAGCAGAGCCTCTTGGAGTTAAACAATACTCAATCTAACAGTTATTGCATGCACAACATTTGGCGATGAGGCAACAAGAACTTTTGCATGCAAAAATGAGCACAATTGGATTGTTGAAGCGATTTGTGGAAGGATAAGGGGTAAGCCATTTAGGACCGAGATGTGGAGAAACTTCTTCACTCAGAGAATTGTGAACCTGTGGAATTCTCTACCACAGGAAGTTGTTGAGGCCAGTTCATTAGATATATTCAAAAGGGAGTTAGATGTGGCCCTTACAGCAAAGGGATTAAGAGGTATGGAGAGAAAGCAGGAATGGGGTACTGAAATGCATGATCAGCGATGATCATACTGAATGGTGGTGCAGGCTCGAAGGCGCAAATGGCCTACTCCTGCATCTATTTTCTATGTTTCTATTGGGCAGACTTTGTGAGCTGTTTGAGCCAGTTCTTTGTGGCCAATAAAATGGAGGAGATTGGCGACGTAGATCGGTGCCGGGCGGTGTTCCTCACGGTTCGCAGTCCAAAAATTTATGGTCTGATAAAGAATCTACTCCTGCCTGTGAGTCCGACAGAGAAGATGTATGCAGAATTGCGTACACTAGTACAGGACCACCTTAAGCCAGACGAAGGCATCATCATCTCGAGATATAGATTTTACACGCACGTTCGCTCAGAGGGCCAGAATGTGGCAGAATTCGTTGCCGACCTGAGACGTTTACTGGGACCGTGTAAGACACACCACATGGAGCTTGATGGTCAGACTAGCACGGATCCGGATACACAATCCGAGATACCAGAGGAGGAAGTCTATGGACAACATGGTGAGGCCTATAAAAGGCCCAGCGGGTGTTCCACAGGCAGAGCAGTCGGCGAGAGGCGGGAGCAGCGTGGTGAGACCTATAAAAGGCGTGGCTGGTGCAGCTCCAGCCGAGAGAAAAAGCAGAAAAGAAGTAGAAAGGAATCAAAAGGTGACGTCACAGCCAAAGGGGTAAGTGATTGGCTGGTGATCGGTAAGTAGTTTTTTTTTTTCTTTTTTATATCAGTAAGTAACCTGTAACAGTGTTGTCACCAATTTAAATGCATCTAAGGGTTAAGTCATGGCAGGAGAGCTCGGTCACGTGATATGCTCCTCCTGTACCATGTGGGAACTCAGGGACACTTCCGGTGACCCTGACGACGACGTGTGCGGGAAGTGTATCCGCCTCCAGCTCCTGACGGACTGCGTTGCGAAATTGGAGCTAAGGGTGGATTCACTCTGGAGCATCCACGATGCTGAGAATGACGTCAGTAGCACGTGTAGCGAGTTGGTCTTACCGCAGGAGAAGGGTCCACAGGCAGCTAGGGAATGGAAGACCAGCAGGAAGAGTAGTGCAAGGAAGGTAGTGCAGGGGTCCCCTGTGGTCATCCCCCTGCAAAAGAAATACACTGCTTTGAGTACTGTTGAGGGGGATGACACATCAGGGGAGAGCAGCAGCAGCAAAGTTCATGGCACCGTGGCTAGCTCTGTTGCACAGGAGGACAGGAAAAAGAGTGGGAGAGCAATAGTGATAGGGGATTCAATTGTGAGGGGAATAGATAGGTGATTCTGCGGCCGCAACCGAGACTCCAGGATGGTATGTTGCCTCCCTGGTGCAAGGGTCAAGGATGTCTCGGAGCGGGTGCAGGACATACTAAAAAGGGAGGGAGAACAGCCAGTTGTCGTGGTGCACATTGGTACCAACGACATAGGTAAAAAAATGGATGAGGTCCTACGAAACGAATTTAAGGAGCTAGTAGCTAAATTAAAAAGTAGGACCTCAAAAGTAGTAATCTCGGGATTGCTACCAGTGCCACGTGCTAGTCAGAGTAGGAATCGCAGGATAGCGCAGATGAATTGATGCTTGAGCAGTGGTGCAGCAGGGAGGGATTCAAATTCCTGGGGCATTGGAACCGGTTCTGGGGGAGGTGGGACCAGTACAAACCGGACGGTCTGCACCTGGGCAGGACCGGAATCAATGACCTAGGGGGAGTGTTTACTAGTGCTGTTGGGGAGGAGTTAAACTAATATGGCAGGGGGATGGGAACCAATGCAGGGAGACAGAGGGAAACAAAAAGGAGACAAAAGCAAAAGACAGAAAGGAGATGAGGAAAAGTGGAGGGCAGAGAAACACAAGGCACAGAACAAAAAGGGCAACCGTACAGCAAAATTCTAAAAGGACAAAAGGTATTAAAAAAACAAGCCTGAAGGCTTTGTGTCTTAATGCAAGGAGTATCCGTAATGAGGTGGATGAATTAACTGTGCAAATAGATGTTAACAGATATGATGTGATTGGGATTACAGAGACGTGGCTCCAGGATGATCAGGGCTGGGAACTCAACATCCAGGGGTATTCAACTTTCAGGAAGGATAGAATAAAAGGAAAAGGAGGTGGGGTAGCATTGCTGGTTAACGAGGAAATTAATGCAATAGTTAGGAAGGACATTAGCTTGGATGATGTGGAATCTATATGGGTAGAGCTGCAGAACACAAAAGGGCAAAAAACGTTAGTGGGAGTTGTGTACAGACCTCCAAACAGTAGTAGTGATGTTGGGGAGGGCATCAAACAGGAAATTAGGGGTGCATGCAATAAAGGTGCAGCAGTTATAATGGGTGACTTTAATAATCACATAGATTGGGCAAACTAAACTGGAAGCAATACGGTGGAGAAGGATTTCCTGGAGTGCATAAGGGATGGTTTTCTAGACCAATATGTCGAGGAACCAACTAGGGGGGGGGTCATCTTAGACTGGGTGTTGTGTAATGAGAGAGGATTAATAAACAATCTCGTTGTGCGAGGCCCCTTGGGGAAGAGTGACCATAATATGGTGGAATTCTGCATTAGGATGGAGAATGAAACAGTTAATTCAGAGACCATGGTCCAGAACTTAAAGAAGGGTAACTTTGAAGGTATGAGGCGTGAATTGGCTAGGATAGATTGGCGAATGATACTTAAGGGATGACTGTGAATGGGCAATGGCAGACATTTAGAGACCGCATGGATGAACTACAACAATTGTACATTCCTGTCTGGCGTAAAAATAAAAAAGGGAAGGTGGCTCAACCGTGGCTATCAAGGGAGATCAGGGATAGTATTAAAGCCAAGGAAGTGGCATACAAATTGGCCAGAAATAGCAGTGAACCTGGGGACTGGGAGAAATTTAGAACTCAGCAGAGGAGGACAGAGGGTTTGATTAGGCAGGGAAAATGGAGTACGAGAAGAAGCTTGCAGGGAACATTAAGACGGATTGCAAAAGTTTCTATAGATATGTAAAGAGAAAAAGGTTAGTAAGGACAAACGTAGGTCCCCTGCAGTCAGAATCAGGGGAAGTCATAACGGGGAACAAAGCAATGGCAGACCAATTGAACAAGTACTTTGGTTCGGTATTCACTAAGGAGGACACAAACAAACTTCCGGATATAAAAGGGGTCACAGGGTCTAGTAAGGAGGAGGAACTGAGGGAAATCCTTATTAGTCGGGAAATTGTGTTGGGGAAATTGATGGGATTGAAGGCCGATAAATCCCCAGGGCCTGATGGACTGCATCCCAGAGTACTTAAGGAGGTGGCCTTGGAAATAGTGGATGAATTGACAGTCATTTTCCAACATTCCATTGACTCTGGATCAGTTCCTATCGAGTGGAGGGTAGCCAATGTAACTCCACTTTTTAAAAAAGGAGGGAGAGAGAAAATAGGGAATTATAGACCAGTCAGCCTGACCTCAGTAGTGGGTAAAATGATGGAATCAATTATTAAGGATGTCATAGCAGCGCATTTGGAAAGAGGTGACATGATAGGTCCAAGTCAGCATGGATTTGTGAAAGGGAAATCATGCTTGACAAATCTTCTGGAATTTTTTGAGGATGTTTCCAGTAGAGTGGACAAGGGAGAACCAGTTGATGTGGTATATTTGGACTTTCAGAAGGCTTTCGACAAGGTCCCACACAAGAGATTAATGTGCAAAGTTAAAGCACATGGGATTGGGGGTAGTGTGCTGACATGGATTGAGAACTGGTTGTCAGACAGGAAGCAAAGAGTAGGAGTAAATGGGGACTTTTCAGAATGGCAGGCAGTGACTAGTGGGGTACCGCAAGGTTCTGTGCTGGGGCCCCAGCTGTTTACACTGTACATTAATGATTTAGACGAGGGGATTAAATGTAGTATCTCCAAATTTGCGGATGACACTAAGTTGGGTGGCAGTGTGAGCTGCGAGGCGGATGCTATGAGGCTGCAGAGTGACTTGGATCGGTTAGGTGAGTGGGCAAATGCATGACAGATGAAGTATAATGTGGATAAATGTGAGGTTATCCACTTTGGTGGTAAAAACAGAGAGACAGACTATTATCTGAATGGTGACAGATTAGGAAAAAGGGAGGTGCAATGAGACCTGGGTGTCATGGTACATCAGTCATTGAAGGTTGGCATGCAGGTACAGCAGGCGGTTAAGAAAGCAAATGACATGTTGACCTTCATAGCGAGGGGATTTGAGTACAGGAGCAGGGAGGTGTTGCTACAGTTGTACAGGGCCTTGGTGAGGTCACACCTGGAGTATTGTGTACAGTTTTGGTCTCCTAATTTGAGGAAGGACATTCTTGCTATTGAGGGAGTGCAGCGAAGGTTCACCAGACTGATTCCCGGGATGGCGGGACTGACCTATCAAGAAAGACTGGATCAACTGGGCTTGTATTCACTGGAGTTCAGAAGAATGAAAGGGGACCTCATAGAAACGTTTAAAATTCTGATGGGTTCAGACAGGTTAGATGCAGGAAGATTGTTTCCAATGTTGGGGAAGTCCAGAACCAGGGGTCACAGTCTAAGGACAAGGGGTAAGCCATTTAGAACTGAGATGAGAAGAAACTTCTTCACCCAGAGAGTGGTGAACCTGTGGAATTCTCTACCACAGAAAGCTGTTGAGGCCAATTCATTAAATATATTCAAAATAGAGTTAGATGAAATCCTTACTACTAGGGGGATCAAGGGGTATGGCGAGAAAGCAGGAATGGGGTACTGAAGTTGCATGTTCAGCCATGAAGTCATTGAATGGCGGTGCAGGCTCGAAGGGCCGAATGGCCTACTCCTGCACCTATTTTCTATGTTTCTATGTTTCTATGTACTTGTTCCTAACTAAGAGCAAACCGATAATGATCAACGTGAAATTTAATGGGATGCCGGTATCGATGGAACTTGACACGGGGTCGAGTCAATCGATAATGAGCCAGAGGGCATTTGACAAGCTGTGGGATACTAGGGCTGTGAGGCCCAGGCTGAGTCCAGTCAATGCCAAGTTGCGCACGTACACCAAAGAACTCATAACAGTGATTGACAGTGCCACAATTAAAGTGTTGTATGATGGTGCAGTTCACTGCCTGAAAGGGTGGTAGAGGCAGAAACCCTCACCACATTTAAAAAGTACTTGGATGTGCACCTAAGGTGCCGTAACGTGCAGGGCTATGGACCAAGAGCTGGAAAGTGGGATTAGGCTGAATAGCTCTATGTCGGCCGACGATGGTCCGAAATGGCCTCCTTCCATGCTGTAAATTTCTATGATTCTATGATTCTGTGAGTCACTGAGGTAACAGCTGCCACATATGAGTGTAGCTGATGTTCACCAGCAGCACGCAGCACTAGCTGGAGCAACAGCCTCAGTTTACCAACTGTGTGATATTGGAGTACAAGGTGTCACTAATTGCAGTCAACAACAGAGGGCATTCCTCCAATCTTTCATGCCTTCAAATAAATTGAAGAGTATCATCAGTAAAGTATATCTTTCTATGCCCTACTCCCTTCCTCAACTATAAAATTCTGTACTCTGCAGCTAAATTGATGCCCTGGGCATTATTTATAGCCTTTATCTGGCAGAGAATTGGTTTATCCATCCATCACAGATCTGGCAGGACCACATCAAGTTCCCTCTCACTCTCCTCTGCCCAAACTGCACATTGCTTCATGATCATGCTGGAGAGCAAAGAAAACCCCGGCTTCTTTCTCCACTGCCAACCACCATCTCCTTAAACCCCTTTCTCCTGGCCTCATGGAGTCCTTTATTATTAAGTGTCAGTTGTGGCTCAGTGGGTAGCATCCTTGCGTCTGAGTCAGAAGGGTGTGGGTTCAAGTCCCACTCCATAAAACATGATCATAAAAACCTAGGCTGACACTCCAATGCAGTGCATAGTCAGAGGTGCCGTCTTTCAGACGAGACATTAAACCGAGGTCCTGTCTACCCTCTCAGGTGGTCCCATGGCACTACTTCGAAGAAGAACAGAGGAGTTATTCCCAGTGTCCTTGGCCAAAATTTATCCCTCAATCAACACAACAAAAAAACAGATTATTTGGTTAATTTCAGATTGCTGTTTGTGGGGACTTGCTGTGCACAAATTGGCTGCTACGTTTCCCACATTACATTAAAAAAAACATATTTGATTGGCTGTAAAGCACTTTGGGACGTCTGGTAGTCGTGAAAGGTGCTATATAAATGCAAGTCTTTCTTTAAGATGAGATTATCGATTGAGGTTCCACTGCTGCTTCCTCCTTCCCCTTGCCAACTGTCAAACCTCCTTCCAGGTTTACCCTGCCCTAACGCTGAACCCACAGGGCAAATTTTAACATGGGGCAGGAATCGGAGGTGCAGGGGCTGAAGTGGACAGTGAAACGTCAGGCCCCATGGAGCACAAGGACCAGGAGATTTTAACTGCCAGACCTCATTTACATGCCTCAACACTGACTGCTTTGGGCAAGAGTCAAAATTCATGGGCAGGATCAGGTTGTCACTCGAGACCCTGCATTCGGTCCTTGGTAAGGTAAGTAATGATTGGGATGATTCGGAAAGTCTCTGATTGGCAGGGAGGGAAGCCCAAGGAACCCTTACTGGGCAAGAGTGAGCACTGCTGCTTAAATAAAGGCAATTGCAATGAAGACAGAGTTGACTAAAGTTGACTGGGAAAATAAATTAAAGGGTAAGATGGTTGATAAGCAGCGGCAGACATTTAAGGAGATATTTCATAACTCTCAGCAAGGATATATTCCAGTGAGAAAAAAAGACTCTGAGAAGGATGAACCATCCATGGCTAACTAAGGAAGTTAAGGATGGTAGTGTAGGGGATGGTGTGTAGGGTCATGTTCACCTCTGATCTTCTGAGCAGTTTGAATCGCTCCCACTCCCTGGGTTCTAGACTTTGGATTTATTTGGGGGATGTGACAAATGCAAGATACAACTAGTTTTGGTGCAAAGAACTTCGATTTTATTACAGATAAGAAAAATACAATGGCAAGCTTGAAATGACTAGAATAAAGAACACTTCACCACACGTTAAAAAGGGGTTTCGGAAAATATTCCACCTCCCACCTCTCAATGCCTAACTCTGACTAGGTTAAACTCCAGGGCAAACAGGGATTATGCTCACCGATCCTTTATTATCCGTTGGCGACGATTCGTGATTTCGGGGTTCGCTGGACTCTGTAGGTTCTGCTTACAATACCCCAAACGTCATAGAGGACTTCTGACTGCATAGTCTTTAGTTGGGTGGTGTCTGCTGATGCGGTAGGATGCGTATTGGACTTATGGGGTGAGTACCCACTTTCTTCCGTTAGAAATAGGTTTAAAGTCTTTTTAGGTAATGTTTCACCTGTCGGTAGCTAGGACTTGATTGTAGAGTAGAAACTTTCGAATCTTTGGTGTCTTTTTGAGGAGTTTTGGTTTTGGAATTGGTCGATCATGGTACTTTTCAATGTTACCACATTGGCTGCGGTCAGTTGTTGCCGCGATGGCGATGTCAGAAGTTATTGGGGCTGCTTTCTGTTGTGATGATGTTCTTCCTTCTTCTTTTCAGTAGCAGGGCAGTGTGGCCCAGGAGTGTTGTCGAGGTTGGAGATGTTGGTGCTCAGATGAGCTGCATAAACTGTTGCGGTGGTCTTTCTCCGTCCTTCCCCTCTTCGAATAGATGAATGCCTGCTTGCTCTCTTGCGTTCAAAAATTGTTGTTAAAAACCGGGCCCCAGTTATACTTTTGGAGCCGTTTTAATTTTCGGGCCAAATCAGCCCTGATTCTTGTTTTAATTTTGGGGGGTTTGATATCTCTTTGTCATATTTTGGCGGGTCCATTAAGGGTAACCTGTCTCAGATGTGCTGATCGTTTTGAATTTGTTTCTCGATCAGGAAGAATTAGCTTTAGTATTTGCAATGTCTGCCTAGGCCTGGGTTTCCATGCAGGCTGGATGGGCCATTATCATTATGTATGCGCTGGATGGGTTTCCTGCTCAGAGTGATGGCTGGCTATTTCTGGGTTGATTGTTGCTATGTTAATGTCTCCCAGGGAGAAGGGTTTTCGAGTTTACACAATTCCCCAGACAATTTGTTAAGCTTCAATACCCCAGACAGCTTCAATACCCAAAACTGGTTTCTTTGAAGGATAGTTATTCTTTACTTTTCAGCCACATGGGCCCAATCTGCCTTGTAAAATCCCAAATTCGATTAAAACTCGTAGTTTCTTCCATGTGCACTTTAGAATCCCAAACTTTCTGGTTGACAGTTCCAAATTAAATTCCCTTTCCAATGAGTCCAAACACTGGGGGTTTTCCCATGAATGCTGCAATCCTACAGTAGCAAATTGAAAACAAAGGCTTACAATTATGCGAAGGTTAATAGTAGGCTAGAGGATTGGGAAATGTTTAGAAACCAGCAAAGGATGACTAAAAAAATAATAAAAGAGAGAAGATAGATTATGAGAGTAATAATAATCATAACTTTTATTTCTATAGCACCTTTAAAGTTGTAAAATGACCCAAGGCATTTAAAGAGCAAACTAGCAAGAAATATAAAAACAGACAGAAAGTTTTATGTCACAAATAAAGCAATGTGACTGAGTAGTTTAGACTTGAGTAAGTGTGATGTTAGCCTCTTTATTTTAACTCCAGAGTGCTGGCACAGCATAGGAGGCCTGCTTATATGCAGTGCTCCCAAGGGATGCTGGGATCCCTTGGGACTCCAAAAGATGCGCCCTCTGGTGGCAGTAGAATGCTGGTAACAAGGTGTTGCATACATAACATCACTCCCCCCCAAAGTCAATAGTACACTTATTTACAGGGTGAGACGATCTGGGATTTTCCGCTCCCTAGTCGATCGTCTTTGTACAAACACAGGTGCAGGTGAGTTGGTTGGGCCTTCGCTGGGCTGCTGCGCAGCTGGCCTTGCTGGGCTGCTGGGGATGATGAGTTCAGCTTCGTGGTCAACCATGATGTCGATTTCCACCTGTGTGTGTATCGGAGGGTCGAAATGGGTGGTATCCTCTTCAGGTTACTCGTGGCTGTCTGAATTGCAGTTTGGTTTGGTCCAAATGCTTTCTGCAAATTAGTCCATTAGCAAGTTTGACCTCAAACACCCTACTCACTTCTGTGGCTACGACAGTGCCAGCAAGCCATTTGGGACCATGTCCATAGTTGAGTACAAATACACGGTCATTGACTTCAATATCATGTGACAAATATGCATGATCATGGTACATGCTTCGACATGGTCATGGAGATCAGGGTGGACTAGAGAGAGGCTTGTTTTGAATGCCCTTTTCATGAGCAGTTCAGCAGGGGGATCCCCGGTGAGCGAGTGGGGTCTTGTGCGGTAGCTGAGCAGGACTCGGGACAGGTGGGTCCGCAGGGAGCCTTCCGACACATGTTTCAAGCTTTGCTTGATGGTTTGGACTGTCCGTTCTGCCTGGCCTTTAGATGTGGGCTTGAACGGGGCAGATGTGCCTTGATTAATCCCATTGTGGGTCATGAATTCCTTGAATTCAGCGCTGGTGAAGCACGACCCATTGTCGCTGACAAGGACATCAGGTAGGCCGAGCGTGGCAAACATGGCTCGTAGGCTTTCGATGGTGGCAGTGGACGTGCTTAAAGACATTATTACACACTCAATCCATTTTGAATAAGCATCCACAACAACCAAAAACATTTTGCCTAGAAACGGGCCAGCGAAGTCAACATGGAACCTAGAGCATGGTTTGGAGATCCATGACCACAAACTTAGTGGTGCCTCCCTGGGTGCATTGCTCAGTTGAGAGCAAGTGTTGCATTGGCATACGCAAGACTCCAAATCTGAGTCGATGCTGGGCCACCACACATGGAATCTGGCTATAGCTTTCATCATTACTATGCCTGGGTGGGTACTGTGTAGGTCATGTATGAATGTTTCCCTGCCTTTCTTGGGCAAAACCACGCGATTACCCCAGAAAAGACAGTCCACCTGTATGGACATTTCGTCTTTGCGCCGCTGGAACGTATTGATCTCTTCATGCATCTCTGCTGGGATTCTGGACCAGCTCCCATGGAGGACACAGTTTTTTACAAGGGACAGTAAAGGATCCTGGCTGGTCCTGGACCTGATCTGGCGGGCCGTAACAGGTGACTTTTCATTTTCAAATTATCCCTCACCAAGTCTGCAGATTGTGCCATTTCCACCCCGGTGATGGGCAATGGTAGCCGACTGAGAGCATCAGCACAGTTCTCTGTGCCTGGCCTGTGGCAAATTACATAGTTATATGCAGACAGCGTGAGCGCCCATCTTTGGATGCGAGCAGAGGCATTGGTATTAATCCCTCTGCTCTCTGAGAATAGCGATATGAACGGCTTATGGTCAGTTTCTAACTCGAACTTGAGCCCAAACAGATACTGGTGCATTTTTTCACCCTGTAAACGCATTCCAGAGCTTCTTTTTCAATCATGCAGTCAGCCCTTTCAGCCTTGGACAAACTCCTGGATGCATAAGCGACTGGTTGCAATGTTCCCGATTTGTTTGCTTGTTGTACCACACACCCGACCCCGTAGGAAGATGCATCGCAAGCTAGCACTAAACGTTTACTTGGGTCATACAGAACAAGCAGTTTGTTGGAACATAACAGATTTCTGGCTTTCTCAAAAGCATTCTCTTGTGATTTCCCCCATACCCAGTCATCTCCCTTGCGTAGCAACATATGTAGAGGTTCTAGCAAAGTGCTTAACCTGGGTAGGAAATTACCAAAATAATTGAGGAGTCCCAGGAATGACCGCAGCTCCATCACATTCTGTGGTCTTGCACATTCTTGATGGCCTCCGTCTTGGCGTTGGTGGGTCTGATGCCGTCAGCCGCGATTCTTCTCCCTAAGAACTTGACCTCTGGTGCCAGGAAACGCACTTTGAGCGTTTCAACCTGAGCCCCACACGATCTAGCCGACTTAGAACTTCTTCCACATTCTGCAAGTGTTCGATGGTGTCCCGACCTGTGATCAATATGTCGTCCTGGAAAACCACGGTGTGCCCAACCGACTTTAGCAGACTCTTCATGTTCCTTTGAAAAATAGCGGCGGCCGATCGAATCCCAAACGGGCATCTATTGTCGATGAACAGACCTTTGTGCGTGTTGATGCAGGTGAGGCCTTTTGAAGATTCTGCCAGCTCCTGCGTCATGTAGGCCAAGGTCAGGTCCAACTTGGTGAACATCTTCCCTCCTGCCAGCGTCGCAAATAGGTCAGCTGCCTTGGGTAGCAAGTACTGGTCCTGCAGCGAAAAACGGTTAATCGTTACTTTATAGTCCCTACAAATTCTGACCGTGAGAATCGGAACAATCGGACTGGCCCACTCGTTGAACTCAATCGACATGATGATGCCCTCTCGTTGCAGCCTGTCCAGCTCGATCTCCACTTTCTCTCGCATTATGTATGGCACCGCACGTGCCTTGTGGTGGATGGGTCGTGTACCAGGAACCAAGTGGATCTGCACCTTCGCCCCAGAGAAATTTCCGATGCCTGGCTCAAACGACGACAGGAACTTGCTCAAAACCTGGGCACATGAGGCGTCGTTGAAGGACGAAAGAGCTCGGATGTTGTCCCAGTTCCAGTGGATTTTTACCAGCCAGCTTCTGCCGAACAGTGTGGGGCCATCTCCTGGTACAATCCATAGGGCTCAGCTTATGCCTTTGTGCCTTGTTGCACCACAGTCTCTCGAAGGCTTTTTTGCTCATGATAGACTGACTCGCACCCACGTCCAATTCCATGGATACTGGAATTACATTCAGTTCAACTTTTAATATGATTGGTGGACATTTTGTGGTGAAGGTATGTACCCCGTACACTTCTACTTCCTTGGTTCGAGTCTCTAGTTCAGTTTGATCCGCCATGGATCTGTCTTCCTCTGCAATGTGGTGGTTTGCAGGGTTTGCAGCTCGTCTGCACGTTCACTGGAGGTGTCCTATTGTTCCACAGCCTTTGCACGCATAGTGTTTGAAGCGGCATTAATGGGCTCGATGATCACCTCCGCAGCGCCAACAAGGTGTTAATTTGCGAAGGATAGCCTCATGGCCAAATGCCAAGCACAAAAAAGTCCCTTAGCATTTGCTCCAGGAATCCACCAAATTTGCAATGTCCTGCAAGGCCTCTTAGTTCGGCGAAGTAGCTCGCCACTTCCTGGCCTTCAGACCCGTTGACATGTATAAAATCAATACCTTGGCATCAGAACGCTCTCCTTCAGATGTAGGTGCTCCCGGACCAGCGTATACAGTTCTTCATACGATTTGGTTGTTGGTTTCACCGGAGCAAGAAGATTCTTCATGAGTCCATAGGTTGTTGCTCCGCAGACAGTGAGGAGGATCGCCCTTCGTTTGGCAGCGTTCTCTTTCCCTTCCAGCTCGTTGGCCACAAAATATTGGTCGAGTCGCTCCACAAAGGCCTCCCAATCATCACCTTCTGAGAATTTCTCCAGGATACCAACAATTCTCTGCATTTTTGGGTGATGGTTTGTTATCTATTACTTATCGCCAGTTGTTATGTCTCAAATAAAGCAATGTGACTGAGTACTGTAGACTTGAGTAGGTGTGACCTTAGTCTCTTTATTCTGACTCCAGAGTGCCGGCACAGCATGGGAGGCCTACTTATATACAGCGCTCCCAAGGGATGCTGGGATCCCTTAGGACTCCAAAAGATGCGCCCTCTGATGGAGGTAGAATGCTGGTTACAAGGTGTTGCATACATAACGGTAAGAGCTTCCACAGGTACATCATCATCATAGGCAGTCCCTCGGAGTCGAGGACGACTTCTTCCCACACCAAAAATGAGTTCTCAGGTGACTGAAGAGTCCAATGTAGGACCTATAGTCTATGTCACAGACGGTGGTTGAAGGAACGGGTGGGTGGGGTGCCTCGGTTGCCATGCGCTCCTTCTGTTGTTTGCGCTTGGCTTCAGCTTGCTCTTGACGAAGAGACTCGAGGTGTTCTATGCCTTCCTGGATGCTTTTCCTCCACTTTGGTCGGTATTGAGCCAGAGATTCCAAAGGTATCGGTGGGGATGTTACATTTTTTCGAGGAGGCTTTGAGGGTGTCCTCGAAGTGTTTCCTCTGCCCACCTGGGGCTTGCTTGCCGTGTCGGAGCTCTGAGTAGAACGCTTGTTTTGGGAGTCTCGTGTCAGGCACGCGGACGATGTGGACAATCCAGCGGAGCTAATCGAGAATGGTCAGTGCTTCGATGCTGGGGATGTTGGACTGAATGACGACACTAACGTTGGTGCACCTATCCTGCCAATGAATTTGCAGGATCTTGCGGAGGCAGCATTGGTGGTACTTCTCCAATGTTTTGAGGTGCCTGCCGTACATAGTCCATGTCTCTGAGTCATATAGGAGGGCAGGTATTATCGCTGCTCTGTAGACCATGAGCTTGGTGTCTGATTTGAGATCCTGGTCTTCAAACACTCCCTTCCTCAGGCGACCGAAGGCTGTGCTGGCACACTGAAGGTGGTGTTGGACCTTGTCGTCGATATCTGCCCTTGTTGACAGTAGACCCCCGAGGTATGGAAAATGGTCCATGTTGTCCAAGGCCTCGTTGTGGATTTTGATAACTGGGGGGCAGTGCTGTGTGGCCGGGGCAGATTGGTAAAGGACCTTTGTCTTCCAGATGTTTAGTGTAAGGCCCATGCTCTCGTATGCCTCGGTAAAGATGTTGACCATGGCTTGGAGTTCGGTTTCCAAGTGTGCGCAGACGCAAGCGTCGTCTGCATAAGTAATTTGATGATGGAGGATGGGATCACCTTGGATCTGGCCTGAAGGCGGTGGAGGTTGAACAGATTCCTGTTTGTCCTATAATTTAGCGCCACTCCAGTGGGGAGCTTGCTGAGGGTGAGATGGAGCATTGCAGCAAGGAAAATCGAGAAGAGCATTGGTACGATGCCACAGCTTTGCTTGAACCCGGTCCGAACGTGGAATGGGTCTGTGGTGGTCAGGATCACAGCTTGCATGTTATCGTAGAGCAGGCGGAGGATGGTGACAAACATTTGAGGGCAGCCGAATCTGAGGAGGAACGCTCCATAATTCCCTCGCGGTTGACAGTTTCGAAGGCTTTTGTGATGTCAAAGAAGGCCATGTGCAAGGCTTGGTGCTGTTCCCTGCATTTCTCTTGTATCTGCCGCGTGGTGAAGATCATGCCCATTGTGCCCCTTAGTGGGCGGAATCCACACTGCGACTCTGGGAGGCGCTCTTCAGCCACAGGGAGAAGGCGATTCAAGAGGATTCTTACGATGACTTTCCCGGTGGTTGACAGCGGGGAGATTCCTCTGTAGTTACTGCATTCGGACTTTCACCTTTCTTAAAGATAGTCACAATTACAGCATCTCTGAGATCACCTGGCATGCTATTCCCCTTCCAGGTAAGAGAGAAGAGATCATGAATCCGTGCCAGCAGTGCTTCTCCACCATGTTTTAATACTCCAGCAGGGATTCTATCTGTTCCTGATGACTTGTTGTTCTTCAATTGTCGGATGGCCTTTTCAACCTCGTGCCGGGCTGGGGTTATGCTAAAGAGTGGCGGGTGACATGCTATGGGATGGAGTCGAGGACACTCACGTCAAAAACAGAATCTCGGTTGAGGAGATCCTCGAAGTGCTCCTTCCAGCGGGCACTGACTGCCTCTCTGTCCTTGATGAGCACCACTCTGTTCTCGGCCAGTAGTGGGGTGGGGCCTTGGGTGCTTGGGCTGTAGGTTGTCTTGACTGCACTGAAGAATCCTTGCATGTTATGGTTGTCGGCTAGCTGCTGGATTTCTTGAGCTTTCTCCACCCACCATCTGTTCTTTAGGTCACGGGTTTTCTGTTGAACCTCGCCCTTCAGATGTTTGTAGAGCTGCTTTCTTGCTCTCGAGTTGTGTTGCTGCTTCCAGTCCAGGAATGCCTTGAGCTTGTGATATATTAGCTCCTGGATCTCTGGGTCATTCTCGTCAAACCAGTCTTGATGTTTCCTGGTTGAGTGACCGAGCGACCCTTCACAGGTGCTGAGTATGGAAGCCTTGAGGGCAGACCAGGCACTGTGGACACTCTGCGTCTCTAGGTCACTGGGAGTCGTCAGGTTGGTAGCGAGGCACTGGCTGAATAGAGCTTTCTTAGCAGCATCTTTGAGTGCTCCGGCATTGATTTTCCTGCAGCATTATTTCTGGTATATAAAAAGGAAGAGAGTAGCTAAAGTAAACATTGGTCCCTTTGAGGATGAGACTGGGGAATTAGTAATGGGAAACAAGGAAATGGCAGAGACTTTGAACAAATATTTTGTATCAGTCTTCATGGTAGAAGGCACTAAAAGCATCCCAATAATAATAGATAATCAAGGGCCATAGGGAGGGAGGAAATTAAAACAATCACTATCACCCATTAGGAACACTCTGTGGTCAAGGACTAAACGTGGTTATGCATACAGACAATGAGATTGATACTATCTATCAGAGGAGCCCCGGAGTTGATTGGCCACAGTGGGTAAAATAGTTCACTCCAGAGACTAGAAGTTTGCAAGAAACCAGGACTACAAAGTACCCTACGAAATGCACATTTTGGATAACAGGGCATTAGGATAAGGAATTATTTTTTGCATTGTTGACTGTGTGCAAATTAGTAGCCATTCAAACTCATCACCACAGCCAGTTAATCAAATCACCATATTGATCCAGACGTATTAATCGGACCCTGGCCCATTGGGAAATTTATTCATACTATGGATATAAATATACAAACACAGAAACACAAAAAGACAGAGAGACAGAAGGACAGGAATGGCTTGAGAGGCCAAATGGCCTATTTCTGCTCCCATTTCAAATGTTTTTATACTCCTGGCCTACAAGGAACCTGAAAAAAAAATTAAGTTACTTACCTGGTAAGTGCCTTACTTGGGCTTACAGGTAAAATGGTGTTCATGTCCCTTGATGTTCCCACTGGGCGGGAGAGCTAAAATTAACACTTGCTTCTTTCTCGATTTTCTTTTCTATTTCCTCTCATGCCCTCTTTGAGCTCATCTTGTCCATAAGACCCACCTCCTGCTTCCTTGGCCCCATTTCCAGAAAACTACCAACTACCCAATTTATTTTCCTGGCCCTTACGCTCAGTGACATTGCAAATGGTGCCCTCTCTTTTAAACCCACAATCATCACCCGCCTACTCAAAAAAATTCAACCTCAACCGTTCCATCCTTGCAAACTACGCTACATCTTCAACCTCCCTTTCCTCTCTACACCACATAAACATGCTGTCGTCTTTCAAATCTGTGTCTATCTTTCACACAACTCCCTGTTTGAATCTCTCCATTCAGGTTTCAGCCTCTGCTAAAGGGACCAGAATGGCTTGAATAATTATCACAAAATATATTCTCTGTAACTAACCATGGTATACTATCACACCTCTTCCTCCTCAACCTATCTGCAGCAGTTCCTCAGGATAGTGTCCTCGGCTCTCCCATCTTCAAATGCCTCATCCACGATCTTGCCTCCATCATTAAGTCAAAAGTGGGGATGTTCGCTGATGATTGCATCGTGTTCAGTTCGTTTTGCAACTCCTCAGATAAAGCAGAAAAACCTGGCAACAGTCCGGCTTGGGCTGATCAGTGGCAAGTAACATTTGTCCCACACAAGTGCCTGGTAATGACTATCACCAACAAGAGAGAATCTAACCACCTCCCCTTAACACTCAACCACATTACCCTCTCCAAATGCCCCATCATCAACATTCTGGGGGTCACCATTGACCAGAAACATTACTGGACCAGCCACATAAATACTGTGGTGACAGAAGCAGGTCAGAGGGTGGGTATTCTGTGGTGAGTGTCTCACCTCCTGACTCCCCAAAGCCATTCCACCATCTACAAGGCACAAGTCAGGAGTGTGATGGAATGCTCTCCACTTGTTTGGATGAGTGCAATAACATTCAAGAAGCTCGACACCATCCAGGACAAAGCAGCCCGCTAGATTGGCACTACTTTAAATATTCAATCCCTCCACCATCGGTGCACTGTGGCTACAATGTGAACTATCTACAAGATGCATTGCAGCAAATCATCAGGGCTTCTTCTACAGCACCTCCAAAACCCGCGACCTCTACCATCTAGAAGGACAAGGGCAGCAGGTGCATGGGAACACCATCACGTCCAAGTTCCCCTCCAAGTCACACGCCATACTGACTCGGAAATATATTACCTTTCCTTCATCGTCGCTGAGTCAAAGTACTGGAACTTTCTCCCTAATGGCACTGTAGAAGTACCTTCACCACATGGACTGCAGCAGTTCAAGAAAGCGGCTCACCACCAACTTCTCAAAGATAATTAGGGATGGGCAATAAATGCTGGCCTTGCCAGTGACACCCACATCCTGTGAATGAATTAAAGAAAAACAAATCTGCAGCCTTTAACCGAGTCAACCACGCAATCCTTCTCCAATGAATCTCTTATGTTTTCCAGCTCAATGTGACTGCCCATGCTTGTTTCATTCTTACCTATTCAATCACAGCTAGAGCATCTCCAGCAGTCGTGTATCTTTCCCCCCGCACCCCTACCCCACTTTAACTCTGGAGTCTCCTAAGGATCTATCCTCTTCCTCATCCACATGCTGCCCTTGATGACATAATCCAATGACTCGGGTCAGCTTTCACTTGTACGCTGAAGATACTCAGCTCTACCTCTTCACCATCTCCCTCGAGCCCTCAAATGCCTTGCCAGAATGGTTGTCCTACATCTAGCACTGGATAAGCTACAATTTTCTTCAGGTAAACATTGGGAAGACTGAAGCCATAAACTTCTTTCCCTTACCAACGACTCAGGTTGAACTACACTGTTTGCAACTTCAGTATTCTATTTTACCTCAAGCTGAGCTTTCAACACCATTTTCTCTCCACCCAAACAATGCCTAACTCCATCTCCGTAATGTCACCCATCTCTGCCACTGCCTGCTCAGCCTCATCCATGCCTTTGTCCCCTCCAAACACAACTATTCCAATGTTCTCCTGGCCAGTCTCCCATTGTCCACCCTTTATAAATGACACCTCTTCCAAAGCTCTCCCCTTAGTCTATCCCGCAATAGGTTAAGTTCACCCATCACCCTTATCCTTGCATTGGCTCCTCAAAACCTCCCCAAAATTCTCATCCATGTTTTTAAATCTCTTTATGGCCTTACCCCTCCCTATCTCTGTCACCTCCTGCATGCATTGAAATCCCACCAGAACTCAACACTCCTCTAACTTTATCTGTTGTACTTCAGCCCCTCCCTTCAGCCACCATTGGTGACCATGCTGACAGCTTTCTAGGACATACGCTCTGGAAATTGCCCCCCCCCCTCCCCGCAACCTCTGCGCCTCTCCACCTCCTCCTCTTCCTTTAACACCTTCCTTCAATCTCATCTTTTTGACCAAGCTTTTGGTGAACCTTCTTAATGGGCCAGAAATTAGATTTGGCCATAGTGGACTGGAAACAGCTACTTGAAGGTAAATCAGTGTTAGAGCAGTGGGAGGCATTCAAGGAGGAGATCTGGAGGGTTCAGGTCAAATATGTGCCCTTAAAGAAAAAGGGTAGGACTAACAAATCTAGAGCCCCCTGGATGACTAGGGACATATAGGGTGGGATAAAGAAAAAACAAGAGAAGCTTATGTCAGATACCAAGGGCTAAATACTGCAGAACCTCTAGAGGAGTATAGAAAGTCCAGGAGTGAAATGAAAAGGGATATTAAGAAAGCAAAGAGAGAGCATGGAAAATGCTTGGCAAGAAAAATCAAGAAAAACCCAAAGATGTTTTACAAATATATTAAGTGCAAGAGGATAAGTAAAGAAAGGGTAGGGCCTATTAGAAACCACGAGGGTAATCTGTGTGTGGAGGCGAAAGATGTATGGTTCTTAATTAATACTTTGCATCTATTGTCACAAAAGAGAGGGGTGATTCAGACACTGCTATCGAGGAGGAGGAGTATGAAATATTAGATGAAATACACATAGTGAAAGAGGAGGCATTAAGGGGTTTAGCAGCTTTGAAAGTGGATAAGTCCCCAGTCATGGATGAAATGTATGCCAGGCTTCAAAGCGAAGCAAAAGAGGAAATAGCAGAGGCTTTGACCATCATTTTTCCAAATCTCTCTGGCTTCAGGTGTGGTGCCAGGGGACTGGAGGACTGCTAATGTGGTATCTTTGTTTAAGAAGGGAGAAAGGGTTAGACCGAGTAATTACAGGCCAGTCAGCCTAACCTCAGTAATGGGAAAATTATTGGAAAAAGTCATGACGGACAGGATACATCTACATTTAGAAAGACACAGATTAATTCGGGACAGTCAGCATGGATTTGTTCAGGAAAGTTCATGTCTGACTAACTTGATTGAATTTTTTGAGGAGGTAACCAGGAGGGTCGATGAGGGCAGTGCATATGATGTAGTGTATATGGATTTTAGCAAAGCTTTTGATAAGGTTCCACATGGCAGACTGATCACAAAAGTAATAGCCCATGGGATCCAGGACAAAGTTTCAAGTTAGATCCAAAATTGGCTCAGAGGCAGAAAGCAAATTGTAATGGTTGATGGGTGTTTTTGTGACTGGAAGGCTGTTTCCAGTGGGGTTCCGCAGGGCTCAGTACTAGGCCCCTTGCTTTTTGTGATATACATCAATGATCTAGACCTAAATATAGGGGGTTTGATTAAGAAGTTTGCAGATGATACTAAAATCGTCTGTGCAGTTGATAATTAAAAAGAAAGCTGCGGACTGCAACTGGTCAGTTGGGCATCATCATAGGCAATCCCTCGAAATCGAGGAAGACTTGCTTCCACTCTAAAAGTGAGTTCTTAGGTGGCTGAACAGTTCAATATGAGAACCACAGTTCCTGTCCCAGGTAGGACAGACAGCCGTTGAAGGAAAGCGTGGGTGGGACTGGTTTGCCGCACGCCCCTTCCGTTGCCTGCGCTTGTTTTCTGCATGCTCTCGGCGACGAGACTCGAGGTGCTCTTGAAATGTTTCCTCTGCCCACCTTGGGCTCGCTTGCTGTGTAGGAGTTCCGAATCGAGCGCTTGCTTTGGGAGTCTTGTGTCAGGCATGCGAACAATGTGGCCCACCCAATGGAGCAGTGCTTCGATGCTGGGGATGTTGGGCAGAACATTGGCAAATGGAATTTAATCCGGAGAACTGTGAGGTAATGCATTTGGGGAGGGCTAACAATGAAAGGGAATACACATTAAATGGTAGGATATTGAGAAGGATAGAGGAACAAAGGGACCTCGGAATACTTGTCTACAGATCTCTGAAGGTAGCAGGCCAGGTAGATAAGGTGGTTAAGAAGGCATACGGAATGCTTGCCTTTATTTGCCGAGGCGTAGAATATAAGAGCAGGGGGATTATGCTTGAACTGTATGAAACACTGGTTAGGCCACAGCTGGAGTTCTGGTCACCGCATTACAGGAAGGACGTTATTGCACTGGAGAGGTACAGAGGAGATTTATGAGGATGTTGCCGGGAGTGAAGAACCTTCGCCATGAGGACAGATTAGATGGGCTGGATTTGTTTTCACTGAAACAGAAGAGGCTGAGGGGAGACCTCATTGAGGTGTATAAAATTATGAGGGGCCTAGATAGAATGGATAGAAAGGGTTTATTTCCCTTAGCACTGAGGTCAACAACAAGGGGTCATAAGTTTAAAGTAATTTGTAGAATGTTTAGAGGGGATTTGAGGGGAAATTTCTTCACGCAGAGGGTTGTGGGAGTCTGGAATTCACTGCCTGAAAGGGTGGGAGGGGCCGAAATCCACACCACATTTAATAAGAACTTGGATGTGCACTTGAAGTGCCTTACCCTGCAGAGCTACGGACCGAGAGCTGGAAAGTGGGATTAAGCTGGATAGCCAATTGGCCTGCACGTACATTGTAAAGTCCTTACTCTACAGTATGAAACCACAAGAGACACATTCTTGGGACAAGGTCACTCTGTGACCTTGACTCTTTATTCACAGGACTCCAAAGACGATGACCCTACGTGAGACCTCCCTTTTTATACCTGTGTGATTAGGTAAGGAATGACTCCCACAAGTTCACCCCTTGTGGTCAAGGTGTGCATCTAGGTTGAGTGAATACAGTAATACAGTGGTGTTACATTGTGGTTACAGACATGACATCACCGCCCCCCCCCCACCCGCAAAGTTTTATTGGGATCATAGGTTTAGTCTTTCAGGTGGTCTACGCTCCCTCGTGGAGCACCGCAGTTGGGGCTCTGGTTGTTGGACACTGACGTGAGTGTCTGTCACCTGTGGTGATTCCAGCCTGTCCGGGCTGATCGCAAGGACTGTGCATTCTTCTGATTGCTCTTGTTGCTCGTTCACTGGCGGTGTTGTGAGCTCCATCTCATGGTCTTCTTCAGGTTCCTCCGAGTCGATGTGAACCTTTTTTTTACTTGGTCCAGGTGCTTACGGCATATCTGACCATTGTTGAGTTTTACCACGATGACCCTATTCCCCTCTTTGTCAATTACAGCGCCCTCAAGCCATTTGGCGTGATTGAGGATGAATACAGGATAATTTATTTCTATACATCTCCCCCTTGAATTACGGTCATGGTACTCATTTTGTGACTTGCACTTGCCCTCAACTATGTCGGTCAGGATTGGGTGAATGAGGGACAACCGAGTTTTGAGTGTCCGTTTCATTAGTAGCTCTGAGGACGGGCCCCCCGTGAGCGAGTGCAGTCGGGATCTATAGGCCAGTAGGAGACGCGATAGGCGGCATTGTAGGGAGGGTCCTTGAATCCTGAGCATACCTTGCTTAATGATTTGGACTGCACGTTCCGCCTGGCCATTGGAGGCCGGCTTGAATGGCGCAGTCCTGACGTGGTTGATGCCATTGCCCGACATAAACTCTCGGAATTCGTAGCTTGTGGAACATGGGCCATTATCACTAACCAGGATGTCTGGCAAGCCGTGGGTTGCAAAGATCGCACATAGGCTTTCCACGCTGGTGGATGATGTGCATGAATTCAGAATGATGCACTCGATCCATTTCGAGTAAGCATCTACCACAATAAGGAACGTCTTTCCCATGAATGGGCCCGCATAGTCAACATGAATGCATGACCATGGCCTGGTGGGCTAGGGCCACGGGCTGAGCGGGGCCTCCCTGGGGCATTACCCAGCTGGGCACACGTCGTGCACCTGCGAACACAGTGTTCCAGGTCTGAATCAATTCCAGGCCACCAAATGTGAGACCGGGCTATGGCCTTCTTCAGCACAATGCCTGGGTGCTCACTGTGGAGTTCCCTGATGAATGTTTCCTATAGTAGGCAGTCGGCTTGGATGCAGAGCTCATCCAGCCGTCTGTGGAACGGTCTGACCTCCTCAGGGCATGCTCTGTGTGCGGGTGTCCAATCCCCAGTCAGGACACATTTCTAAATCAGGGATAGGAGGGAATCTCTGTTTGTCCAGATTTTGATCTGGCAGGCTATGATGGGGGAGCCTGCACTGTCAAAGGCATTGACAGCCATGACCATCTCGATGTTTTGCTCCGCTGCCCCCTCAGTGGTGGCCAGTGGAAGCCTGCTGAGCGTGTCAGCGCAATTTTCAGTGCTGGGCCGGTGCCAGATGGAGTAGTCATAAGCAGCCAGTGTGAGAGCCCATCGCTGTATGCGAGCAGATGCATTGGCATTGATAGCCTTGCTGTCTGACAATAGGGATGTTAATGGCTTGTGGTCCATTTCTAATTCAAACTTCCTACCAAAGAGGTACTGATGCATTTTTTTAACACCATAGACACATGCAAGCGCTTCCTTCTTGACCAGCCCATATCCCCGTTCTGCTTGAGAGAGCGACCTGGAGGCATAAGCCACAGGTTGTAGTTGACCCTCAGCATTGCCCTGCTGCAACATGCACCTAACCCCATAGGACGATGCATCACATGTCAGAACCGATTTTTTTACAGGGGTCGTACAGGGCCGACAACTAGTTTGAACAAAGTAGGTTTCGCGCTCGATCAAAAGCTCGTTCCTGACAGTCCCCCCAAAATCAATCACAACCCTTACGCAGGAGCACATGTAGAAGCTCCAACAACATGCTCAAGTTCGGCAGAAAGTTCCCGAAATAGTTCAACAGTCCTAGGAATGAACGCAACTCCGATGTGGGGCCTGGGTGCTCGTCGAATCACCTCTGTTTTGGATTCGGATTCGGTGGGCCGAATCCCATCTGCAGCAACCCTCCTGCCCAGAAACTCAACCTCAGGAGCTAAGAACACACATTTAGACTTCTTGAGTCGCAGGCCTACCCGGTCCAGTCGGCGTAGCACCTCCTCCAGGTTGCGGAGGTGTTCCAGGATGTCGTCCTGGAATACGATCATTCCAGGAATGGATTTAAGCAGGCTTTCCATGTTTCTTTGAAAAATCGCGGCCGCTGATCGAATGCCAAACGGACACCTGTTGTAAACAAACAGCCCCTTGTGTGTGGTGATGGTGGTCAGTAGTTTAGATTCGTCGGCCAGTTCCTGGGTCAAATAGGCTGAAGTGAGGTCCAACTTGGTGAACAGCTTGCCGCCTGCCAGCGTGGCGAAAAGGATCTCCACTCTCGGGAGCGGGTATTGATCTTGTAGGGACACCCGATTGATGGTGGCCTTGTCGTCACCACAGATCCTGACAGAGCCATCCGCTTTTAGGACGGGAATAATGGGACTCGCCCAGTTGCTGAATTCAACAGGCGAGATGATGCCCTCTCTCAACAACCGGTCCAATTCGCTCTCGATCTTTTCCCGCATAGTGCCTTTGAAAGTCCTGACGCTAGGTTGGAATAGTGAATCGAATTGTTGTAGGACTTGTGAGTGCGAACTTCGCTCCACAGATGACATTGCGTGAACCTCCCCCCATTTCCAGTTCATCTCGGCTAACCAGCTCCACCCCAACAGTGCGGGACCATTGCCCGGGACAATCCAGAGTGGCAGCCGATTCACTACCTTATTGTGTGTGACCGCCAACATTGCACTGCCTAGCACCGGAATGATTTCTTTAGTGTAAGTCCGTAATTTTGTCTCAATACGTGCTAATTTGGGTCTACTGGCTTCTCAAATTGCTGAACGCCCATGAGTGACTGGCTGGCCTCCATGTCCAGCTCCATGCGTATTGGGATACCATTTAATAAAACCCTCATCATCATTGGTGGCGTTTTGTTGTATGCACTGTGAATATTCGCCACATGGACCCGCTGAACCTCGGCGTCCATCGATTTGCCCCAAAAGTCATCCTGCCTCAAAGAACCCTCTTCTGGTCCATCCGCCTCATATATTAGTCTGGTTGCAGGCTTCCTGCACATTCGAGCTCAGTGGCCACTGAGATTGCAGTTCCTGCAGACAAACTGTTGAAATCTGCAAGATCTGGCTGAGTGTTTTCCCCCACACCTCCAGCATGAGTTAAAGTTTCCATTGTTGGGAACAAAGGGACTATGGCCAGGCATTCTGCGCTAACTGTCCCTTTGACTGCTCTTAAGTATCCTTTTAGTGGGTGCCAATGGCCCCATCCTGGGCCGCATTGTCCACTGTGATGGCGTGAATGTCCATTCAGCCTGCCATTGTCTCTGTTGACGTCCTACTCTGGGGTCTATTGCTGCCTGGGGAGTGATGTGCTGCCCCTGCCTGCCTGCAGGGCTCTGAGTCGCATTAATGATGTTGACTCCCTGATCCATCGCCGCGTTAGAGGCAGAATTGCACGCGTATATTATTTTCGTCTCTTCCTCCCCAGCCATGAAAGTTTGAGCTATCAACGCCGCCGCTTCCAAGATCAAATCCTTGGTCTCAATTAATTTGCGGAAAATTCCCGCATGACCGATGCCCTCGATAAAGAAGTCCCTTAGCATCTCCCCCCTGCAGGCATCTGTGAACTTCAGATGCTGGCCAAACGTTGGAGGTCCGCTACGAAGTCCGGTATGCTCTGTCCTTCACGACGTCGGTGGGTGTAGAATCTGTGTCGGGCCATATGTATACTACTCGCCAGTTTGAGGTGCCCCCCGATCAATTTGCTAAGTTCTTCAAAGGTTTCGTCCGCCGGCTTTTCGGGTGCTAGTAAGCCCTTTATGAGCGCGTAAGTCTTTGGTCCACAGCTGGTCAAAAGATGAGCCCTTCGCTTGTCGGCCGCTGCATCCCCCAGCCATTCTTTCGTAATGCTTTGCTGAAGCCTCTCGACAAAATCATCGCAGTCTTCCCCAACACAGTACAGTTCCTCTGTTATACCGGTGGCCATTCTCGTGGGTCATGAATTCCTGTTTCTCGTCGCAAATGTAAAGTCCTTACTCTACAGTATGAAACCACACGAGGCACATTCTCGGGACAAGGTCACTCTGTGACCTTAACTCTTTATTAACAGGACTCCAAAGACGATGACCCTGCGTGGGACCTCCCTTTTTATACCTGTGTGATCAGGTAAGGAGTGTCTCCCACAAGTTCACCCCTTGTGGTCAAGGTGTACATCAGGGTTGAGTGTATACAGTAATACAGTGGTGTTACATTGTGGTTACATACATGACATACATGATGGACCGAAATGGCCTCCTTCCGTGCTGTAAACTTCTGTGATTGCCAAACGAACTCGAGGTGACATGAGGAAAAACATTTTTACACACGAGTATTTAGGATTGAGTATCTACTGCCTGACAGGGTGGTGGATACAGATTCAATAGTAGCCTTCAAAGGGAAATTAGATAAATACTAAGAAGGAGAAAAAAATTGCAGGCGAATGGGGAAATAGCGGGGAAATGGGACTCACTGGATTGCTCTTTGGCAGAGCCAGAGCAGAATCGATGGGCCGAATGATCTCTTTCTGTGGAGGCTCGGGGGGAGAGGTGGGAGGGTCCAATATCGCCTGCAAGACCCAGAAGTAAGTTCAGCCTGTCTGTCAGTGTTTTTTTTCCTCTCACTCGCCTTCAGTGCTGATCAATTTAGCACTGTAAGGCAAAGGCTAAGATCTCCGGGCAGCTTCGATGAGGCTCACATCCTGCATGAGAGCGCTGTCTCTGACATGTTTACCAGTCAATTTACCAAGGACAATGCTGGATGTGTTGTTTATGTATAATATAAGTATACTCCCTGTACACTCAATGTACAGTTACATAGGACTACTGGATGTACCTTCACACTGTATACACTATGCTTGTACCACCAGAGGGTGCAACTGGTGGAGACCTAGGGGTCACCTGTATAAAAGGGAGCTCACCATACTGTACCCTCACTCAGGAGCTGTAATAAATGGACTAAGGTCACCACAGTTCAATTACAATACCTTGCCTCGTGCAGTCATTAGTAGAGTGCTTACAGACACAATAACTGGCGACGAGATTACGAATTTCCATGCGAAAATGATTAACCTTGGCACGTTTCAACAATTCGGTGATGGGAAAGATTGGGAGGGCTTTGTGGAAAGGCTCGAACACTTCTTCACTGTGAGCGACCTGACGGGAAACAACCCGAACTCACTGGCTGATAAGCACAGAGCCATCCTGCTCAGCAGTTGTGGGCCCACTGTCTATGGTCTCATCAGCGACTTGCTAGTCTCAGCGAAGACAACAGCCAAAGCATATGCGGAGCTCATAACGATGATACAGGAATAGCTCAAACCTAAAGAGAGCATTCTCACAACCAGACACCGGTTCTACACCCACCGGCGGCCCGAAGGCCAAGAAATTGCAAAATATGCTGCAGATCTCAGACGATTGGCTGCACCATGTGATTTTGGCGACCACCTCACCGAAGCGCTTCAGGACACCTTTGTTATTGGAATCGGCCATGGGGACCTCCTCCACGGGCTGCTCTCTGCGGACACCACGGTCACCCTGCAGAAGGCAATTAACGTGAGCCAGGCGTTCATGGTCTCGGCTTGCGATTCCAAGCGGATGACTCACCCTCAGGACTCTAACCCGGCACATATTGTGAACCGACTGCCGTCTTTTCGAGACAAGGCTGCTGCAAACAGTCTCTCTCAAGGAAGAAAGAACAGAACCTTGAGTCCCGCAACCCTGAGTCCGCCACATAGGGCCAACCGGCCAACCCCATGCTGGCGCTGTGCAGCAAATCACAGGGCCCACCAGTGCCGCTACAAAGACTATACTTACAAAGGCTGTAACACGAAGGGCCACTTCCAGTGAAAGTGCAAGAGAAATTGTACTCACCGAGTTGATGAAGAGTTGGCCGATCATCCGGACTCCAGCGACGATGAAGAGGGAGTCCATGAGGCAGCTCAGCCCCACGATAGAAACATGGAAAATAGGTGCAGCAGTAGGCCATTCGGCCCTTCGAGCCTGCACCACCATTCAATAAGGTCATGGCTGATCATTCACCTCAGTACCCCTTTCCTGCTTTCTCTCCATACTCCTTGATCCCTTTAGCCATAAGGGCATATCTAGCTCCCTCTTGAATATATCTAATAAACTGGCATCAACAACTCTCTGCGGAAGGGAATTCCACAGGTTAACAACTCTCTGAGTGAAGAAGTTTCTCCTCATCGCAGTCCTAAATGGCTTACCCTTTATCCTTAGATTATGTCCCCTGGTTCTGGACTTCCCCAACATCGGCAACATTCTTCCTACATCTAACCTGTCCACTCCCGTCAGAATTTTATATGTTTCAATGAGATCCCCTCTCATCCTTCTAAACTCCAGTGAATACAGGCCCAGTCGATCCAGTCTCTCCTCATATGTCAGTCCTGCCATCCCAGGAATCAGTTTGGTGAACCTTCGCTGCACTCCCTCAATAACAAGAACATCCTTCTTCAGATTAGGAGACCAAAACTGAACACAATATTCAAAGTGAGGCCTCACTTACGCCCTGTACAACTGCAGTAAGGCCTCCCTGCTTCTATACTCAAATCCCCTAGCTATGAAGGCCAACATACCATCGGCCTTCTTCACCGCCTGCTGTACCTGCATGCCAACTTTCAATGACTGATGCATCATGACACCCAGGTCTCGTTCACCTCCCCTTTTCCTAATCTGCCGCCATTCAGATAATATTCTGCTTCGTGCTTTTGCCACCAAAGTGGATATCCTCATGTTTATCCACAGTATACTGCATCTGCCACTTGTTTGCCCACTCACCTCACCTGTCCACGTCACCCTGCAGCCATTTAGTGTCCTCCTCACAGCTCACACCGCCACCCAGCTTAGTGTCATCTGCAAGCTTGGAGATATTACACTCAATTCCCTCATCGAAATCATTAATATATATTGTAAATAGCTGGGGTCCCAGCACTAAGACCTGCGGAACCCCACTAGTCACTGCCTGCCATTCTGAAAATAATCCGTTTATCCCGACTCTTTGCTTCCTGTCTGCCAACCAGTTCTCTATCCACGTCAATACACTATCCCCAATACCATTTAATTTTGCACACCAATCTCTTGTGCCAAAAGCCTTTTGAAAGTTCAAGTACACCACATCCACTGGTTCTCCCTTGTCCACTCGACCAGTTACATCCTCAAAAAATTCTAGAAGATTTGTTAAGCAGGATTACCCTTTCATAAATCCACGCTGACTTGGACTGATCCCGTCACTGCTTTCCAAATGTGCTGCTATTTCATCTTAATAATTGATTCCAACATTTTCCCCACTACTGATGTCAGGCTAACCGGTCTATAATTACCCATTTTCTCTCTCCCTCCTTTCTTAAAATGCGATGTTACTTCAGCTACCCTCTAGTCCGTAGGGACTGATCCAGAGTTGATAGATTATTGGAAAATGATCACCAATGCATCCACTATTTCTAGGGCTACTTCCTTAAGTACTCTGGGATGCCAACCATCAGGCCTCGGGGATTTATCGGCCTTTAACCCCATCAATTTCCGTAACACAATTTCCCGCCTAATAAGGATTTCCTTCAGTTCCTCCTTCTCACTAGACCCTCGGTCCCCTAGTATTTCTGGAAGGTAATTTGTGACTTCCTTCGTGAAGACAGAACCAAAATACTTGTTTAACTGGACGCCATTTCTTTGTTCCCCATTATAAATTCACCTGAATCTGACTGCAAGGGACCTATGTTTGTTTTCACTAATCTTTTTCTCTTCACATATCTATAGAAGCTTTTGCAGTCAGTTTTTATGTTCCCAGCATGCTTCCTCTCATACTTTATTTCCCCCCTCCTAATCAAACTCTTTGTTCTCCTCTGCTGTATTATAAAATGTTCCCAGTCCTCAGGTTTGCTGCTTTTTCTGGCCAATTTATATGCCTCTTCCTTGGATTTAACGCTGTGCTTAATTTCCCTTGTTAGCCACGGTTGAGCCACATTCCCCATTTCATTTTTACTCCAGACAGCGATGAGGTATACGGATTGTTTACTTGCACCACCGAGAGTTCTCTGTTGAAAATGGAAGTCGAAATCAACGATGTTCCAGTCATGATGAAGGTGGACACAGGGGCGAGCCAATCACCGATGAATGAGGCGGCCTTTGAGTAACTTTGGGACAATCCAATCGAACGACCTAAAATGATCCCAATCCAAGTGAAGCTGCTCACATACACAAACGACACCACCCCAGTCATTGGCAGCGTGGATGTCTAGGTGTCCCATGACGGCGCGATGCACAAGTTACCTTTGTGGATCGTTGCTGGTGAAGGTCCAACGCTGCTATGAAGAAGATGGATGAAACAAATCCATTGGAGCTGGGAAAACCTCCAGCCTCCGGCGATCAACGTTCTATGCGGCCCCGAAGTTGGGTCCAGCACAACACCTGAGAAACCAGCCGCTCAGCTCGACTGCGTGGAGACAACACAGACCGCTCAACCCAACGGCGAGATGATCCAGCCCAAACGACTCGGCCTCACCTTCCAGGCTCCAGTGGCAGGTCTCCGGAGGAAGAAAATTGGCGCAGAAGGCAACTTCCCTGTTTCCGTGGCAGAATCTGGGGAAAAAAGGATCACTGCAGCCTACCTCATGGAGAGAAAGAAGATGGCGCCCACGCCACGAGGTGAAGTGCCTGAAGTAAAGATGGCGGCGGCCAGACCACTAGGGGCAGCGTTGATGGAGCAACACATGATGCTGAGCAGCAAACCAGATTGGGGTAAAGTTTGCAAGGCCCTCTTAAAGGAGACCGGCAACCCAACAATTAAAGGGACAGTTCCACTCTTTATACAGTGATGCCGGTGATACATATGGAAGCAATGCAATTGACAAATGCAAGTATGTAAATGTAACTAACCATGTTAAGTCGGGCAATTGCGGTCAGAACCAATGTATGAAGACAGTAAATTAAGTAATAATGTGCGATGCCAGGTCTACATGTACGCCAACAAAACAATGGGCAACCTCCCATCGGAATCAGGTCCAGCGGGCTACCCAATGATGTAGCCTGCGCCTCCGGGACCAATGTGATGCCCCAGGGAGCGTGGCCACACACAGAGGGAGCATACCAGCTGCAGCGCCAGCAATCAGCGGATGGCAAAGGCACCACCACCGGTACCCTGTCCCCGATCGGCTCTGCCTCTCTGGCCACAGGGCCAGTATCGGGAGCAAGAAGGTAGCACCCTCCAGACCTCCCAATGGGACCTGGGATGACCAGGCTCCCAATATCACTGAAGGGCAGCAAGGAGACACTGCAGCCCTCAAAGGAGGACAGGGAGGCCACACATTCCTGTGGCTCTGCCCACCACTAGGCAATGGCAATGGCCCTGAGACTCAGCCAGATGAGCGATCCGAGCCCACCCAGCTGGCAGGGGGCGCAGCGCCGCCATCAGATAACCCTGGACACCCACCTGCATCTACACAACCCAGGGGCAAGACTGTGATACCATGTATGTACCTTACTTGTGAAACGTACTTGTTCCACTACTGCAGAACTCAAAGAGTGATGTAACTAATCCTTTGTTTTTTTTTGTTCTTTCTTTCTGTACATGTATGCACATGCAGGTGTTGAGCCACACATGGTCTATGTATTGGGGGGAAATGGGTGTATGTAGCCATGGACACACATGGATCACACCCAGAACCCAAGACGGTGACACTTTATGGCAGAAGATCAGAGAGATTTAACGCTAACGCCCATTTCAGGTCGCTCGCGGTAATGCCCAATTTCAAAAATGGAGACTAGGGGCTTTGAGAATGGGCGACAAGCCGGCGATCTGAAAACGCATTTTTACCGCCCACACCAGAAATAACGCCCATTTTGAGCGATCTGCGCAAAAGTGTAAAATCTAGCCCATAGTTTTTTGATTATTTAATCAAGTTCATTGTACTGGAAAAATAAAGTCCATTGTATTGGAAAAATAAAGTCTTTGTCTGTGTCTCAGTGCTCTTGGTGTCCGAAGCCCATGGGGGAAAAGTCCTACAACACTAAAGTGTTCTCCAGCACAGTGAAGTTCCATTGGGCCATGAGAGGGATGATGGTGAAAGGGGATAGGAAGTGGGAATGCCGACCTCACCCATTTCCCCCCCCTCCCCACCCAACCACAGTCAGTATCCCACATCCTGCCTCGTCTCCTGATGGCTGAGTCTGCCCCTGTACAGGTGCAGGTGGAGCAGTCTTTGACGGGGCCCTCGTGGGCTCCAAAACCCAGAGGTCATCAGCCAAGAGCATTTCAGCAGTCAGAGCAGGGATCTGAGCAGTCTCACTCTACCTCTGCTGAAGCCACAGGAGTTGCACCACATAGCAGCTGTGGAAAAGGAAGAGTAAAGATTTGCAGTTGCTCAAGGCTATGCACATGGCTGTTTGAGTAAATTATATGTTATGAAGTTTCTGTTCTTTCGTAGAATCACATAAATTTTATGATTTTACACCAAATTCCCATCTTGCCCATTCTGAATGGCAAGTCACCTTTTAACTGGCTTAATGAATGGGAAGATATGAATTGATTGGGAGCAATGGGAGATGTGTAAGGTTGGTTGTTTGCAGGACTGCTTTGTGTTAGTGGGATTTGCGGGAGGGTGGGTGGGGGGAAGTGCGACCATTGCATGTGCTTGTGACATGGGCCCACTTGTGCAACCTAAGTGAACCTTGCATTAATAAGGGCATCCACGGCATCCTGGGCAGCAATATGAGCAGCTGGTGCTGCATTTCCCTCATCCACTTCCTCCTCCTCCTCCTCGTCCAAACCATTCGAAGAGGATCCACGCTCTGTGCCTTGTTCCCTCTGCAGGTCTAACCTTGCTGCTGCCCAATCATTGGTCGGGTTTCTGTTGGGCGTCATCAGCCAAGTTTGAAGTGGGTATTCCTTGTCTGCTAGCAGTATGCTTGCAGATCCAACGAGGTCAGGCAGCTTGCACTCCGCAGGACAAAAGCATCATGGCAGCTCCCGAGCATTTTGCACACACCTGCAGAAATAGCTTTTCGTGGTTGCACACCAGCTACACCTCAATGGAGTGGAGGCCCTTGTGGTTGATGACTACTCCTGGTTGATCTGGGGGTGCGCAAATTGCCACGTGTGTGCATTCAATGATGCCCTATGCCTGTTGGAAGCCAGCCAGAGATGCAAACCGAGCGCTCGCTCATTCTGACTGGCATAATCACAGAGGAATTTCACATAATTCCTGGCCCTGGAATCAGTCACCTGTCTTATTCATTTGTGGGCCGCTAACTGGGAGATCCTGGATATATCTCTGGCAGAGCCCTGGAAGGATTTAGAGGTAAAAGTATTGAGGGCGGTAGTGACTTTGACAGCTATTGGTAATTCATGGCCGCCAGGTTCAGCAGGGAGCAAGTCTTCTTCTAGGAGGCTGCAGATGTCTGCCACCACCTGACGCAACAACCTGAGTCCCTGAAACATTGCTGTTCTGACATGTCAAGGAAACTCAACCTCTGCTTGTACACCCTGTGGTTGTGGGCAACGCCTCCTGTGAGCTGATCCCCTCTCTGCTGCTCCCCTCTCCACCGCCCCCATTCTGCCGTCCCCACCCTGCCGTCCCCCACTCTGCCGCGCCCCTCTACACCGCCCCCTCTCTGCCACCCCCCTCTCTGCCTCTCCCCTCTCTGCCTCTGCCTCTCCGCTCTCTGCTGTCCAGCTGCAGCCCCCTCAGTAGTTGGCTGCTGCTCCTGGTGCTGGTCATGTTGCTCCTTATCCGAGGTTCAAACTAAGGCAGCCAAGGCCCCAGCTATCCTGATGTGATTCAGAAAACCCCCACCAAAGTATAGGAAATAAACTCTCAGCAAAGATACTGTGAACAAACCTTTTCCCACCAGTAGGTCCGAAAGCAGCTGTGAGTACTGAGCACTTATTAAAGTATTTAAATTAGTTTGAAAAGCCTTCTCAATTGCCTTGCTTTCACTGGCGTTTCAGGAAGCTCGAGAAACCCGTGGATGTGCCATTAAATTTAAAAGTGAGTTGAAATATCGCTCTAATTGAGCGATTAGCATATGTTAATAGGCAACACATCTCCCCCGAGGGGTTGCACATGACCAGTCTAATGTGCCCGAGTTAAATGCTGAAGTTGATGGGTTGGAGCCGGATTCCCGACATACACACGTTTGCCAGTTTTAACACCACCCCCTCACCCAAACCTACGTGCTCCTCCAGGTTAGCATTCCTCCACATAGGTCCAAAGTTACCTCTTTCCTCCCAAGCATGCAACAATTAACACATTTAATTATTTATATAGTGTATCCCTAACTCTGAAAGAAATTTATCTAATTTTCATTTGAATGAGTGATCCTCGGCTGACTGTTGAAACAGATTAATAGGGTCCTCTATGACATTAATGACTAGCTCTAAATGGCTGAAAGAGGAATAATTCATAATAATGTCATAATCCAACAATTTTCCGATCTCTATTAAATTCAAAGGGGACCCTCATGGGCAGAGCAAACTTTTATCGGCTTTGGCAAGGCAAACAGCGGAGTGACATAAATCGTCCAGCTATTTGCAGCAATTGGAACTGATGGCGCATCTCGTTTACTCCGCAAATCCCTGGATTTTTTTTATTTCAAATTAATAACGGTGAATGTCATTCTAATGAGGCAAAATCCCAGCAAATTCTGATCCATTATCTCCTTCTTTGGCTCTGCCTCTCTAAAGTGCCTTGGGATTTTTTTACATTAAATGCTGTATAATTGCAAATTGCTGTTGTTCTTTTCATAGCTATTAAGGGGATGAATTATGATTCAGCAACATTCTTTCAGATTTTACAGTTTCAATGCTCAAATGTACATCCTAGATCTGGGAATGTGCAGTGAGTAAATTTGTGCATTCCTGCCAGTAAGCTAAAGGAGAGAATGAAATTAAGGGGCTAAAATCGCCCCTTTTGATAAGGCCTCTGACCGCCTGAAAGCAGCAGCTATGGGGCGGCGTGGAATGGCCGCTGAGTCGCAGCGGACTGGCCAATATTCGTGGCGATACCCTCATGGGTTTTTGCTGCGGCGTGAAGATCTGCCCCACTGCCTCCACTTCTGCCCTGCTCCTGTAGATGCGCCGTTAACGATTTCATCAGAGCGCGCACTGCAACTGACCTGCCCCGGAAGGTAAATTCACCTCAAATAACCTGTCAGTGCCAACGACAGGTTTTTGGGTCGGTACACAGTGCTTACTCAAGACTGCCAGTGGCCTTTAAAGGCGAGGTGCGTGTAGCAACATTCTTGACGGCGAGATTTTTGCGGACTTTTCCAAACTTTGCGAGCTGCCTTGCTCACAGCGGGATTGAGTGATAGTGGGCTCGGATCTTCAATCTCAACAACAGAGAGCCGTCATTGTGGAGTTTCTGCTTGTGGAGGAGAACTAACAGTGCTGGCAGCGGAATGCCTCCTGCACATTTTGCACAGCAGGAAGGCAAACAGGAGAAGGCGGTGCTGTCTCCAACAGCTCGAGAAGCAGCGGGCAAGGGACACAGCACACATGGCTGAGGAATATGCCGAAGGCCATTGAGATGGTGACAGACCTGAACCCAGAGAGGTGTCCAGGAAGGACCTCATGAAGGGCTAGCCTTCAGGAGGAGGGTCAGGTATGCTGACCCCCCCCCGCACCAGATCGTGGGCGAGATGGACAGGATGCAGAATACGCAGGAGGCTGATGCTTGCCAGCAGCAGGCTGCAGAGGGTGAGAACCAACAAGAGCATGAGAGACAAGTCAATGAGGCAGCTGTCTGAGGAAGATGCCAACATAGACGTGGAGACAGAAGGTCTTATCGTCAAAGGGTCTACAGACAGCAGTTCTCATACATGGACCTGACGGATGACCAGTGTCTCCGGAGACTGCGATTCCGCAAGGACATCATAACGGAGCTGTGCAATCTCCTGTAGCCAGACCTACAGCCTCAAACAAGGTTGAGGATAGCTCTGACCGTCACAGCCAAGGTGACCATAGCACTCAATTTCTATGCAGCTGGATCTTTTCAAGCTGCAACAGGAGACATATAGAACATCTCCCAGTTCGCTCCACACAGCTCCATCCGTCAGGTGACAAATGTTCTCGATAAGAGGAAGAGGGACTGCATATCCTTACTGATGATCTGGGAGAAGCAGTTGGAATGGCAGACCAGATTCGTGAGGATTGCGGGCTTCCCCAGGCTTCAGGGCGCCATAGACTGCGCACCCGTCGCATTGAGAGCACCGCAGAACAATCCCGAGATGTTCAGAAACCGCAAGGGATTCCACTCCCTCAGTGCTACTGGTGTGCGACCACCACCTCAAAATCATGGCAGTTGATGCCCGATATCCTGGCAGCAGCCAAGATACTTTCGTCCTGCGCCAGGCGTCTTTGCTGGGCCAAACCAAGATTGTGTCTGGCTTCTTGGAGACAAGGGCTACCCACTCTGCACTTGGCTGTTGACTCCCATTTGCAACCCCAGGACTGCTGCACAGCAAGCTTACAATGACTTTCATTCAGCCACCAGGGGCTTAATTGAGCTGTGCATCGGAATCATTAAGCTGAGGTTCCGTTGCCTGGATCGCTCTGGTGGAGCAGTGCAGTACTTGCCTGAGCGGGTCTCCCTATTCGTGTGCGTCTGCTGCATGCTTCACAACCTGGCAATAATGAGGGCCCAACCATTGGAGGACGAGCCAGCAGTACCACCTGAGGAGGTGGACCAGGAGGAGGCGGCGCAGGAGCACGATGTGCACGAGGAGGAGGAGGAAGAGTCAAAGCAGGATGTGGGTCGGCAGCCACGCAGGAGGCGGCTTTGCCATCTGAACCTAGCAAGGGAAGTGCAAAACCATCTCATCGCTGCTCGATTCCGACGAGTTCATCCGCACTTTACTTTTCATCTTTGCATCTCCGTGGGCAACCCAATGAGCACTTTCACACATCATTGCCCACAGTGAAATGAGAGAACTGCTCAGATAGTGAAACACAAAATAAAGATTTATTACATCACAAATAATGGATGCGCAAAACATACACATTATCATTTCTCACCCTTGTGCATTTCCTTATAAGCCCTCTTATGCATGCCTATTCTGGAACTACACGCAGTATCTCCCATGTAGCTGCATCATGGCTCTGGGAAGACTGCTGTGTTTCAGGTGCAGAAGCTACAGATATCCTTCTGAAAGGGCCAGCTGCAGACTGGGCCGCATCCTCCTCGGCACGTTCAATCAGAACTGGCTGGGGTGATTCCATGCTTGGCAGCAATGGCAAAGTGCCAAGTCTCGATTCAGGAATGCTGTGATCCTCAGAGAGAGCACATCAGGATTCTGGTTCGAAGAGCCTGCGCCACTCCTTTGGGGCAGCACCTCACCATCCCCACCAATCTGCTGGAGCACAGGTCGGTGGGGTAGCGCGACACCTGAAGGTCCCCCGTGGACCGCGGTGGACCCAGCATGATGGCAGCAGTCAGATCTTGCATGGCATCCAGCTGAGACTGCATGAGAGCAGACACAGTCTCGATGCCACCAGAGACGACTGCAGTAAGACACTCCGTGGCCTGTTGCTCAGAGTGCATGATAGCATTCTGAGCTTCCAGGGCAGCGGCTATTCTCTCCAAAACAGCACTCAGATGCTTGTTTCTTTGTGCCTCTGCTGTAATGGCAGCTGCCACATCGCCCACCACAAGCGGCACACAGTCACTCTGGGAGTCCACCACCGTCTGCACACTGGCAATGATGGGCTCCATGATGTGCACAGAGCTGTCCATAATGCGAGAGGCAGACTCCTCCATGCTCCTGATCACTTGCCAGTGCCCCCAACATCTGCGAATGCATGGCCTCCACCCTTCTTTCATAAACCCCAACTTTGATGGGCTCATCAGAGTCCTGTTCAGCAGAACTCCCATGCGCACTCGCCTCCCGGAGAGATGGCACCCAAGTTTGCCTGTGCCCTTCACCATGCTGCAGTTCACTCTGTTAAATCCAACAGTTCCGACTGCATACTCCCAGCATCTGAGCTGCTGCGTGCGAGTGTAGGAAACAGTGATGTGGTGCTGGCAGCACTGTCCTCCTCTCCCGCGCCCTCATCGGACATGCCGGCAATATCTACAATGGGCTCAAGGGGGTCCTCTTGACTATGGCTGCCACTCGCCTCAAGGGTCTCGGTCTTGCTGTGGCACACACTCAGGGTCTCATCTGCAATCAGCAATGGCACAAGGGGTGCCGTGAAGATGAGGTAGGGCATTGCAACATAGAAACATAGAAACATAGAAATTAGGTGCAGGAGCAGGCCATTCGGCCCTTCGAGCCTGCACCGCCATTCAATAAGATCATGGCTGATCATTCAACCTCAGTACCCCTTTCCTGCTTTCTCTCCATACCCCTTGATCCCTTTGGCCGTAAGGGCCATATCTAACTCCCTTTTGAATATATCTAACGAACTGGCATCAACAACTCTCTGCGGTAGAGAATTCCACGGGTTAACCACTCTCTGAGTGAAGAAGTTTCTCCTCCCGCCCTAAATGGCTTATCTCTTATTCTTCGATTGTGACCCATGGTTCTGGAACTCCCCAGCAATGGGAACACTCTTCCTGCCTCTAACCTGTCCAATCCCATCAGAATTTTATATGTTTCTATGAGATCCCCTCTCATTCTTCTAAACTCCAGTGGATACAGGCCCAGTTGATCCAGTCTCTCCTCATATGTCAGTCCTGCCATCCCGGGAATCAGTCTGGTGAACCTTCGCTGTACTCCCTCATGCAGCAACATGCAGCAAGCAGCTTGCACATTATCATAAGCAAACGCACGGTCGGCGCTGGCACTTTCAGGGAGAGACGGCATTGGATGAAGGCCTTCACTTACCAATGCTGCCCTCAGCGGGGTCCATATGACCGGTTGCCACAGGGGAGGCATCATGTGGGCCCACTAACCTCTGAACCCTTTCTTCAATATGAGGCAGCTGCTAGATCTTGGCCTTGCCCCTACTGGTCCTCTGTTGCTCCAAACGGTTGTGGGAGACCTTGGGCTGCAAAGCAAAGAAGGCTTGCTGAGTAGCAGTGTCATGAGGCCTCTGCAATTAGTGCAAGTGTGGGACCATTACATGCAGGGTAACTCTGAAATGAAAGGGAGCCTCCATTGTGAGAACACACACATATGTATATACAAAAGTCTCAGCAATCAACTGCTGCTTCAGTGACTATATAGTGAAGGTCAGAAATAAGAGAGGTGAAGGAGAGGCTCGCAGGTGGAAGGTGAGGCGTTGCGGGAACACGTACTCACTTTCATCAGTCGAATGATGTCGTTCAGCCTTTTGCGACATTGGGTGGAGGTGCGGTCATGAATGGAGTTCCCCGACACCTCCACAGCGATCTCTCTCCAGGCATTCACAAGCACAGTGCGAGTGGGTCAGCCTGTGTTAGGATACAGAACGCATCTTCTTCCCTCCATAGCTTGGATCAGGATCTCAAGTTCAACATCTGAAAAGCCTCCATAAACCTGCATTAGCCATTCCTTGGTAAGCAACAGAGACAACTATTTTAGTTGTGCACTTTAATCAAGTACCCCCTGGTTAAAGGGGGGGCACACTCCAAACACTTTCAAACAAGTAACCCCTTGCTTTTTTTTGGTTTTTGGTTTTTTTTTTGAGGGCACGAAAAACACAAATAAAAAAATGCCCATTGACTAAAAGGTGGAGGGGCACTAAAACCGACAATTAAAAAAAATAAACTTCAGACATTAAAATCAAATTAAAATTTGGTTTACGGCGGTGACGATGCACTCCAGTTCCTCCGGCGCCCACCTCTCGCGGAAGGCCGCGAGCGTACCGGTGGACACCGCGTGCTCCATCTCCAGGGATACCCTGGCTCGGATGTAACCGCAGCAGAGAGGCAGGCAGTCGGGCTGAACGACCCCCTCGACCGCCCGCTGCCTGGACCGGCTGATGGCACCCTTGGCCATGCCCAGGAGCAGTCCTACGAGTAGGCCTTCCGACCTGCCCGCTCTCCTCCTCACAGGGTGCCCAAAGATCAGGAGTGTGGGTCTCCAGAAACTGTGACAACTATTTTAGTTGAATCAGTAATCAAGTGCCCCCCTGATTAAAGTGGGGGCACACTACAAAAACTTTTCAAGTGCCCACTTGTTTTTTTTTTTGAGGGCACTAAAAACGCAAATTATACAAGTACCCCCGGCTAAAAGTGTGGGGGGGGGGGAGGGGTCACTAAAACCGACAAACTTAAACAAACTATACTTTGGACATTAAGATCAAGTAAAAATTTGTTTGCCGGGGTGATGATGCACTCCAGCCCCTCCGGTGCCCACCTCTCGCAGAAGGCCATGAGTGTACCGGTGGACACCAAGTGCTCCATCTCCAGGGACACCCTGGCTCGAATGTAACCACGGAAGAGAGGCAGGCAGTCGGGCTGAACGACCCCCTCGACTGCCCGCTGCTTGGACTGGATGAATGCCCCCTTGGCCATGCCCAGGAGCAGTCCTACTAGGAGGCCTTCCCACCTGCCCGCTCCCCTCCGCACAGAGTGCCCAAAGATCAGTAGTGTGGGACTCAAGCAACAGAGACAACTATTTTGTAGAAAACAATCAAGTGCCCCTGATTTTAGGGGGGGCGGTTACACTCCAAAACCTTTGCAGGTGCCCCTTGTCTTTTTTTTCCTGAGGGCACCAAGACACAAATTATACAATTGACATCTGGCTAAAAGGGGGTCACTAAAACCGACAAATTTAAACAAATGAAACTTTTGACATGGTTCAAATTTAAATTTGTTTGCCGGGGGTGATGATGCACTCCAGTCCCTCTGGCACTCACCTCTCACGGAAGGCCACGAGCGTACCGGTTGACACCGCGTGCTCCATCTCCAGGGACACCCTGGCTCGGATGTAACCATGGAAGAGAGGCAGGCAGTCGGGCTGAACGACCCCCTCGACTGTCCGCTGCCTGCAACGGCTGCTGGCCCCCTTCGCTATGCCCAGGAGCAGTCCTGCAAGGAGGCTTTCCGACCTGCCGCTCCCCTCTGCATAGGGTGCCCAAAGATCAGGAGTATGGGACTCAAGCAACAGAGACAAGTATTTTGTTGTAATACTTTAATCAAGTGAACAATTAAATCAAGTGCCCCCTGATTAAAGATTAAAGGGTGTGAACACACCAAACACTTTCAAACAAGTGCCCCCTTGTTTTTTTTTGAGGGCACTAAAAACACTAATTAAGCAGCAGAGACAACTCTTTCATAGAAAACAAAATGAACAGTTAAATCAAGTGCCCCCTGATCTGGGGGACACTCCAAACACTTATCAAGGCCCTTTTTTGTTTTTTTGGGGGGGGTTTGTGTGTTTTTTGTGGGTTTTTGTTTGGTTTTTTTGGGCATTAAAACAATACATTATACAAGTGCCCCCTATAAAAGGGGATGGGGACACTAAAACCCGGCAATAAAACAAATTAAACTTTAAAACTTATAAAATCAAATTAAAATTTGGTTGCCGGGGGTGATGATGCACTCCAGTCCCTGCGGGGCCCACGTCTCGAGCAGCAGAGACAACTCTTTTAGAGTAAACAAAACAAACATTAGATCGAGTGCCCCCCCAATCTGGGGGACACTCCAGACACTTATACCTGCCTTCTTTTTTTTTGTGTTTTTTTGGGACTTTTTTTGACTTTTTTTGTGATTTTTTGGGGCAATAAAATCATAAAGTTTACAAGTGCCCCCTATAAAAGGGGAGGGAGACACTAAAAACCATGGCAGTTAAAACAAATTAAACTTTAAAACATAAAATCAAATTAAAATTTGGTTGCCGGGGGTGATGATGCACTCCAGTTCCTGCGGGGCCCACCTCTCGAGCAGCAGAGACAATGTCAGTGCTCAGGGCCCAGCTGTAAAGCCTGCCCTTTCAGAAGGCCAGGGAACAGCTGGCTCGTTAGCAGCAAATCAGCACCAGCTGAAGGTCACGGCCCAATCAGCCACTCCGGCCCCACACTGCTGCAAACAGCCCTTTCCCACTCATGACTTTCAGCAAAAAAAAAGAATTTCGCTCTGCTCGCCGGATACAGCGGTAATGCTCGCCAAGAAGCATTAGGTGCGCCTCATTTCGGGCGGAGGTCAATTTCAGCCCCAAACTCTTAGCTAATGCATAATCAGTGATTTAAGAGCCACTTAAATCTTTAAGTGCATTGGCAAAGTCAATTTCTCCCGTGCTGGTTTCTTTATATCATATCATCAGTAAAGAAAGAAACACTTTAATTTATATAACCCCTTTCACGACCACTGGGCATCTCAAAGCGCTTCACAGCCAATAAAATACTTTGGGAGTGTAGTCACTGTTGTAATGTAGGAAACGCGGCAGCCAATGTGCGCACAGCAAGTTCCCACAAACAGCAATGTGATAATGACCAGATAATCTGTTCTTTTGTTATTTTAATTGAGGGATAAATATTGGCCAGTACACTGGGGATAACTCCCCAGCTATTCTTCGAAATAGTGCCATAGGATCTTTTATGTCTACCTGAGAAAGCGGATGGGCCTCAGTTTAATTTCTCATCTGAAAGACGCCACCTCTGACAATGCAGTGTTCCCTCAGCACTGCATTGGAGTGTCAGCCTAGATTTCAGTGCAGAAGTTCCTGGAGTGGTGCAATTATGATTAATTATGACATGTTTACCACAATTCTCAAATTATGATATTTTCAAATTTTGACACACTTTGCTGAAGATAAAGCACTTTCTATAAGTGTGAACGACTAGTTTTATCATCCTGACAGGAGCTAGGATCATGTCACCTGCTCATGGTGTGCCTCCAATTAACACCTAAGAAGAACACACTGGTCAACAAATTGAAGTATGAGCCAGAAGTTCTTTCCACAAAACCTGAGATTTAAAGCTGAGGTAAATACTTATATTTGAACTAACACAACAGTAAAAGCAGTTCAGCTGATGATTGGCACCCCGTTGCTGCAGTGTATTAATGCCCAATGATCCCTGAAAGTAGCAGGCCAAGTAGATAAGGTGGTTAAGAAGGGATACAGAATACTTGCTTTTATTTGTCGAGGCATAGAATACAAGAGCAGGGGGGTTATTCTTGAACTGTATAAAACACTAGTTAGGCCACAGCTGGAATACTGCATGCAAGTGAAGTGAGAGGTCCAGCCACTGTCGCCGGGGGGGATGAGTCCTAACCGCCGCCGTTGGAGGAGGCCCGATCGCCTGGTCGTCTGGTCGGAGGCTCACCTGGCTCGCTGGGCATCATCGAGGATCGGGATCGGGTGGGGCAGCTGAGTCAACATCCAAGGAGGAAGTCGCTGAAGGAGGGAAGAGGTCCAGGTTGCCGCTACAGGAGGCTCGGTCGCTGCTGGTAGCTCGGTAGTCGTCGTCGTCATCGAATGGACCATTTCCCATACCTTGGGAGCCTCTTATCAACAAGAACAGACAGTGACGATGAGATCCAACACAACCTCCAGTGCGCCAGTGCAGCCTTCGGCCGCCTGATGAAAAGAGTGTTTGAAGACCAGGCCCTCAAAACTGCCACCAAGCTCATGGTCTACAGGGCTGTAGTAATACCCGCTCCCCTGTATGGCTCAGAGACATGGACCATGTACAGTAGACACCTCAAGTTGCTGGAGAAATACGACCAACGATGTCTCCGCAAGAACCTACAAATCCCCTGGGAGGACAGATGCACCAACGTTAGCATCCTCGACCAGGCCAACATCCCCAGCATTGAAGCACTGACCACACTTGATCAGCTCCGCTGGGCAGGCCACATTGTTCGCCTGCCAGACACGAGACTCCCAAAGCAAATGCTCCACTCGGAACTCCTTCACGGCAAACAAGCCATAGGTGAGCAGAAGAAATGTTACAAGGACACCCTCAAAGACTCCCTGATAAAGTGCAACATCCCCACTGGCACCTGGGAGTCACTGGCCAAAGACTGCCCTAAGTGGAGGAAATGCATCCAGGAGGGCACTGAGCACCTCGAGTCTCATCGCTGACAGCATGCAGAGATCAAGCGCAGGCAACGGAAAGAGCGTGCGGCAAACCAGTCCCACCCACCCTTTCCCTCAACGATTATCTGTCCCACCTGTGACAGGGACTGTGGTTCTCGTATTGGACTGTTCAGTCACCTAAGGACTCATTTTTAAAGTAGAAGCAAGTCGTCCTCGATTCCGAGGGACTGCCTATGATGTTGAGTGCATGCAGTTCTGGTCACCGCATGCCAAGAAAGATGTGATTGCACTAGAGAGGGTACAGAGCAGATTTACGAGGATGTTGCCTGGACTGGAGAATTTTAGCTATAAGGAAAGATTTAATCGGCTGGGTTTGTTTTCTTTGGAGCAGAGGAGGCTGAGGGGAGACCATATTGAGGTGTATAAAATTTTAAGGGACCTAGATCGAGTGGATAGGAAAGACCTATTTCCCTTAGCAGAGGAGTCAACAAACAGGGGGCATAAATTTAAAATAATTGATGGGAGTTTTAGAGGGGATTTGAGGTGAAATGTCTTCCCCCTGAGGGTGGTGAGGGTCTGGAACTCACTGCCTGAAATGATGATAGAAGCAGAAACCCTCACCACATTTTAAAAGTACTTGGATGTACACTTGAAGTGATGTAACCTGCAGGGCTACGGACCAAGAGTTCGGAAGTGGGATTAGTCTGGATAGCTCTTTGTTGGCTGACAGGGACACGATGGGCCAAAATGGCCTCCTTCTATGCTATAAATTTCTATGATTCTGATTCACAAAGTGCTGTACCGTGGAACAGTGGATGACAGATTTGTTACTGTGATTCCTCATACAGTCCCTCAGCCAGGCCATTTGTGGATAGCTTGCAGCTGATGCCTCCCTCTGCTTGGACAGAACATTGTAGGTTGCCTCAACCAAGTTGACTCTTGTGTACCTTCTAGCTGGAATTAATTGAGGCTCTGAAGATGTCAAGTATTCATCCTTTTACCTAGGGAACGGTGCATGAAGTATGTGTGTCCATGTGTGTGGGGGGAAGGGCGAAGGAGGGATTCATTGAAGGATAACAGAGAAAGATAAAATACTTCTCTAGACTATACTTATTTATGATTCAAAATGGCAGAGAAATTGCCACTTTAGGCATGTACACAAAGATTGTGTTGATACATATAATTTTTTTTTAATATGAATAATATTTTGGTATTTTTTCCGAATAAAAATGACTGCCTACCTTATCTCCTGCTGAAAGTTTAAACTGAGATGGCATTTTCTTTCGTGGCCTTGCATTCTCATTGTCACAAGCTTTTTCAATTCCATGTCACACGATAGGATTTGACTACCTTTGATCTTGTTGCCAGCTCAGTTGTCATCATATTGATATTGGGCCAGACTTTTAATATTAATATTTTCAGGCATTGTAACACATTAATGGTCTCCGGAATTCATTACAGCTATTTTTATTTTCCTACGGGTAAGACAGACAAAGTACAGCAGAATATAACATGCATATGGGAGTAAATATATGGTTGTGGGTTCAAGTCCCACTCCAGGGACTTAAGCACAAAAATCTAGCCTGACACGCCCAGTGCAGTGCTGAGGGAGCGCTGCAGTGTCGGAGGTGCCGTTTTCAAATGGGACGTTAAACCAAGGTCTCATCTGCTCTCTCAAGTGGACAGAAGAAATCCCATTACACTATTTCAAAGAAGAGTAGGGGAGTTATCCCTGGTGTCCTGGCCAATATTTATCCCTCAATCAACACAACAAAGAACAGATTATCTGGCCATGATGACATTGCTGTTTGTGGGAGCTTGCTGTGCACAAATTGGCTGCTGTGTTTCCCACATTACAACAATGACTGCACTCCAAACGTACTTCATTGGCTGTAAAGCGTTTTGAGATGTCCAGTGGTCGTGAAAGGCACTGTATAAATATAATCTTTCTTTCTAAAAAAAAAGTCTCCTTTTTATATGAAGAATAAACAGCAGAGAATAAAAAGGAGGCTCCTTCTGTAAGAATGTTGCAATCATTCAGCATGTAGATGTCACAGCAATGGCAAGAAAAGCTGGCTAGGTTCAGTTGCATTTTTTTACAGGAATGACAGCCTTACACCATATCAACACTGGGCATCAACAGAAAAATGCAATCACGGTAAGATCAATCTCGACGTTACATTGAACTAACACAATGTTGTAAAAAAAAATGATGAAAAGGAAAAAAATAACCTGCAGATAATGGAACTTGGAACTTTGCTGGACCTGCATGACAATTCTGTCAACATCTATAAGGGGAAAAATTCAGCTCTCTTGAAGGGCCTATGGCCAAATCATTAAGCTGTCTTTTCTCTTTTCAGGTGCCGACAGACTTGCTGTGCACTTGAGCACTTTCAGTGTTATTTTATTTTATAAATAAGCACACACTGTGCGATATTCGCACAGGAGCGAGTTACTGCCTTTGTATCAAATTCCTCTGTCTGTTATTTTGAAGGGAGGTTCTCATGTCTTTGTCAACATTAATTAATGATTGAGACATAGTACAAAGACCAACATAATGGAATAAAAAAAGAAAATGCTGGAAATCTTAGTAGGTCAGGCAGCATCTGTGCAGAGAAACAGAGTTAACGTTTCGGGTTGGTGACCCTTAGTCAGAATAATGGATTGGATAAAAGCCAACCATGAGGGAATGAAGATGGAGCTAAGGAAGGTAAGCTAGAGAGAAATATTGACAGGCAGAGAATAGAACTTTAAATAAATATCGCTCAGGAAAGAAAGAACGTGCATTTAGATAGCACCTTTCACAACCTCAGGACGTTCTATAGTGCTTTATAGTTAATGAGGTACTGTGAAGTGTTGTCGCTGTTGTACTGTACATCAAGGTCCAGGTCGGTGATTGGAGCGGGGGCAGGTACAGCAGGAGCGGCGAGGTCGGGGCGAAGGAGCGGCGAGAGATCGTAGAGGGATGTGATCGGGGCCCAGGAGAGGCGAGGGCCCAGGGGCAGCACGGGCCAGCCCACACTGTGATTGTGTGCGTGTTAAGCCCGGGCAGCAGAGCAGGTCTCCGGTCGTCTTGGTTAATCCTTGCCACTGGACCAAGACCTAGCTCTGTCAAGTCCGTGTGGTGGCAGGTGTGCAACGGTCACCACACATTAAAAAAATCCACGCACAGGCACCTTCCACCCCACACTATCCTTTTTTAGCATGGAAGCAAGTCATCCTCGTTTCGAGGGACTGCCTATTATTGATTGGTAGGGAATGTGGTAGCCAATTTGCGCACTGCAACTCCTGCTGACAACATTGCGATAATGACAAGATAATCTGTTTTTAGTAATGTTAGTTGTGGGATAAACATTGGCCAAGACGACCCTGGGGAGAACTCCTCTGTTCCTCTTCGAAATAGTGCCATGGGATTTTTTTCGCCCAACTGAGAGAGGGCAGGCGGTGCCTCGGTTTAACATCTCATCTGAAAGACGGCATCTCCTGTAATGTACGTACATAAGGTCTGCCCAGCAACAGGGGGCATTACCATCGGACATCCTAGGGTCATAGGTACACTCGTGCTGGGCCTGGAATATAACCTGAACTTAACCTTTGTATCTTCACTTCTGGAAGCCATTAAAGACTGACAAGGTTACACCTAGTCACTGGCTCACAGTACGGAATTCATTGTATCATTTCATACACAACTGGCAAAGAGGCAAATACGAACCCACGCAAAAGTATGGCGAGCATGATCGAGTACTGTTGGAATTCTCGACAGATTCAATAAGGGAGAGAATTGGTGAGATTTCACGGATCGTCCAGACCAGTATTTCATGACCTACACAAAGACAAGGATGCTGAGAAGCGCAAGGCAGTTCTTCTCAGCATCTGTGGCCCCACGGCCTATGCACTCATCAAGAATCTGCTCTTCCTACAGAAAAGGATTACAAAGAACTGTGTGCTCTAGTTCAGAAACACCTTAAACCTATGGAAGGAATCCTCATATCCAGATATCGTTTCTATACTCATGTTCATCCAGAAGGCCGAGGGCGTAGCGACATTTATTGCCGACCTGAGACGTCTTGCAGGGCCTTGCAAATTTGGGCCTGCGTTGGAAGACATGCTGCGTGACTTTTTCGTGATCGGGGTCAACCACGAAGCGATCTTAAGTAAGCTGCTGGCTGCGGGGACGTCGGACCTCAGCAAGGTCATCACCATCGCCCAGGATTGCATGTCCACGCAGAAAAGCATGAAACAGATACCGCAACAAAACAGGAACTCCACGGCAAGTACTGTGTACAAAATTGTATCGACGGCCGACGGAGCTGCACATGGCAGGGCCTACTTGACTGCATCTGCAAGACCGGGAGCCGCTCAAAGTTTGCCATCGAGCGCCTACTCGACTGCGTATGCGAGAATAGGAGCCGCACAAAGCCCGCCATCGGGCGCAAATCTGAGTTCAACATATTGGAGTTGTGGGGGCAATCACCGACCCCATCAGTGCCGCTTCAGGCAGTATGTATGCAGAGGTTGTGAGAAAACGGGGCATCTTCAGCAGACGTGTCCACAGCAGAGCAAGCGAGCTGCGACACATCACGTGAATGATGATCAATTCAGTGTGGCTCTGGCGATGCAGCCCGAGGCATTTGAGAGCTCCAAGGAGGAAGTGTATAGCGTACATGCGTTCCTAACAAAGAGCCAACCGATAATGATGGAGGTAAAATTAATAACAAAGAGCCAACAGATAATGATGGAGGTAAAATTAAACGGCGTGCCAGTATCCATGGAATTAGACACGGGTGCGAGTCAATCGCTAATGAGTCAGAGAATTTTCGAAAAGCTGTGGGAGACCAAGGCAGAGAGACCCAAGCTGAGTCTGATGAATAAGAAGTTGCGTACCTACACCAAAGAGCTCATACCAGTGATCGGTAGTACAGCAGTAAAAGTGTTGTATGAGGGAGCGGTTCATGATCTACCATTATGGATTATCCCGGGCAACGGCCCATCATTATTCATCAGGAATTGGCTCGAGAAAATAAATTGCAAATGGTACGATATCAAAGCTTTGTCATCAGCGAATGATGATTTGTGTGCTCAAGTGCTGAGCAAATGACCCTCACTGTTTGAACCGGGAATTGGCAACTTCAAGGGAGCAAAGGTGCAGATTCACCTCGGCAAAGACGCAAGGCCCATTCATCACAAAGCCAGGGCGGTCCCGCACATGATGAGAGAAAAGACCGAGCTCGAATTGGACAGGTTACAACGCGAGAGGGTCATCTCACCTGTCGAATTTAATGAATGGCCCAGCCTCAATGTTCCGGTGTTAAAGAGCGATGGCACAGTCAAGATTTGTGGAGACTACGAGGTCACGATCAACCGAGTTTCGAAACAAGATCAGTACCCGCTACCGAAAGCTGATGACCTGTTTGCAAAGCTAGCTGGGGGAAAATCGTTCACCAAATTGGATCTAACGTCAGCCTACATGACACAAAAACTGGTTGAATCATCAAAGAAACTTACGTACATCAACATGCACAAAGGATTGTTTATTTACAACAGGTGCACTTTTGGCATTCGGTCGGCGGCAGCCATATTTCAGAGAAACATGGAGAGCCTATTGAAATCCGTCCCCAGGACCGTGGTATTCAAAGACAACATCCCAGTCACAGGTCGTGACACCGCCGAGCACCTGCACAATGTGGAAGAGGTTCTGCATCATCTGGACAAAGTGGGACTCAGGCTGAAACATTCGAAGTGCGTTTTCGTGGCACCAGAGGTCGAATTCCTTGAACGAAGGATTGCTGCAGACCGAATCAGGCCTACAGATGCGAAAACAGAGGCCATCAAAAGCCGCCCAGGCCCCAGAATGTGACGGAGCTGCATTTGTTCCTGGTCTTCTCAGCGACTTCGGTAACTTCTTATCCAATTTGAGCACAGTATTAGAACCTTTGCACAAGCTGCTCAGAAAAGGAGATGACTGGTTGTGGGGTGAATTTCAAGACAGAGCCTTTGAGAAGGCTAGAAATCTGTTGTGCTCCAACAAGCTACTGGTACTGTAAGACCCATGCAAGCGTCTAGTTTTGACCTGAGATGCATCGTCCTATGGGGTCGGCTGCATACTCCAACAAGCCAATGAGTCAGGCAAACTACAACCAGTTGTATATCTGACGTGAAGCCTGGCCAAGGTGGAAAGAGCCTACGGCATGGTAGAAAAAGAGGCTTTGGCATGTGTTTATGAGGTAAAAAAAATGTACTAGTACCTGTTTGGGCTTCGCTTCGAGCTGGAAACCAATCACAAGCCGCTTATATCGTTGTTCTCGGAACATAAAGGTATCAATACCGACACATGGCCCGCATCCAGAGGTGGGCGCTGACATTATCTGCCTAAGTTTATGTCATTCGCCATAGATCAGGCACCGACAACTGCGCTGATGCATTGAGCCAGTTACCATTGCCCACACCGGAGGTGGAAACACCAAGGCCCGCAGAGCTACTCATGGTCATGGATGCCTTTGAGAGTGAAGGGTTGCCTGACACAAGTTAAGACCTGGACCAGCAGATATACCATTTTGAGTATTGTTGGGGGAGATGGCTCAGGAGGGAATGGCAGCAGCAGCCAAATTCATGGCACCAGGGGTGGTTCTGCTGCACAGGAGGGCAGGAAAAAGAGTGGGAGAGCTATAGTGATAGGGGATTCTATTGTAAGGGGAATAGATGGCCGTTTCTGCGGCCGTAAATGAGACTCCAGGATATATTGCCTCCCTGGTGCAAGGGTCAAGGATGTCTTGGAGCGGCTGCAGGGCATTCTGGAGGGGGAGGGTGAACAGCCAATTGTTGTGGTGCATATAGGTACCAACGGTACAGGTAAAAAATGGGATGAGGTCCTACAAGCTGAATTTAGGGAGCTAGGAGTTAAATTAAAAAGTAGGACCTCAAAGGTAGTAATCTCAGGATTGCTACCAGTGCCACATGCTAGTCAGAGTAGGAATAGCAGGATAGTTCAGATGAATAAATGGTTTGAGGAGTGGTATAAAGGGGAGGAATTCAAATTCCTGGGACATTGGAACCGGTTCTGGGGAAGGTGGGACCAGTACAAGCCAGACGGTCTGCACTTGGGCAGGACCCACAGAACTGATGTCCTAGGTGGACTGTTTGCTAGTGCTGTTGGGGACAGTTTAAACTAATATGGAAGGGGGATGGGAATCTACGCAGGGAGGCAGAGGCAAGTAAAAAGGGAACAGAAGCAAAAGGTAGGAAGGAGATAGGTCAGAGTGGAGGGCAGAGAAATCAAGGGCAAAAATCAAAATGGGCCACATTACAACATAATTCTAAAAGGACAAAGAGTATTAAAAAAATAAGCCTGAAGGCTCTGAGTCTCAATGTGAGGAGCATTCGTAATAAGGTGGATGAATTAACTGCACAGATAGCTGTTAATGGATATGATGTAATTGGGATTACGGAGACATGGTTCCAGGTTAACCAAGGCTGGGAACTCAACATCCAAGGGTGTTCAATATTCAGGAAGGATAGACAGGAAGGAAAAGGAGGTGGGGTAGCATTACTGGTTAAAGTGGAGATTAATGCAATAGTAAGGAAGGACATTAGCTTGGATGATGTGGCATCTATATGGGTAAAGCTGCGAAACACCAAAGGGCAGAAAACATTAGTGGGAGTTGTGTACAGACCATCAAACATTAGTAGGGAGGTGGCGGATGGCATCAAACAGGAAATTAGGGATGCGTGCAATAAGGGCACAGCAGTTATCATGGGTGTCTTTAATCTACATTTCGATTGGGCTAGCCAAACTGGTAGCAGTACTGGGAGGAGGATTTCCTAGAGTGTATAAGGGATGCTTTTCTAGACCAATATGTCGAGAAACAAACTAAAGATCAGGCCATCCTAGACTGGCTCTTGTATAATGAGAGAGGACTAATTAGCAATCTTGTTGTGCCAAGCCCCTTGACGAAGAGTGACCACAATATGGTCGAATTCTTCATTAAGATGGCGAGTGACACATTTAATTCAGAGACCAGGGTCCTCAACTTAAAGAAAGGTAACTTCGATGGTATGAGACTTGAATTGGCTAGGTTAGACTGGCGATTGATACTTAAAGGGCTGAAGGTGGATAGGCAATGGCAGACATTTAAAGATCACATGAATGAACTACAACAATTGTACATCCCTGGGTAAGGTGGTTCAACCATGGTTAACAAGGGAAATTAGGGATAGTGTTAAATCCAAGGAAAAGTAATATAAATTGGCCAGAAAAAGCAGCAAACCTGAGGACTGGGAGATATTTAGAATCCAGCAGAGGAGGACGAAGGGTTTAGTTAGGAGGGGGAAAATAGAGTACAAGAGTAAGCTTGCAGGGAACATAAAAACTGACTGCAAAAGCTTCTATTGATGTGTGAAGAGAAAAAGATTAGTGAAGTCAAACATAGATCCCTTGCAGTCAGAATCAGGTGAATTTATAATGGGGAACAAAGAAATGGCAGACCAATTGAACAAATACTTTGGTTCTGTCTTCACGAGGGAAGACACAAATAACCTTCCGGAAATACTAGGGGACCAAGGGTCTAGTGAGCAGGAGGAACTGAAGGATATCAATATTAGGCAGGAAATTGTGTTAGGGAAATTGATGGGATTTAAGGCCAATAAATCCCCAGGGCCTAATTGTCTGCATCCCAGCGTACTTAAGCAGGTGGCCCGGGAAATAGTGGATGCATTGGTGGTCATTTTCCAACATTCTATAGACTCTGGATCAGTTCCTATGGATTGGACGGTAGCTAATGTAACCCCACTTTTTAAAAAAGGAGGGAGAGAGAAAACAGGGTATTATAGATCGGTTAGCCTGACATCGGTAGTGGGGAAAATGTTGGAATCAATTATTAAAGATGTAATAGCAGCGCATTTGGAAAGCCGTGACAGGAGCGGTCCAAGTCAGCATGGATTTATGAAAGGGAAATCAAACTTGACAAATCTTCTAGAATTTTTTGAGGATATAACTTGTAGAGTGGACAAGGGAGAACCAGTGTATTTGGACTTTCAAAAGGCTTTTGACAAGGACTCACACAAGACATTAGTGTGTAAAATTAAAGCACATGGTATTGGGGGCAATGTATTGATGTGGATAGAGAACTGGTTGGCAGACAGGAAGCAAAGAGTAGGAATAAGCGGGTCCTTTTCAGAATGGCATGCAGTGACTAGTGGGATACCGCAAGGTTCAGTGCTGGGACCCCAGCTATTTACAATATACATTAATGAACTAGACAAAGGAATTGAATGTATTATCTCCAAGTCTGCAGATGACACTAAGCTGGATGGCAATGTGAGCAGTGAGGAGGATGCTTAAAGGTTGCAGGGTGACTTGGACAGGTTAGGTGAGTGGGCAAATGCATGGCAGATGCAGTATAATGTAGATAAATGTGAGATTATCCACTTTGGTGTCAAAAACAGAAAGACAGAATATTATCTGAATGGTGACAGATTAGGAAAAGGGGAGATGTCATGATACATCAGTCATTGAATGTTGGCATGCAGGTACAGCAGGCGGTGAAGAAGGCAAATGGCATGTTGGCCTTCATAGTGAGAGAATTTGAGTATAGGAGCAGGGAGGTCTTACTGCAGTTGTACATGGCCTTGGTGAGGCCACACCTTGAGTATTGTGTACGGTTTTGGTCTCCTAATCTGAGGAAGGACATTCTTGCTATTGAGGGAGTGCAGCGAATGTTCACCAGACTGATTCCTGGGATGGCAGGACTGACATATGAAGAAAGTCTGGATCGACTAGGCTTGTATTCAGTGGAATTTAGAAGATTGAGAGGGGATCTCATAGAAACGTTTAAAATTCTGACGGGACTGGACAGGTTAGATGCAGGAAGAATGTTCCTGATGTTGGGGAAGTCCAGAACCTGGGGTCACAGTCTAAGGATGAGGGGTAAGCCATTTAGGACAGAGATGAGGAGAAATTTCTTCACTCAGAGAATTGTGAACCTGTGGAATTCTCTACCACAGAAAGTTGTTGAGGCCAGTTCATTAGATATATTCAAGAGGGAGTTAGATGTGACTCTTACAGCTAAAGGGATCAAGGGGTATGGCGAGAAAGCAGGAATAGGGTACTGAAGTTGCATGATCAGCCATGATCATATTAAATGGTGGTGCAGGCTTAAAGGGCTGAATGGCCTACTCCTGCACCTATTTTCTATGTTTCTATGTTTTTATGTTTCTATCGGTTGTAAAATGTTCTGTTCTTAACGGGGACTGGTCGACCATCCCCAGGGAAATGGGTGATGAAACCAAACTGTACAGCCATCACAAAGATGAGCTTTCCATCCAGTTCGACTGTTTACTGTGGGGTAATCGTGTTGTAATGCCCAAGAAAGGCAGGGCGAGAAAGTACACATCCCGGTATTGTCATGATGAAGGCCATCGCCATGTTTGGTGGGCTGGCATTGACTCGGACTTAGATTCGTGCGTGCATCAGTGCAGCACTTGCATGCAGTTAAGCAATGCCCCAAAGGAAGCTCCGCTCAGTCTGTGGTTATGGCCATCCAAACCGTGGTCTAGAATCCACATCAACTTTGTGAGCCCCTTCCTCGGTAAAATGTTTTTTGTGGTGGTGGATGCATACTCCAAATGGATAGAATGTGTGATCATGTCATCCAGCACTTCCACTGTCACCATTGAGAACCTGAGAGCCATGTTTGCCACACATGGTCTGCCAGATATCATTCTCAGTGACAACGGACCATGTTTCCCGAGCCTGGAGTTTCAATAGTTCATGAAATGCAACGGCATAAAACACGTGAGGTCAGCCCCGTTCAGACCCGCGTCCAATGGTCAAGCAGAGCGGGCAGATCAAACCATCAAGCAGAGACTGAAATGCGTAATTCATGGTTCCTTGCAGACACGCCTGTCATGCATACTGCTCAGTTACAGGACAAGGCCACACACGCTCACTGGGGTCCCAACTGTGGAACTATTGATGAAGAGAGGCCTCAAAACCAGGCTCTCTCTAGTCTATCCTGACCTTAACGATCATGTTGAAGCCCAACGTCAACGCCGGCAGTGGTATCATGACTGCGCCGCAGTGACACGCGACATATCTGTAAACGACCCAGTGTCTGTACTTAACCATGGTCAAAGGCCCAAGTGGCTCCCGGGCAATATTATGGATAAGTGGGTAACCGGGTGTATATGGTTAAGCTCAAGAATGGGCAGATGTGCAGGAAACACATTGATCAAATCAAGCTAAGATACACTGACGAACCGGAACAGTTGGAAGAAGACATCGCGAACTTAGACGACCAACCAACTCACGTCCAGCCATCAGAAGAACCCACTGTGGTCAACGCCCAGCACCAAGTCGTAAGAGACTCGAAAAGCACTGGGATTGTACTGAGATGGTCAACCAGGGAGCAAAGGGCTCCGGATCATCTGAACTTGTAATATGGACTTGTACCAAGAACTGGGGGGAGCGGAATGATGTAATGTATGTACATAAGATCTGCCCATCAACAGGGGGCACTACCGTCGGAGGTCCTCGGGTCATAGGTAAACTCGTGCTGGGCCCGGTATATAACTGAACTTCACCTTTGTATCTTCATTTCTGGAAGCCATTAAAGACTGACCAGGTTACACCTGGTCATTGGCTCACAGTACGGAGTTCATTGTATCATTTCAGACACCACACCTCTGACCATGCAGCACTCGCTCAGTACTGCGCTAAAGCATCAGCCTAGATTATGTGGACAAAGTTTCTGGGGTGGGGCATGAACCCATGGCCTTCTGACTCGGAGGCGAGGGTGCTATGACGTAAGCCGAGGCTCATTAGCATATGCAGGGCACTAACGCCCGTTTTAGTTGGCTACCCCAGATGCCTGAAAATTACCCACGGTCAATTTCGAACCCAATTCGAGTGGGAGCAAGTTCATATGGATTGTAACCACCACCAGCAAACAATTGGGCCTAATAGGTCTGTTTCTGAGCTGTAAATTAGGCTGAATTTTCGGCTTTTGAGATTCCAAGGCGGTAATGGTGGCAGGGCAGTCCTGATACCGCCTGGAAAAAGTTTGCGCCCGCATCTGCAAAATTTGGCAAAAAATGAATTTCCATGATCGGGGGCGCAAAATCAGGGATTATTCAAGGATGTTTTTGCACCATAGCCGAAAATTGCGGCATTATAAAAGTTTTGTTGATTTAAGGAACTTCATTGTTGCTCAGTGCCCTGCAACATAACATTGTATATTGTATGGTTTTACTTTGATGGGGTGAGTTTTTGTTACTTTGTTGCAGTAAAATATATAAATCATCCTTTGCTATTGGTGTCTTGTGCATCATTCCAATGTTCACCAGAGATGTGCCTTTATGGGGGCACATATCATGTCCAGTATTAGCTCCATCCCTCAGTTTCCTCCATTTAGGAGAGCCGGTCCATTATGAGCTGGCGACATGCGACTCTTGGTCCGGCAGCATCTCCACACTGCCTCCTCCGTGGATGGGGTGGCTATACAATGGGGCTTCGCCAGGCTTCTCTTCATCGTCCTCCTCATCCTAAGGTGGGCATGCAATCCCCACTGGCAATGTCTCGCCCCTCATGATGGGCAAGTTGTGAAACATGCAACATACTTCAATGAATTTGGATACCTGTTGAGGGGAGTATTGAAGGCTGCCTCCAGAATGGTCCATGCATCGGTCTGCCTGTTTGAGATGGCATATTTCTGTCAGCACTTCCTTTCAGAAGCGCAGCCTTCTCACACACTGCTCCTCAGAGAGCTGGAGGTATGAGCGTTAGTGCCTGTAAACCCATGGGGGTAAGCCCTCCTCCCCCAACATCTTTGGCCTCTCCTCATCCGTGGGCCAACATGGCCAATAGCCTTTCTTCTAGCTGGAAGCCGCCTGGCAATAGCATGGAGCATGAAACGCTGGCGAACTAGTAATGCCTGCGTTAATTTCTCTCACTGAAGATGTAAGTGGACTGTAATGGCTGTAATCACGTTGTGTAATGTGCCCACCCATTGCAGTCAATTTGACCTGCGATATAGGAGCCTCATCTCTCCATTTAAATACGTTGCCAATACTGCCTGCTGCACCCTGGGAATGCCAGAGGCTAAACTTTCCTTTCATTTTCAGCGGGTTGTCGGTGATTTTCTTGGTGGTACGTCTGTTTTTCTGCCCGGCGAAAATTTGCCCCTTAGTTTTTCAATGGTATAGCCCAAATCTCAAAACTCCCGCCGGGACCAAACCGCCGCTGTGCACCGCCGAGAAAACCACCAGGGCGTAAGTTTGGCCTCAACGTAAGACCATCCAGATCACCGAGGGAACCTCCCTGTGAAAGCTGCTTAAATAGGTTGTTATATCTTGAATAAAGAGTCAGACTAGATACTGCAAGCTCAAAGTAAGGTGTGAACATCGTCCTTTATTACAGATCTCAGAGTGCCTCTCCAGCCTGTGAGGCCTCCTTATATACAGGTGCTCCCAAGGGATTGTGGGATCCCTTGGGACTCCAGGGGATAAGCCCTCTGGTGATCAGACATGGTATTTACAGGTTTACATACATAACAACACTCCCCTCGCCAAAGTCAATAGTGTAACTATTTACAATGTGAGTCGATCTGGGGCCTTCCTTTCCCTGGTTGATCGTCTCGGTGCAAATGCTGGTTTTGATGAGTCATTTGTTGGACCCTCACTGGGCTGCTATGCAGCTGGCCTTGCTGGGCTGCTGGGGGTGGTGAGTTCTGCTGGGCTGCTGCTGATGATGGGTTCTACTTTGTGGTCAACTGCTGGGTCGGTTGCCACTTGTGTTTGTGTTGGAGGGTCGAAAAAGGAGGAGTCTATTGTGGGTTGTCCTGGATAGTCCGTAAATCTGAGTTTGGTATGGCCCAAGTGTTTCCTGCAGGTGAGTCCATTTGAGATTTGACCACAAACACCCTACTCCCCTCTTTGGCCAGAACAGTGACAGGAAGCCACTTGGGACCTTGTCCATAGTTCAACATAAATACAGGATTATTTATCTCAATTTCGCGATCATGATATGTATTCTGTTGAAGCCGCCTGCTCTCTACCTGTTCGTGTAGATCAAGGTGAACTAATGAGAGCCTTGTCTAAAGTGCTCTTTTCATGAGCAGTTCAGCGGGAGGGACCTCAGTTAGCGAGTGGGGTCTTGTGCATATCTGAGCAGGACTCGGGATAAGCGAGTCTGCAGTGAGCCTTCAGTTAACATTTCAAGCTCTGCTTGATTGTTTGAACTGCTCGTTCTGCCTGACCGTTGGACGTTCGTTTAAATGGGGCAGATGAGACATGTTTGATCCCATTGCGGATCATGAACTCCTTGAACTCGGCACTGGTAAAGCACGGCCCATTGTCACTTACAAGGACATAAAGCAGACCGTGCGTGGCAAACATGGCCCATAAGCTTTCAATGGTGGCAGCGGACGTGCTTGCCGATATTATCACACATTCAATCCATTTGGAGGATGCATCTACAACCACTAAGAACATTTTTCCCAAGAATGGGCCTGCATAGTCGATATGGACCCTGGACCACGGTTTAGAGGGCCAGGACCATAAACTTAATGATGCCTCCCTGGGTGCATTGCTTAACTGTGAATATGTATTACATTTGTGCACGCAGGACTCTAAGTCTGCATCGATACCGGGCCACCACATGTGGGATCTGGCTATCGCTTTCATCATTACGATGCCTGGGTGGGTGCTGTGGAGATCACTAATGAAAGTGTCCCTGCCCTTTTCTGGCACAACTACCCAATTTACCCCATAGGAGGCAGTCAGCCTGTATAGACATTTCATCTTTGCGCCGCTGGTACAGCTTTATTTCTTCCTGCATCTCTAACGGGACACTAGACCAACACGGCTTTTTACGAAGGACAGTAAGGGGTTCTGGCTTGTCCAGGTTCTAATCTGTTTGGCAGTAATAGGTTATTGCTCAGTCTCGAATGCTTCCATTGCCATGACTAAATCTGCGAGCTGTGCCATCTCCATCCCCGTGATGGGCAATGGCAGCCTGCTGAGAGCATCGGCACAGTTTTCTGTGCCTGGCCTGTGGCGGATGGCATAGTTTATGCGGATAACGTGAGCGCCCATCTTTGGATGTGGGCCAATGCATTCATATTTATCCCTTTGCTTTCAGAAAAGTGGGATATAAGCGGCTTATGCTCGGTTTCCAATTCAAATTTGAGCCCGAACAGATATTGATGCATTTTCTTTACCTCATAAACACACGCTGACGCTTCTTTTTCGATCATACTGTAGGCTCTCTCGTCCTTAGACAGACTTTTGGATGCAAAAGCAACCGGTTGCAATTTCCCAAATTCATTAGCTTGTTGCAATGCACACCTAACCCTGTACGATGACGCATCACAGGCTAGTACCAAACGCTTACATAGATTGTACAACACAAGCAATTTGTTTGAACATAACAGCTTCCTAGCTTTCTCAAAAGGCATTTTCTTGGATTTTACCCCATACCCATTCATCTCCTTTACGCAGTAAAGAGTGCAGGGGTTCTAACAATGTGCTAAGACCTGGTAAGAAGTTAGCAAAATAGTTCAGGAGTCCTAGAAACAACCGCAGCTCCGTCACGTTCTGTGGTCTTGGTGCATTTTTGATTGCCTCCGTCTTCGAATCGATGGGCCTGGTGCCATCCGTCGCGATTCTTCTCCCCAGGAACTCCACTTCAGGCGTCAGGATAACGCACTTCGAGCGTTTTAGCCTGAGCCCCACACAATTAAGCCGACTAAGAACCTCCTCCAGGTTGTGCAGGTGCTTGACAGTGTCCCGACCTGTAACCAAGATGTCGTCCTGGAAGACCACGATGCACGGGAGCGACTTCAGCAAGCTTTCCATGTTCCTCTGGAATATCGCCGCAGCCGATCGAATCCCAAAGGGGCATCTGTTGTAATTGAAGAGACCTTTGTGCATATTGATGCAGGTGAGGCCTTTCGATGATTCCTCCAGTTCCTGCATCATGTAGGCTGAGGTCAAGTCCAGCTTCGTGAACGTTTTCCCTCCCGCCAGCATCACAAATAGGTCGTCTGCATTCGGTAGCGGATATTGATCCTGCAGTGAGAAATGATTGATAGTTACTTTGTAATCACCACAGATTCTGACGGTGCCGTCTCCCTTGAGGACTGGAACAATCGGACTGGCCCACTCATTGAATTTGATCGGCGAGAGAATGCATTCTCATTGCTGGCTGTCCAGCTCGATCTCCACCCTCTCTCTCATGTAAGGTACCGCTCTCGCCTTGATGGATGGGTCGTGCCCCCGGAATCAAATGGATCTGCAATTTTGCTCCTTGGAACTTCCCGATGCCTTGTTCGAACAGCAAGTGGAACTTGTTTAAGATATGGGCACATGAGGTATTGTCGACGGACGAAAGTGCTTGGACATCGTCCCAGTTCTAGCGTATCTTTCCCAGCCAGCTCCTGCCGAACAGCGTAGGGGCATCGCCCGATACCACCCAGATTGGTAACTCGTGCACCGCTCCATCGTAGGAGACATTTACGGTAGCACCGCCGATTACAGGAATCAGTTCCTTTGTGTGCGTTCTCAGTTTAGTACAAATGGGAGTCACGACTGGCCTTGAGGCTTTGCTGCACCACAATTTATCGAAAGTCTTTTTGCTCATTATGAACTGGCTTGCGCCTGTGTCCAGCTCCAAGAATTCATTATCGGGGGACACTTTGTGATAAATGTGTGCACCCCGTATTCCTCTGTCTCCTCGGTCTGAGGCTCTGGTTCATCATGATCCACTGTGGATCTGTTCTCCTCTGCAACATGGTGGTTTGCAGGATTAGCAGGGTTTGCAGCTCGCCTGCACATATGTTGGTGGTGTCCCATTGTTCCACAGCCCTTGCAAACGTATCCTTTGAAGCAGCATGAATGGAAACAATGATCACCCCCGCAGCACCAACAAGGTGTTAATGGTCTTGCATTCATCACCCTTGATGGTGGCTCTGAGTCATCTGCGGACTTGCAGCTGCAGACTTGTAAGTCCTGCCCTGTACATTTCGATTAGAAAACAACGTTACTTTGTTCACAGTACTTGCAGCAGCACCAGTGTGCTTAGAAATTTGTTTCGTATTGTAACTGGTGGCGATAAACACCTGAGCTATCGCTATGGCTATACTCAAGGTTGGGGTCTCTACAGTCAAAAGTTTGCGAAGTATTACTTCATGGCCAATGCCAAGTACAAAGAAGTCCCTGAGCATGTGCTCCAAATGTTCTTCAAATTCGCAATGTCCTGCAAGGCACCTTAGCTCGGCGACATAGCTCGCCACTTCCTGGCCTTCAGACCGCTTGTACGTGTAGAACAGATACCTCGCCATCAGAATGCTTTCCTTCAGGTTTAGATTCTCCCGGACCAGTGTGCACAACTCATCGTACACCTTGTCTGTGGGTTTCGCTGGAGCGAGCAGATTTTTTATGAGGCCATGCGTTGGTGCCCCGTAAGCCTTCATTTAGATCGCCCTTCATTTGGCAGTGCTCACTTCTCCTTCCAGCTCATTGGCCATGAAGTATTGGTCGAGTCGCTCCATGATGGTTTCCCAATCATCTCCCTCCGAAAATTTCTCCAGGATGCCCACAGTTCTCTGCATTGTTGCGGTGTGGTTCGTCATTTGTATCTCACCGTCAGTTGTTATATCTTGACTAAAGAGTCAGACTAGATACTGCAAGCTCAAAGTAAGGTGTGACCGTAGTCCTTTATTACAGATCTCAGAGTGCCTCTCCAGCCTGTGAGGCCTCCTTATATACAGGTGCTCCCAAGGGATTGTGGAGTCCCTTGGGACTCCAGAAGATAAGCCCTCTGGTGGTTCAACATGGTATTTACAGGTTTACATACATAACAAGGGTGATAAGTTAAAGGTTGTTTTTTTTTTCAATTGTAAAACGGCGATTAGGTGTCGGGAATGTTTTTTAACTTTTTTTTTTTCGTGAAATTTTTTTTTTACATTTTCCCCTATCCCTAGGCCCAACCACAGCCTCAGACTAATTTTTTTTTTAAATGCCTGTTTTACTTAGTTTCCCCTTAACTACCGAGAAAACCTCCAAGAATAATGATGCAAGATCCATTTTCTCACCGGCCGATTATTTTTAACTGATAAGTGGAAATTTTCGCCATCGTTACTTACCAAACGTGAACAGTTTTTCTGGACAGGCAATTGGGTGTGATGGGGTTCTCGGGAAAGTATAACCCCTGTTTTTTTAGACGCTACCTGGGGCGAGCGTAAACTGAGGACTTAGGGCCTAAATTTGCATCCGGGGCGCGAGCACATTATTGCGTGAGGAATGATGTCACGATCTCAGTGAAACTCGAGGGCGGGGCAGTAAACTTTTGTGCCACCGCAAACCATTAGCCAAAAATGCCGGTTGGATGATAAAAGCTTTATGCCCACCGTTATGCGTGGAAAAGCCATTTAAATACCCTTCCGGGGCACTAACTGAAGTGCAAGCGACCCAAAAATGCAGCTGCATATAATGTAAAATACATCGCTAATGCTGTACAGCATGATTTAAGCCATAAGGAGGTTACAATTGGATCTTATTCTTTCCCATTTGAATTTTGCTTATTTTCACGGGGAAGCGTTGACCTGATGCTAATTGTAATTGAGGATGTTTCTGCTCACATCAAACACAATGGGGTTGATTTTAACTCCCTCACCCAGCAGGAAAGGTGGAGGGTTTAAGATTAGGCTAAATCTACTTACCGACCTGCGACCGCACTGTTCCCACCCGATGACATCTTACATTCACCGGATTTCAAGTTGTCCGAGGCTCCCGCTTCAGGAAAGTGAGGATCTAATTTACACTCAAAGGGAGGCCTTCCCAATGTCAAAACTGCCAGAGAAGCCTGGTGGGTTGACCCTCCCCCTCCGTCCGCACACTGATATCTTGTTGCGAAACCCCCCTCCCCACAAATACTGACCTTAAGCCAGGATCTGTTCACTTCCCTGTCGCGGCTGGTTCCAGCCCCAATTCCTACTCCCGCCCGCTGGCCTTCACATAATTGCTGCCAGCTTCCAGCGTGACGCCGATCTCAATTATTCAAACGTGGCCCTTAAGTTAAAAACAACCAGACCTCGCTTCTTTCATAGGAATTCACATTGTCATAAATCACGTCATCATACAAATCACAGTAATCATTTTGACTCACTCTTGCCCTTACAAAAGTCTTTTTGTGGGGACCGCCAACGGTGTAATGCCCCTTTAAGACTTCTGGGTACATTTCCCTTTTAAGACGCCATTTTGTTTTTCCCACGAGGTTTCTACTGGGTGCCGCCAATTTAGGTGCCCTGCTGGTGCCTTCCTGCCTCTCTCTGCAGTACACTGCTGCCACGAGGCTCGCCACCATCTTGAACTCGCTGTGCTGCTGCCTGCTCTCCCGAGAGAGAGAGAGAGAGAGAGAGAGAGAGAGCCGCCACTGCCTGCGGGCCGACGGTGCCTGCTGGAGCAGCCCGTCGAAGCCCTTCTCTCTTCTCCAGCTCGGTCGGCGCTGCTGCTGGTTCCAGCGCCTCTTTCTCACTCTCAGACTTTGCAGGGGAGAGTCGACGGCCGCCGTTGCTCTGCCCAACCCCACACACGCTTCCTTCACTGCCATCCGATCCGAAGGTGGCGGCCTGCTCTGCCTGTGAACACGGGGGACAGCAGTCTGTGGAAGAATGAAGTCTTCCCAGCTCCCACGGACCTTCCCCATCCATCTCCTGCTGAGTAGCGTCGGCCCATCGCCTGCACTGACCCACAAAGGTAAGCCGTGCGTCTCGCCACCGTGAGATACCTGCACATCCGCTCTGCCAAGAACAGGTATCAGTTCCCTGGTGTAGGTACGCAGCTTCGCCGTGACCGGGACCAGCTTGGGTCGTGCAGCTGGGTTGATCCACAGTTTATCAAAAGTTTCCTGACTCATCAGCGACTGACCCGACCCCGTGTCCACTTCCATACTCACTGGGACTCCGTTAATCTTGACTTCCATAATCACTGGGGCCGAATCGTCGGTACACGTATACAGTCCAAACGCATCATCTTCTTCTACCTGGGGCTGGGATGCCCGTCGAACCAAACCGCAATGGTCCTCGCTGGATAGCAGATCATCTACCATCTCCTCAGCCACACGGTGAGTCATGTTTCTTTTGCACATATGCTGAAGGTGGCCTTTCGTGTGGCAGGTATTGCACGTATACTCCGCAAACCTGCACCGGTGAGCCCCATGGCTTTCTCCGCAGCGCCAGCATGGTGCTACTCGATTAGCCCCCCTCAGTGGACTCTGAGTTCCAGGACCCTGAGGTCCGTGCTCTCTGCCCTGGGCAGAGCCACGTTCTGCAGTTTTGTCCGTGACGGACGCTATCCTGTGAATAATACCTGCCGGGTTCGAGACCGTGTGGATCATCTGCTTGGTGCTGCAAGTCGAGGTCATAAATGCCCGGCTGATGTTGATGGCTTGCTGCAGACTGGCTGTAGGTTCAGTAGATAGCAGCTTGTGAAGGAAACTCTCATGGTCAATCCCCATAACAAAGATGTCTTGCAACGCCTCGTTAAGGTGTGTGCCAAAATCGCATGGCACCACAAGTCTCCTGATGTCCGCAGCATATTTTGTGACATCCTGACCCTCAGGTCTGCAGTGGTGGTAGAATTTGTGCCTGGCCGTGAGGATGCTCTCCTTTGGTTTCAGTTGGTTACGAATGAGTTCAATCAGCTGCTTGTATGACTTGTCCTTGGCGTTCGCAGATGACAGCAAATCCCCGACGAGATGGTAAACCTCCTCGCCACAACTGGACAGCAATATCGCCTTATGCTTCTCTATCAGTGCGTTCGTTTCCACTGTCAGGTCGTTTGCTATAAAATAGTACTCGAGCCTTTCCGTAAAGGCAACCCAGTCATTACCCTCTGTGAAATCCTTTAGCGTGCCCAAAATAGCCATGGTTGCGTGAAGAGCTCGTCCGTGTCCTCGTCACCAATTTATAATGTATGTCGCACTCAAATCACTGACTCCACACAGTCTGGTGTTGTAGTAACTGCTGTGACCTTGGGCCTTTATTGTGTAACTCCAGAGTGCCCCTCAGGTGTGGTGGGCAGCCTTTTATACTCTGTCTTGCAGGTACTTTCGGGTCTCCCACCACAGTGCCCCTTGTGGCGCCCCATTGTAACTATGCATTTAATGTACATGGACAATACATAACAACGTAAACAAGAGGTGATCCAAAACTCGACTGCCCGTGTTCTAACTCGCGCAAAGTCCTACTCACCCATCACCCCTGTGCTCACTGACCTACATTAGCTTTCGGTTAAGCAAAGCCTCAATTTCGAAATTCTCATCCTTATTTTCAAATCCTTCCATGGCCTCGCCCCTCCCTATCTCTGTAATCTCTTCCAGCCCCACAACCACTCCTCCAATTCTGCCCTCTTCAGCATCCCTTATTATAATCGCTGAACCATTGGTGGCCGTGCCTCTGTTGCCTCAGCCCCAAACACTGGAACTCCCTGCCTAAACTTCTCTGCCACTCCACCTCTCTTTCCTCCTGCAAGACGCTCCTTAAAACCTACCTCTTTGACCAAGCTTTTGGTCACCTGCGCTAATTTCTAATTATGTGGCTTGGTGCCAAATGTTTTATCTCATAATATTCTTATGAAGAGCCTTGGGACGTTTCACTACATTAAAGGCGCAATGTAAATACAAGTTGTTGTTGTTGTTGTTGTTGTTATAGCTGCCGGGTGTGCTATCTGCTTCGGGCCTCCCACCCACCATACCTGCCCCCTGTAAAGACGTCATACTGCAATAATATAGGGCCTTGGTGAGATCGCACCGAGAGTATTGTGAACCGTTTTGGTCTCCTTACCCAAGGAAGGATATACTTGCCATTGAGGGAGTGCAACAAAGGTTCACCAGACTGACTCTTTGGATTGGGGGATTGTCCTATGAGGAGAGATTGAGTAGGCTAGGCTTATATTCTCTCGAGTTTAGAAGAATGAGAGATGATCCAATTGAAACATACAAAATTCTTACAGGACTTGACAGGTAGATTCAGGGAGGATATTTCACCTTGCTGGGGAGTCTAGAACCAGTGGTCACAGAATAAGGGGGCGGCCATTTAGGACTGAGATGAGGGGAAATTTCTTCACTCAGAGGGTGGTGAATCTTTGGAATTCTCTACCCAGAGGGCTGTGGAGGCTCAGTATTTGAGTGTATCCAAGATGGAGAACAATAGATTTTTGGATATTAAGGAAATCAAGGGGATAGGGCGGGAAAGTGGAGTTGAGGTAGAAGATCAGCCATGATCTTATTGAATGGCAGAGCAAGCTCAAAGGGCAGAATGGCCTACTCCTGCTCCTAATTCTTATGTTCTTTCAGGACCCACCACAATCATGTGGGCTGCTGCCCTCAGTATCCCCGGCCTCTGCAATGGTGACATCGCCTCCCCACCCACCCCGCAACTGACCTTGCTGGGGAGTCGAACCTGCCCAATCTGGAGGCCTCAATCTGGCGAGCAGCTTCGCGACATCTGCTTGGTGCCCTGCTGCTCACCTGACAGATTCAATGAGGCCGGGGCCTCAAACATGCCGAGGCCTCTTCATTGCCGGAACGGGGGGGCGGATGACTAGCACACTCCATCAGACGGATGCCCAAGAGTCGAAATCAACCCCACTCTGTGGAAAGTGTAACAAACAACTTTTCTTGGAAGTTTTACATATGTGGTGTAACTCGCTCAGAGAATAAAGGCCCGAAATTCATAGCCGCCCATTTCTCGGTGGCCACCGGGCGGGCGGTCCGTTTTTGGCTCCCACTGCCACTGGATCCCGCCACTTTGGTTGCCATTGCGTAGGCGGGAGCGGCAGCGGACATCAGTCAGTGAGCGGGAGCGGGCGGGAGTGGGATTCGGCGGCAAGCATCATCAGAATGCGTCAAGTGGAGATCTCTCTACTCGAGTTTTTTTCGGAGGGCCTCCACTGCGCATGTGTGGGATTGAGGTGTTTTTTTTAATTGTACTTCTGTGTAGCCTGTTGGAATCCTTTTTTGGCCCTTGCACACCAATTGAGTAAGTGCTCAGGGCTATAAAAGAACACCACTCAATTTCACCTGCGAGGGGAGGGGAGAGGAGAGAGGAGAGAGAAAAGAGGAAAGAGAAAAGAGAAAAGAGAAGAGAGAAGAGAGAAGAGAGCAGAGGATTCAGAGAAGAGAAGACAAGAGAGGAGAGGAGAGAAGAGAGAAGAGAGAGAATACAGAAAAGAGAGGAGTGAGGAGAGAGAGGAGAGAGACAGAGAGACAGAGGAGAGAGAGAGAATACAGAGGAGAGAGGAGAGAGAGAGGAAGGAGGAGAGGAGAGAGAGAGAGAGAGGAGAGAGTGCGAGGAGAGAGTTGGAGGTTAGGGAGCAGAGGTGGCATTGGAGAGGGGCCAGTCTGAGTTCCAGAGGGGGCAGTGTGACAAATTTATAACCAGACTGTTGAACAGCCATTCCTCTCATCATAGAGGATGCAGGCCATAAGACAGCTTAAGAACAACAAGGCTAGGGGAGCGGATGGAATCCCCACTGAGACACTGAAGTATGGCAGAGAGGCACTGTTGCCGCGAAGACATGACTTCATCTCTCTCATCTGGAGGGAGGAGAGCATGCCGAGAGATCTCAGAGATGCAGTGATAGTGACCATCTTTATAAAAGGGGACAAGTCTGACTGCGGCAACTACAGAGGAATCTCCCTATTGTCAGCCATTGAGAAAGTTGTCGCTAGAGTCATCCTCAACTGTCTTCTCTCTGTGGCTGAGGAGTTCCTTCCGGAGTCACAGTACGGATTTCATCCCCTACCGGGCACAATGGACATGCTTTTTACAGCGCGACAGCTGCAGGAAAAATGTAAGGAACAGCACCAGCCCTTATACATGGCCTGCTTCGATCTTACAAAGGCCTTTGACACTGTCAACTGCGAGGCCTAGGGCCTATGGAGCATCCTCCTCCATTTCGGATGCCCCCAAAAGTTCATCACCATCCTCCGCCTGCTCCATGATGACATGCAGGCCATGATCCTTACTAACAGATCCATTACAGATCCAATCCACATCTGGACTCGGGTCAAATAGGGCTGTGTCATCGCCCCAACGCTCTTTTCTATCTTCCTCGCTGTCATGCTCCACCTCACAGTCAACAAACTCCCCGCTGGACTGGAACGAAACTACAGAACCAGTGAGAACCTGTTCAACCATCGTCGACTACAGGCTCGATCCAAGACCTCCCCAATGTCTGTCGTTAAGCTGCAATACACAGACGACGCCTGTGTCTACGCATATACAGAGGCTAAGCTCCAAGTCATAGTCAACATATTTACTGAGGTGTACGAAAGCATTGCTCTTACACTAAACATCCGTAAGACAAAGGTCCTCCACCAGCCTGTCCACGCCGCGCAGCACTCCTCCTCCCAGTCATCAAAATCCACGGCACGGCCCTGGACAACGTGGACTATTTCCCGTACATTGGGAGCCTCTTATGAACAAGAGCAGACATTGACGACGAGATTCAACACCGCCTCCAGTGCTCCAGTGCAGCCTTCGGCTGCCTGAGGAAAAGTATGTTTGAAGCCAAGGCCCTCAAATCCACTATCAAGCTCATGGTCTACAGGACTATAGTAATACCCACCCTCCTGTATAGTAAACATCTCAAGTCGCTGGAAAAATACCACCAATGATGTCTCCTTAAGATCCAACAAATCCCCTGGGAGGGCAGACGCACCAATGTTAGTGTCCTCGACCAGGCCAACATCCCCAGCATTGAAGCACTGATCACACTTGATCAGCTCCGCTGGGCAGGCCACATCGTTCGCATGCCAGACTCGAGGCTCCCAAAGCAAGCGCTCTACTCAGAACTCCTTCGCTGCAAGCGAGCCAAAGGTAGGCAAAGGAAACATTGCAAGGACACCCTCAAAAGCCTCCCTGATAAAGTGCAACATCCCCACTAACACCTAGGAGTCCCTAGCCAAAGTGCGCCCTAAGTGGAGGAAGTGCATCCGGGAGGGCGCTGAGCACCTCGAGTCTCATCGCAGAAACCATGCAGAAATCAAGCGCAGGCAGCAGAAAGAGCGTGCGGCAAACCAGTCCCACCCACCCTTTCCCTCAACCTGTGACAGGGCCTGTGGTTCTCATATTAGACTGTTCAGCCACCTAAGGACTCATTCTTAGAGTGGAAGCAAGTCTTCCTCAATTCCAAGGGACTGCCTATGATGATGAGAGGATGAGTGGGCAGAAAGCGTCAATGAAGACTGGCAGAACCAGGCCCAGAGCTCCGTGGTTCAATCAACAGGAGTTGGAGGAGCTAGTGACAGAGGTGGAGCGCAGTTACAGCGAACTCACCTGGGATGGGTGTGGCAAGCCTCCACCAGCCCAATACCGGTTTGAGCGCAATTGGCAATCTGGGTGCTCAACATTTAGTCTGAATTTCCAAAGTCAAGTTATGGTTTAAGTTTCGACTCAAACACATTTGCACAATCACAAATGTAAAATCTTACATGCACCAGCGCAATCGGGCAGTGTTTTAGAACATCAGTCTTTCCCCTTGCATAAAAACTATTCCTTGATATATTTGACTGGTAACCTGGTGCAGTTTTATTAATATGGCTGATAATGTGTCTATCACCATAAATAAACATTTTTAATAAGAGTGACTAGTCCACCACCTGTGAGTGACCTGATTTTAAATAACCAAAAAATAACTTAAAACAATAATACATTGGTGTATACTAATCAGTTTCTTAGTAAATTAACTATTTTATAATATTTAAAAACTATTAAAGTCGGTGCCCTTGTGCCTAAAAAGCAACTTCATTTTAATAGCCTCCTTGAACGAGTGCAATTAGCAGAAACTTGTCAAGATGATTCAATCAATCTGGAGCATGACCTGGTTTGTGGGCGGGGCCAGCCATCAGCGCGATGTTTTATAAACCAGCGCAAAAGACAGCGGACACTTGATTTGCGTCCGACATAACTTGCGCTTGAAATGCTGCGACCTTATATCGAAACATAGAAAATAGGTGCAAGATTCGGCACTTCGAGCCTGCTCCACCATTCAATATGATCATGGCTGATCATGCAACTTCAGTACTCCATTCCTGATTCCTCTCCATACGGCTTGATCCCTTTAGCTGTAAGGGCCACATTTAACTCCCTTTTGAAAATATCTAATGAACTGGCCTCAACAACTTTCTGTGGTAGAGAATTCCACAGGTTCACAATTCTTTGAGTGAAGAAGTTTCTCTTCATCTCGGTACTAAATGGCTTACCCCTTATTCTAAGACTGTGACCCCTGGTTCTGGATTTCCCCAACATCGGGAACATTCTTCCTGCATCTAGCCTGTCCAATCCCGTCAGAATATTATATGTTTCTATGAGATCCCCTCTCATTCTTCTAAATTCCAGTTAATTTAAGCCTAGTCGATCCAGTCTTTCTTCATATGTCAGTCCTGCCATCCCGGGAATCAGTCGCTGCACTCTCTCAATAGCAAGAATGTCCTTCCTCAGATTAGGAGACCAAAGCTGTACAAAATATTCAAGGTGTGGCCTCACCAAGGCCCTGTACAACTGCAGTAAGACTTCCTTGCTCCTATACTCAAATCCTTACGCTATGAAAGCCAACATGCCATTTGCCTTCTTCACCACCTGCTGTATCTGCCAACTTTCAATGACTGATGTACCATAACACTCAGATCTCGTTGCACCTCTTCTTTTCCTAATCTGTCACCATTCAGATAATATTCTGCCTTTCTGTTTTTGCCACCAAAGTGGATAACCTCACATTTATCTACATTATACTGCATCTGCCATGCATTTGCCCACTCATCTAACCTATCCAAGTCACCCTGCGGCCTCTTCGCATCCTCCTCATGGCTCACACTGCCACCCAGCTTAGTGTCATCTGCAAACTTGGAGATATTACGTTCAATTCATTCGTCTAAATCATTAATGTATATTGTAAATAGCTGGGGTCCCAGCACCGAACCTTGCGGTACCCCACTAGTCACTGCCTGCCATTCTGAAAAGGACCCGTTTATTCCTATTCTTTGCTTCCTGTCTGCCAACCAGTTCTCTATCCACACCAATACATTATCCCCAATATCATGCGCTTTAATTTTGCACACTAATCTCTTGTGTGGGACCTTGTCAAAAGCCTTTTGAAAGCCCAAATACACCACATCCACTGGTTCTCCCTTGTCCACTTTACTACTTACATTCTTAAAAAATTCTAGATTTGTAAAGCATGATTTCCCTTTCATAAATCCATGCTGACTTGGACCGATCCTGTCACTACCTTCCAAATGTGCTGCTATTACATCTTTAATAATTGATTCCAACATTTTCCCCACTACCGATGTCAGGTTAACCGACCTATAATTCGGTTTTCTCTCTCCCTTCTTTTTTAAAAAGTGGGGTTACATTAGCTACCCTCCAATCCATAGGAACTGATCCAGAATCTATAGAATGTTGGAAAATGACCACCAATGCATCCACTATTTCTAGAGCCACTTCCTTAAGTACTCTGGGATGCAGACTAGCAGGCTCTAAGAATTTATCGGCGTTCAATCCCATCAATTTCCCTAATACAATTTCCTGCCTAATAACGATTTCCTTCAGTTCCTCCTTCTCGCTAGACCCTCAGTCCCCTTGTATTTCCAGAAGGTTATTTGTGTCTTCCTTAGTGAAGACAGAACCTGTTACGTCTTGAATAAAGAGTCTGAATATAGATACTGCAAGCTCAAAAGTAAGTGTGACCATGTTCCCTTATTACAGATCTCAGAGTGCCTCTCCAGCCTGTGAGGCCTCCTTATGTACAGGTGCTCCCAAGGAATCCCACAATCCCTTGGGACTCCAGGGCATAATCCCTCTGGTGGTTAGACATGGTAATTACAGGCTTACATACATAACAACACTCCCCCCCCAAATTCAATAGTGTAACTATTTACAATGTGAGTCAATCTGGGGCCTTCCTTTCCCTGGTTGATCGTCTCAGTGCAAATGCTGGTGTTGGTGAGTCATTTGTTGGGCCTTCGCTGGGCTGCTGCACACCTGGCCTTGCTGGACTGCTGGGGGTGATGGGTTCTGCTTCATGGTCAACCGCTGGGTTGGTTGCCACTTGTGTGTGTGTTGGAGGGTCGAAAAATCTAAAGTCTATTGTGGGTTGTTCTGGATGGTCTGTAAATCTGAGTTTGGTTTGGTCCAAATGTTTTCTGCAGGTGAGTACCTTTGTGAGTTTGATCACAAACACCCTACTCCCCTCTTTGGCCAAAACAGTGCCAGCAATCCACTTGGAACCTTGTCCATAGTTCAACACAAATGCAGGATTATTGACTTCACTTTCTCCTGACATATTTGCGCGATCAAGATATGTATTCTTTTAAAGCCACCTGCTCTCCACCTGTTCAAGTAGATCAGGGTGGACTAACAAGAGCCTTGTCTTAAGTGCTCTTCTCATGAGCAGTTCAGCGGGAGGGACCCCGGTGAGCAAGTTGGGTCTTGTGCGGTAACTAAGCAGGACTCGGGATAAGCGAGTCTGCAGTGAGCCTTCAGTTACCCTTTTCAAGCTCTGCTTGATTGTTTGAATTGCTCATTCTGCCTGACCATTGGACGCTGGCTTAAACGGGGCAGACGTGACATGTTTGACTCCATTGCTGGTCATGAATTCCTTGAATTCAGCACTGGCCCATTGTCACTTACAAGGACATCAGGCAGGCCATGCGTGGCAAACATGGCCCGTAGGCTTTCAATGGTGGTTGCCGACAATGTCACAAATTCAATCCACTTGGAGTACGCATCTACAACCACTAAAAACATTTTTCCCAAGAAGGGGCCTGCATAATCGACATGAACCCTAGATCACGGTTTGGAGGGCCAAGACCATAAACTTAGTGGCGCCTCCCTGGATGCATTCCTTAACTGGGAACATGTATTACATCTGTGCACACAGGACTCTAAATCTGCATCGATACCGGGCCACCACACGTGGGATCTGGCTATTGCTTTCATCATTACAATGACTGGGTGGGTTCTGTGCAATCACTAATCCCTGCCCTTTTTTGGCACAATTACTCATTTACCCCATAGGAGGCTGTCTGCCTGTATAGACATTTCATCTATGCACCGCTGGTAAGACTTTATTTCTTCCTGCATCTCTAACGGGACACTAGACCAACTGCCGTGGAGTATACATTTTTTACTAAGGACAGTAAGGGCCGTCCAGGTTCTAATCTGTCAGGCGGTAACAGGTGATTGCTCACTCTCGAATGCTTCCATAACCTAACTAGATCTGCAGGCTGAGCCATCTCCACCCCGGTGGTGGGCAATGGTAGCCTACTGAGAGCATCGGCACAGTTTTCTGAGCCTGGCCTGTGGTGGATGGCGAAGTTGTATGCGAACAATGTGAGCGCCCATCTCTGGATGCGGGCCGATGTATTCGTATTTATCCCGTTATTTTCAGAAAAAAGGGATATAAGCAGCTTATTGTCGGTTTCCAATTCAAATTTGAGCCCAAACTAATATTGATGCATTTTCTTTACCCCGTAAACACACGCTAACGCTTCTTTTTCGATCATACTGTAGGCCCTCTCGTCCTTAGACAGACTTTTTGGATGCTTGTCAGCTTGTTGCAATACACACCCAACCCCGTATGATGACGCATCACATGCTAGTACCAAACATGGACATGGATTGTACAACACAAGCAATTTGTTTGAACACAAAAGCTTCCTAGCTTTCTCAAAGGCATTTTCTTGGGTTTTACCCCATACCCATTCATCTCCTTTACGCAGTAAAGAGTGCAGGGGTTCTAACAATGTGCTAAGACCCATTAAGAAGTTACCAAAGTAGTTCAGAAGTCCTAGAAACAACCGCAGCTACTTCACGTTTTGTGGTCTTGGTGCATTTTTGATTGCCTCTGTCTTCAAATCGGTGGACCTGATAATGTCTGCCGCGATTCTTTTTCCCAGGAACTCAACTTCAAGCGCCAGGAAAACGCACTTCGAACGTTTTAGCCTGAGCCCCACATGAGTTAATCGACTAAGAGCCTCCTCCAGGTTCTGTAGGTACTCGACGATATCCTGACCTGTAACCAAGATGTCATCCTGAAAGACCACAGTGTGCGGGACCGACTTCAGCAAGCCGTCCATGTTCCTCTGGAATATCGCCGCGGCCGATCGAATCCCAAACGGGCATCTGGTGTAAATGAAAAGACCTTTGTGCGTGTTGATGCAGATGAGGCCTTTCGAAGATTCCTCCAGCTCCTGCATCATGTAGGCCAAGGTCAAGTCCAGCTTCGTAAACGTTTTCCCTCCCACCAGCGTTGCAAATAGGTCATCTGACTTTGGTAGCGGGTATTAATCCTGCAGTGAGAAACGATTGATAGTTACTTTGTAATCACCACAAGTTCTGACTGTGCCATCTCACTTGATGACTGGAACAATCGGACTGGCCCACTCATTGAATTCGATCAGCGAAATGATGCCCTTGCATTTCAGGCTTTCCAGCTCGATCTCCACCCTCTCTCTCATCATGTAAGGTACTGCTCTCGCCTTGTGATGGATGGGTCGCGCCCCCGGAATCAAATGAATCTGAACTTTTGCTCCTTGGAACTTCCTGATGCCTGGTTCGAACAGCGCGAGGAACTTGCTTAGGACCTAGGCACATGAAGTGTCGTCGACAGACAAAAGCGTTCGGTTGTTGTCCCTGTTCCAGCGTATCTTTCCCAGCCAGCTCCTGCCGGACAGTGTGGGACCGTCGCCCGGTACCACCCAGAGTAGTAAATCGTGCACCGCTGCATCGTAGGAGATCTTTACAGTAGCACTGCCAATTACGGGAATCAGTTCCTTTGTGTACGTTCTAAGTTTGGTACGAATGGGAGTCAGGACTGGCCTTGAAGCCTTGTTGCACCACAACTTATCAAAAGTCTTTTTACTCATTATGGACTGGTTTGCGCCTGTGTTATTTTGTAATCACCACATGGACACCAGGAGTCCATTTAATTCAACCTTCAGCATTATCGGGGGACACTTTGTGGTAAATGGGTGCACCCCATATACCTCTGCCTCCTTGGTCTGAGGCTCTGGTTCGTCATGATCCACCGTGGATCTGTCCTCCTCTGCAACATGGTGGCTTACAGGATTAGCCGGGTATGTATTTCCCCTGCACATACATTGGAGGTGTCCCATTGTTCCACAGCCCTTGCCAACGTATCCTTTGAAGCGGCATGAATGGAATCGATGATCACTCCCGCAGCGCCAACAGGTGTTAATGGCCTTGTATTCACCACCCTTGATGAAACATAGAAAATAGGTGCAGGATTAGGCCATTCGGCCCTTCGATCCTGCACCACCATTCAATAAGATCATGGCTGATCATTCCTTCAGTACCCCTTTCCTGCTTTCTCTCGATACCCCTTGATCCCCTTAGCCGTAAGGGCCACATCAAACTCCCTCTTGAATATGTGGTTTGTTCTGTCAGGACAGCGTGGAGTTTTACTTGGAGCTGGTGTACTTGGTCACCGCCTTTGTCCCTTCCGACACTGCGTGCTTGGCCAGCTCCCCAGGCAGCAGCAGGCGCACGGCAGTCTGGATCTACCGGGAGCTGATGGTGCAGCGCATGCTGTAATGGGCCAGGCGGGAAGCCTCACCCGCGATGTGCTCGAAAATATCATTCACAAACGAGTTCATGATGCCCATGGTCTTGGAGGAGATGCTGGTGTCGGGGTGAACCTGCTTCATCACTTTGTAGATGTAGATGGAGTAACTTTCCTTCCTCGACTTTCTGCGCTTCTTGCCGCCCTTCGCTGAGGGTTTAGTGATGGCTTTCTTGGCGCCCTTTTTCGAAGCTGGTTTCTTCTCCTCAGGCATCGTCTTATTCAGTCAGGCACAGATCTCACAGATGGCGGACTCTGAGTCATCTGCGGACGTACAGCTACAGTCGAGTAAGTCCTGCCATGTGCATTTCGATTCGAAAACAATGTTACTTTGTTCACAGTATTTGCAGCAGCACTAATGTGCTGAGAAATGTGTTTGTATTGTCACTGGTGGAGATAAACACCTGGGCTATCGCTATGGCTTTACTCAAGGTTGGGGTCTCTACAGTCAAAACTTTGCGAAGTATTACTTCATGGCCAATGCCAATACAAAGAAGTCCCTAAGCATATGCTCCAAGTGTCCTTCAAATTCGCAATGTCCTGCAAGGTGCCTTAGCTTGGCGACGTAGCTTGCCACTTGCTGGCTTTCAGACTCCTTGTATGTGTAGAATCGATACTTCACCATCAGAATGCTTTCCTTCGGGTTTAGATGCTCCCAGACCAATGTGCACAACTCACTGTATGACTTGTCTGTGGGTTTTGCTGGAGCAAGCAGGTTTTTCACGAGGCCATACGTTGTTGCCCCACAAACGGTAAGGAGGCTCGCCTTTCATTTGGCAGCGTTCCCTTCTCCTTCCAGCTTGTTGGACACGAAGTTTTGGTCAAGTCACTCCACGAAGGTTTCCCAATCATCTCCCTCTGAAAATTTCTCCAGGATGCCCATAGTTTTCTACATTGTTGCGTTGGGGGTTGTCATCTGTATCTCGTTGCCAGTTGTTATATCTCGAATAAAGAGTCAGACTGGATACTGCAAGCTCAAAGTAAGTGTGACCGTAGTCCTTTATTACAGATCTCAGAGTGCCTCTCCAGCCTGTGAGGCCTCCTTATATACAGGTGCTCCCAAGAGATTGTGGGATCCCTTGGGACAACAGGCGATAAGTCCTCTGGTGGTTAGACATGGTAATTACAGGTTTACATACATAACAGAACCAAAGTATTTGTTCAATTGGTCTGCCATTTATTTGTTCCCCATTATAAATTCACCTGATTCTGACTGCAAGGGACCTACATTTGTCTTCACTAATCTTTTTCTCTTCACATAGCTATAGAAGCTTTTGCTGTCAGTGTTTATGTTCCCTGCAAGCTTATTCTCATACCCTATTTTCCCCCTCCGAATTAAACCCTTGGTCCTCCTCTGCTGAATTCTAAATTTCTCTCAATCCTCAGGTTTTCTGTTTTTTCTGGTCAATTTATATGACTCTTCCTTGGATTTAACACGAGCCCTAATTTCCATTTTTAGCCACGGTTGAGCCACCTTCCCCGTATTATTTTTACGCCAGATAGGGATGCACAATTGTTGAAGTTCATCCATGTGATCTTTAAATGTCTGCCATTGCCTATCAACTGTCAACCCTTTGAGTATCATTTGCCAGTCTATCCTAGTCAAGTTACGTCTCATACCATCTTTCGTGGTGTGTTTTGGAAATTTTGGGGCAAATTGTGCGGGTTAAACCAGCACAACCTAGCGGAAATTTTTCCCCATCATCTTTCGCTACAGTTGTACTTTTTCCCAATTTGGCTGAAGATATGTCACAATTATTGACCAAGTTGAAGCTATGTAAATTACCTGCAAATGGTATCGGGGAGTTTTGCATGTAAACTTCTGTTAATTGCAGATCAGAGGCGGAATGCTCTGCTAAAACTGTGGTGTTGCTGCTTTGTGAGCTGCTCTCCCGATGTCACCTGTCTTATGAGACAGGTTGGTATAGTCAAGAGACATCTTTGATTTTGACTTTTTGAGTACAAATTAATTTGCTGCTTCAGCATTCTTTGCAGAATGCTGTTAGTCTTTTTCACTTAGTGATGGGGGCTATATTCAGTAATATACCATTCCTTGCCCACTTTTGAGGTATGATGAATGGAAACAACTGCAAGCTCTTTGACACCTGTTGAAGCCATTTGGCCGAGCCTCTCCTGAGTTACTCTCATCCGTTTCCTTACTACAGCATAGGAATCTCTCTCTCTCTCTGCTCCATTCCACCTGGAATACAATGAAACCAACATCCTCCTCCCATTCCTACACCATCGTTCCTCATAATTACATTTAAGAAATAGGAGCAGAAGTAGACCATTTGGTCTCTCGAGCCGACTCCGCCATTCAATAAGATCATGCCTGATCTGATCTTGGCTCAGCTCTACTTCCCCGCCTGCTCCTCATAACCCTTCACTCCCTTATCATTCATAAATCTGTCTACCTCCGCCTGAATATATTCAATGACCCAGCCTCCACAGCTCTCTAGGGCAGAGAATTCCGAAGATTCGCAACCCTCTAAGAGAAGAAATTCCTCCACATTCCTGTTTTAAATGGGTGATCCCTTATGGTTAAACTATGCCCCCTAGTTCTAGATTCCCCCATGAGGAGAAACCTCCTGTCTGCATCTACCTTGTCGAATCTCCTCAGAATCTTATATGTTTCAATAAGATCACCTCTCATTCTTCTAAACTCCAATGAGTATAGGCCCAACCTGCTCAAACTTGTTTTACCTGAGACTCCACCTACTGGATGGCACCAGCTCCCTCCAAGGCAGATAGCTGCGACACACAGATTCCATCTCAGCCTTGATACAACAGCACCAAGTCAATCACAAGGGACGGAACTTTATTGTGAAGGCCGCTGATATGTAAATCTCAGCTCTGACACACATACAGTAAATTAATATCTTATCATTAGAATGCGTCCAGATAGAAAGCCTGCCATATTATCTGCAAGAACATTCCTTCTGGCTCTCCCATGGGACTTTAACTGCACTTGTCCCATTAATGATGCTGATATCCTCAAGGCCTAGGCCTTGCAATTCCTCTTCTATCAGGTCCTGTATGCCATCTGTACCTGCTTCAGGATGATGAGGTCCCAAAGGATGTTCAGGCACTTGAGCTGTTGGCAAGGCACTAATTTCTCGAGGACAGTGCAGGGAGTGGAAGATCAGCCTCAATATGCTTAAATTATAAAAATAATAACATTTTATCACTAATGTTCGAGCATAAGGCCAAGCCTTGGGATAAAGCAGTTGGAAATGTGGCTTAAAATCCCTTATTTAATATATGCCTTAATGTTTGTTATTGCCATTTAATCCCTAGATTTATTGCTTCATTATTATGCTCATTTTTAAAATAACAGTAAGTAAAGCTACATCCATGTGCTAAAACTATTTTAGTTGTGCACTTTAATCAAGTGCCCACTGGTTAAAGGGGGAGCGCACTCCAAATACTTTCAAACGAATGCCCCCTTGTTTTTTTTTTGAGGGCAATAAAAACACAAATTATACAAGTGCCCCCTATGTAAAAGGTGGGGGGGGGGGCAATAAAACCAACAACTTAGACAAATTAAACTTTAGACATCAAGATTAAATTAAAATTTGGTTGCCGGGGGTGATGATGCACTCCAGTCCGTCTGGTGTTCACCTCTTGCGGAAGGCCGCGAGCGTACCGGTTGACACCGTGTGCTCTATCTCTAGCGACATCCTGGCTCGGATGTAACAGCGGAAGAGAGGCAGGCAGTTGGGCTGAACGATCTCATCAACAACATAGAAACATAGAAAATAGGTGCAAGAGTGGGCCATTTGACCCTTTGAGCCTGCACCACCATTCAATATGATCATGGCTGATGATTCAACTCAGTACCCCTTTCCTACTTTCTCTCCATAACCCTTGATCCCTTTAGCCGTAAGGGTCATATCTAACTCCCTCTTGAATATATCCAATGAACTGGCATCAACAACTCTCTGCGGTAGAGAATTCCACAGGTTAACAACTCTGAGTGAAGAAGTTTCTCCTCATCTCAGTCCTAAATGGCTTACCAATAATCCTTAGACTGCGTCCCCTGGTTCTGGACTTCCCCAACATCGGGAACATTCTTCCTGCATCTAACCTGTCCAGTCCTGTCAGAATTCTATATGTTTCCATGAGATCCCCTCTCATCCTTCTGAACTCCAGTAAGTACAGGCCCAGTCGATCCAGTCTCTCCTCATATGTCAGTCCAGCCATCCCTGGAATCAGTCTGGTGAATCTTCGCTGCATTCCCTCAATAGCAAGAACGTCCTTCCTCAGATGAGGAGACCAAAACTGAACACAATATTCCAGGTGAGGCCTCATTAAGGTCCTGAATAACTGCAGTAAGATCATCCTGCTCCTATACTCAAATCCCCTAGCTACGAAGGCCAACATACCATTTGCCTTCTTCACCGCCTGCTGTACCTGTATGCCAACTTTCAATGGCTGATGAACCATGACACCCAGGTCTCGTTGCACCTCCCCTTTTCCTAAACTGCTGTCATTCAGATAATATTCTAACTTTGTGTTTTTGCCACCAAAGTGGATAACCTCCATTTTAATAAAGAATTTTACCATATTATGATCTCTCTTCCCCAAGGTGCCTCGCACAAGAAGATTGCAAATTCGTCTTTTCTCATTACAGATCACCCTAGGATGGTCAGCCCTCTCGTTGGTTCCTCAACATATTGATCTAGAAAACCATCCCTAATACACTCCAGGAAATCCTCCTCCACCGTATTGCTGCCAGTTTGGATAGCCCAATCTATGTGTAGATTAAAGTCACCCATGATAACTGCTGTCCATTTATTGCACGCATCACTAATTTCCTGTTTGATGCTGTCCCCAACCTCACCACTACTGTTTGGTGGTCTGTACACAACTCCCACTAGCGTTTTCTGCCGTTTGGTATTCCGCAGCTCCACCCGTACAGATTTCACATCATGCAAGCTAATGTCCTTCCTTATTATTGCGTTTAATTCCCCTTCGACCGCCCGCTGCCTGGACCGGCTGATGGCGCCCTTGGCCATGCCCAGGAGCAATCCTACGAGGAGGCCTTCTGACTTGTCTGCTCCCTTCCGCACAGGGTGCCCAAAGATTAGGAGTGTGGGACTCAAGCAACAGAGACAACTTTTTTAGTTGTATCAGTAATCAAGTGCCCCCCTAATTAAAGGGGGGGCACACTACAAAAACTTTTCAAGTGCCCCCTTGTTTTTTTGGGGGAGGGGATTTTTTTGAGGGCACTAGAAAAATAAATTATAAAAGTGCCCCCTGGCTAAAAGGCGGGGGTGGGGGGGGGGGCACTAAAACCAACAACTTAAACAAATTAAACTTTATCCACGTGCTACAAGTTTAACAGCAGTGTAAAGCTGAAACCATTTTGCATTGATGCTAAACTTAGAGTCAATCAGGCTTTGTGGCTCAAACTGACTCCAACATGAGGTGGAGTGAAACGTCTCTTCAAGGGACACTTACTGAGCTCGGTTCTGGTGTCAGGTCGAACCCTGATACTGACAGACTTCCCTTACACTGTAACTACAGAGTCGGTGCAAAGCTACATCACTTCGCTACAGCTGTAAAGTGAATGCAGTCTGAGATTCCGTCATCTCAAAACAGTCCTTGGTTCTCATGCAGCTTTCCACAAGACTGTCATGTATGCACTTGTGAATATGCTCACAGGTGTGTCGAGCTGTTGAGTTGTGAGTGGCTTAGCCAGTCACGTGATGTTCACAAGACTCATTAAAACCCCAGCCAGTTGGGTTCAGGGGATCCACGATGCAGCAGGTGGTTGTGAGCCTTGATGGATAAATTGGTAATGTGTAGTGTGAATGTTAAACCGTTGCTAATAAACCAGCTAGTTCTTAATAGCAATGTGTTGCTATGAATTCTTAAGCAAAGAATCCATAAAGCAAATACATTACACAAGACCACCCCTAATTTATCACCACAGTATCAGCTGTGGCTCAGTGGGTAGAAGCCTCGCTTCTGAATCAGAAGGAGCTAGGAGCTAAATTAAAAAGTAGGACCTCAAAAGTAGTAATCTCGGGATTGCTACCAGTGCCACGTGCTAGTCAGAGTAGGAATCACGGGATAGCGCAGATGAATACGTGGCTTGAGCAGTGATGCAGCAGGGAGGGATTCAAATTCCTGGGGCATTGGAACCGGTTCTGGGGGAGGTGGGACCAGTACAAACCGGACGGTCTGCACCTGGGCAGGACCGGAACCAATGTCCTAGGGGGAGTGTTTGCTAGTGCTGTTGGGGAGGAGTTAACTAATATGGCAGGGGGATGGGAACCAATGCAGGGAGACGGAGGGAAACAAAAAGGAGACAAAAGCAAAAGACAGAAAGGAGATGAGGAAAAGTGGAGGGCAGAGAAACCCAAGGCAAAGAACAAAAAGGGCCACTATACAGCAAAATTCTAAAAGGACAAAGGGTGTTAAAAAAAACAAGCCTGAAGGCTTTGTGTCTTAATGCAAGGAGTATCTGTAATGAGGTGGATGAATTAACTGTGCAAATAGATGTTAACAAATATGATGTGATCGGGATTACGGAGACGTGGAACCAGGATGATCAGGGCTGGGAACTCAACATCCAGGGGTATTCAACATTCAGGAAGGATAGAATAAAAGGAAAAGGAGGTGGGGTAGCATGGCTGGTTAAAGAGGAGATTAATGCAATAGTTAGGAAGGACATTAGCTTGGATGATGTGGAATCTATATGGGTAGAGCTGCAGAACACCAAAGGGCAAAAAACGTTAGTGGGAGTTGTGCACAGACCTCCAAACAGTAGTAGTGATGTTGGGGAGGGCATCAAACAGGAAATTAGGGGTGCATGCAATAATCGTGCAGCAGTTATAATGGGTGACTTTAATATGCACATAGATTGAACTGGAAGCAATACGGTGGTGGAGGATTTCCTGGAGTGCATAAGGGATGGTTTTCTAGACCAATATGTGGAGGAACCAACTAGGGGGGCGGCCATCTTAGACTGGGTGTTGTGTAATGAGAGAGGATTAATTAGCAATCTCGTTGTGCGAGGCCCCTTGGGGAAGAGTGACCATAATATGGTGGAATTCTGCATTAGGATGGAGAATGAAACAGTTCATTCAGAGACCATGGTCCAGAACTTAAAGAAGGGTAACTTTGAAGGTATGAGGCGTTAATTGGCTAGGATAGATTGGCGAATGATACTTAAGGGTTGACTGTGGATGGGCAATGGCAGACATTTAGAGACCGCATGGATGAAATACAACAATTGTACATTTCTGTCTGGCGTAAAAATAAAAAAGGGAAGGTGGCTCAACCGTGGCTATCAAGAGAAATCAGGAATAGTATTAAAGCCAAGGAAGTGGAATACAAATTGGCCAGAAATAGCAGCGAACCCGGGGACTGGGAGAAATTTAGAACTCAGTAGAGGAGGACAAAGGGTTTGATTAGGGCAGGGAAAATGGAGTACAAGAAGAAGCTTGCAGGGAACATTAAGACGGATTGCAAAAGTTTCTATAGATATGTAAAGAGAAAAAGGTTAGTAAAGACAAACGTAGGTCCCCTGCAGTCAGAATCAGGGGAAGTCATAACGGGGAACAAAGAAATGGCAGACCAATTGAACAAGTACTTTGGTTCGGTATTCACTAAGGAGGACACAAACAACCTTCCGGATACAAAAGGGGTCAGAGGGTCTAGTAAGGAGGAGGAACTGAGGGAAATCCTTATTAGTTGGGAAATAATGTTGGGGAAATTGATGGGATTGAAGGCCGATAAATCCCCAAGGCCTGATGGACTGCATCCCAGAGTACTTAAAGAGGTGGCCTTGGAAATAGCGGATGCATTGACAGTCATTTTCTAACATTCCATTGACTCTGGATCAGTTCCTATCGAGTGGAGGGTAGCCAATGTAACCCCACTTTTTAAAAAAGGAGGGAGAGAGAAAATAGGGAATTATAGACCAGTCAGCCTGACCTCAGTAGTGGGTAAAATGATGGAATCAATTATTAAGGATGTCATAGCAGCGCATTTGGAAAGAGGTGACATGATAGGTCCAAGTCAGCATGGATTTGTGAAAGGGAAATCATGCTTGACAAATCTTCTGGAATATTTTGAGGATGTTTCCAGTAGAGTGGACAAGGGAGAACCAGTTGATATGGTGTATTTGGACTTTCAGAAGGCTTTCGACAAGGTCCCACACAAGGGATTAATGTGCAAAGTTAAAGCACATGTGATTGGGGATAGTGTGCTGACATGGATTGAGAACTGGTTGTCAGACAGGAAGCAAAGAGTAGGAGTAAATGGGTACTTTTCAGAATGGCAGGCAGTGACTAGTGGGGTACCGCAAGGTTCTGTGCTGGGGCCTCAGCTGTTTACACTGTACATTAATGATTTAGACGAGGGGATTAAATGTAGTATCTCCAAATTTGCGGATGACACTAAGTTGGGTGGCAGTGTGAGCTGCGAGGAGGATGCTATGAGGCTGCAGAGTTACTTGGATAGGTTAGGTGAGTGGGCAAATGCATGGCAGATGAAGTTTAATGTGGATAAATGTGAGGTTATCCACTTTGGTGGTAAAAACAGAGAGACAGACTATTATCTTAATGGTGACAGATTCGGAAAAGGAGAGGTGCAACGAGACCTGGGTATCATGGTACATCAGTCATTGAAGGTTGGCATGCAGGTACAGCAGGCGATTAAGAAAGCAAATGGCATGTTGGCCTTCATAGCGAGGGGATTTGAGTACAGGGGCAGGGAGGTGTTGCTACAGTTGTACATGGCCTTGGTGAGGCCACACCTGGAGTATTGTGTACAGTTTTGGTCTCCTAACTTGAGGAAGGACATTCTTGCTATTGAGGGAGTGCAGCGAAGGTTCACCAGACTGATTCCCGGGATGGTGGGACTGACCTATCAAGAAAGACTGGATCAATTGGGCTTGTATTCACTGGAGTTCAGAAGAATGAGAGGGGACCTCATAGAAACGTTTAAAATTCTGATGGGTTTAGACAGGTTCGATGCAGGAAGAATGTTCCCAATGTTGGGGAAGTCCAGAACCAGGGGTCACAGTCTAAGGATAAGGGGTAAGCCATTTAGGACCGAGATGAGGAGAAACTTCTTCACCCAGAGAGTGGTGAACCTGTGGAATTCTCTACAACAGAAAGTTGTTGAGGTCAATTCGCTAAATATATTCAAAAGGGAGTTAGATGAAGTCCTTACTACTAGGGGGAATCAAGGGGTATGGCGAGAAAGCAGGAATGGGGTACTGAAGTTGCATGTTCAGCCATGAACTCATTGAATGGCGGTGCAGGCTAGAAGGGCCGAATGGCCTACTCCTGCACCTATTTTTCTATGTTTCTATGTTTTCGATGTTTCCAGTCCCACTCCAGGGACCTGAGCACAGAAAATCTAGGCCGACACTCCAGTGCAGTGCTGAGGGAGCACTACACTGTTGTTGGTGTAATTTTTCATATGAGATGTTAAACCGAGGCCCCGTTTGGTCTCTAAAGTGGATGTAAAAGATCCCTTGACACTATTTCGAAGAAGAGCAGCGGAGTTATCTCCGGTGTCCTGGTCAAAATTTATCCCTCAATTAACATTACAAAAACAGCTTATCTCGTCGTTATCACATTCCTGTCTATGGGAGATTGCTGTGTGCAAATTGGCTGCTGTGTTTCCTACATTACAACAGTGACTATACTCCAAAAGTAAAGTGCCTTGCAACATCCGGTGGTCATGAAATGACATAAAAAATCTGCAAAGGGATATTGACAGGCTAAGTAATTGTCAAATATTTGGCAGATGGAGTGTAATGTGAGAACGTGTGTATCCACTTTGGCAGAAAAAAGAAAAATGCAAATTATTATTTAAATGGAGAAAAATTACAAAATGCTACCGCACAGAGAGACCTGGGTGTCCTTGTGCATGAAACACAAAAAGCTAGTAGGCAGGCACAGCAAGTAATCAGGAAGGCAAATGGAATGTTGGCCTTTATTGCAAGGGGGATAAAGTATAAAAGCAGAGTAGTCCTGCTACAACTGTACAGGGTATTGGTGAGGCCACACCTAGAGTACCGCATACCGTTTTGGTCTCGTTATTTAAGGATAGATATACTAGCATTGGAGGCTGTTCAGAGAAAGTTCACTAGATTGATTCCTGAGATGAAGGATTTGACTTCTGAAGAAAGGTTGAGTAGGTTGGGCCTATGCACATTGGAGTTTAGAAGAATGAGAGGTGATCTTATCGAAATATATAAGATAATGAGGGGGCTCGACAAGGTAGATGCAGAGAGGATATTTTCACTCATGGGGAATCTCGGACTCGGGGGCATAGTTTCAGAATAAGGGGTTGCCCATTTAAAATGGAGATGAGGAGGAATTTCTTCTCTCAGAGGGTTGTAAATCTGTGGAATTCTCTGCCCCAGAGAGCTGCGGGGGCTTCTTATTGAAGATATCGGAGCAGGCTCGAGGGACCAAATGACCTACTCCTGCTCCTATTTCTTTTGTTCTTATGTTCTTATATAAATCCAAGTCTTTCTTTTTTTTTCTTACTTGCACTAAATTAGCCACCAAATAACTAGAGCAGGAATTACTAATCTGATGTTGGAGGTCCAACATAACAACAACAACTTGTATTTATATAGTGGGCCCGAAATTCACCATCCCCGAAGGGATGGCTGCCGTGGTCACATTCAACTCGGGGAGGATTTGAGCGATTTTCACTTCTGCAGAAACGTGAAGCCGCTGTAAAGGTGAATTTCCAGCGGAGAGGGACGCAGCGTGCGGGCCGCTGGAAAGCCACCAGGACAGCCAATTCACCGAGGAAAAGGTAGAACTTTTCCCAGCAGTGCCCCCGCGAGGTTTTCGATACTGTAAAAAGTTTTATTACTTATTAGTGTTTTTATTTCATTTTCCAACAGCTGAATTATTTATCTTTTCATATAGTTTTATTAATTGTTTTGGCTCCATTAAACCTGAGTGCTGCTCAGAGGTTTGCACATACTTTTGTACGACTTTCAAGTTTGACTCTTTAGTAGAGTCCTGTGGGCTGCAGAGACCTGCTTGGCAGGGTTCACCATGAGGATGGGAGAAGTGTTGGGAGGGCAACACCTAGTACACCTGGTCAGAAGTAGGTTGGCACGCAGGAGAAGGCGTCGCCATCAGGACCGTGCAGGCAAGCAGTGGGCAAGGGAGGCAGCAGCCATGATTCGTTCATTCTGTGCCAGACCAGTGTGCCCGCCGTCTTAACTGGCCCGAATCAGGATTGCGGTTGGCTGCTTGGGGGCAAGGGATATCCCCTGTCCACTTGGCTGCTCACTCCACTGTGGAACCCCAGGACAGTGTCAGAGCATGCATTCAATGACGCTCATTGTGCCACCAGGTGCATCATCGAGCAGTGCATAGGCATCCTTAAGCAGAGGTTCTGGTGCCTGGACCGCTCTGATGGCACCTTGCAGTACTCTCCTCAATGGGTCTCCATAATCGTCGTGGTCTGTTGCATGCTGCACAGCCTGGCCATCATGAGGGAACAGCCACTGGAGGTCGAGCCAGCCGTACTACCTGAGGAGGAGGAGGAGGTGCCAGAGAAAGAGGAGGATACCCATTGCCCCAGAGCTAGGAGACGTCGACCCATCGCCACCCTGGAAGGGCCATGTGCAGACTGGCTAGCATCTTCCTGGGCGGGTGCGTCCTCACATATACGGAGATGCCTGACACCTCCCCTGCAATCACTCTCCATGCATTATGTACTGCCTGTCTGCCAGGTCTCCCCACGTCAGGAAACAGTATTCTTCTTCTGTCCTCCACACCGTCCATCAGTGTCTCCAGCTCCATATCAGTAAACCTGTTGGCTCTCCTTGCACCTCTTACACCAGCCATCCTTCCAACTTCCTTCCCCCCTCAGGGCCTTGCTACAAACCCTGGCCTTTAAAAAGGCCAGGGAGCAGCTAGCTGGTTAGAAACTCTTATCTGCATGCTGAATTTCTCAATGGTAATAGCGCTCAAATTAAGATAGCCACATCGCTAAAAATCCACTTTGGAAGGGTTCTGTTAGCGTGAATGTTTTCTCAGAAGAATCACTCAACACTCAGAGTCGGTTCCAATGCCAATGCGGCCTTTATTAATGCTCAGCGGGGAGGAAGTCTCAGGACTGGATCCAGGCTTCTCTCCACAGAACAAAGGGTTACATGGACTTTTATATGTTTCACAACAGTTTACTACAGTTACACAGCCCATTACGGCTGGACACAATCCAATCATAACGATTATAGATTACATAAAGGTTCTTCTAACCCAATAGAATTCCCCTGATGCCTCAGGATCTGCATGTTCGTTTTTTGTCAGCTCGGGCTGATTAATGACCTTGTTATAGGAGATAGGTTCTCTCCTTATCTCTTTCTTCCTGGGGAAATAATTGGTTCATTATCCTTATCTTGTATCCAAGGCATTCCTGGTAGTGGGCCTCACAGGGTCATTGCTCGGTCATTGTTTAGTCAATAGTTCACAGCTTGACTACCTGATTTCCCATCATGCCTGAGCAGCCATTTTATGTGTGGCCACTTTAAACTTACATGAGTTTAGATATATTCAAGAGGTGCCTAATGCCTAGTGTTTTATATATTCAGCAGGTGCCTAATTTCTACAACAATTCCCCTTTCGGTAAAGGGACTAGTCCTAGTCCCCTTTTAACCGACCGCTCTACCTTTATTAGATTTTGTGCACGGCCCGGTAGTCCCTGCCTCAACATGCTGGCCAGTCACGTGGTTTCAGGAGTCCCGGTTGCTTAAATCAAATTGACAAAGGCCAAATCCTCCTGCCTCTTTATTAGACAGGCTTGTTTAGTATTTGGGGACCGGTCATGGGTCCCTCTTCGTTCTTCATGGTGCCTGCATGCCTGGCAGGCCATTATGCCCCATGTTATTGCTAAGATCAATTGTATCCCGACCAGTACGTGTGAAATTATTCGAATCCAAGGATGGATGTTCTCATTTATTCCCCAGTCCCAGACCTTTCTCCACCAACTCTGACTTTGTAAGTCTATATCGATATCTTCTTCCAGTACTTTGATTTTAGTTTGCAGTTGGTGGTAGAGCTTTACGGATTGACCCACCCTGAGCCTCAACTCTCGTAATACTTCAGTTAGATGTGGGATAGGGACCTGATCTTGCTCATCATAATCCTGCAAATGATCATGGAGCTGATCGGTTACATCAATAACTTCGGACTTCTGGCGCCTGACCTGGGTGATATGCGCTTGCCCGATCGTGACAGGTCGTAGTAGCGTAAAGCAAAAGTTTGGCTGTGGTATAGGGCACTGCAGGTCATTATACTGGTATGAACGCTCTGTGGCAGAGACGCAGTATCTTCCCTTCCCTCCGTAGCCTGCCCTCGCGAAGTGCCTGTGTGCGGGCACTATTTCTAGTACACACCCGTCGGTTCGGTTAAACCCGCACTCGTCTAACTCACCTCGGCCTACCGGGTGAGGGCATACTGTGCTCTCCCCCCTTTTCTTGCATTCTGTTAGGGAAATCCCGGTAAGTATGTTGTTTCGACGAACGTCGGAGGTGGTGGTCAGATAGTAACGTATGGAGACATTTTCCCGTATTACTCCGATATTCTCTAGTTGGTATAGGGGGAACGGTCCTGAGTCTGGCGTGGCTATGGGGATCATCAGGACTATCCCTATCCCAGTAGTCCTACCCATCTGGCAATCTGGAATTGCTGGGTATACTCGGGTCAGTCCCTTCAGGGTACAATTATCCAGTATCCCCCTCTGGTTAGCCAACTGAGCCAAATGTGAACTGTCCATCCAATCAGGTACTTCCCCGCGTTGGATCTGGTCGAGATTGTGGCGGATCTGTCCCACCATCCACAGACCATAAGCGTGACAGAGTTGCCCCTGTCTTTGCTTTCCCGTATCTTCTTTTTCTCTATCAATGAGGTGGTTGATAGTTTTGGCGTGAGCTTCCAAGACTGAGATGCCATCCAACTAGATTTCGGCACCCTCCTTTCCTAGGTTGGCTTGGTTTTCCTGGTTTTGCTCCACCCTCTCTAATAACCCCTTCATCACCCCTCTAAGCTGTTCCACCCTCTCATTTAATCCTTGTATATCTATCGAGTTTACTACGGAGGTCCCTGTATTGAAACCGGTGGCAATATCATTAACTATCTCCCTCTTTATCCTGGGGGCTGACCCCTGTCCCCGGAACCTACTGGCACCCATTGCATCAGCAGCCTGCTACATTACAACTTTACTTAATACATTGTACATCTTCCTTGACTGTTCTGTACAGTATTCCAGCATCTGGATGCCTGAAATATTGATCAGGACAGGTAAATTTCATGTTTAACATTCTCATACAATAATTCCCCTTCGTTTGTACATTACAATCCCATTTTCTGGTCCCTTAGTAGTTATGGGACAAGGCAGTTCCTCGGGCAATGTAATGGTTCTTATGGGGCGCGGTGTCGGATGGGGTGAGAAGCATACACACAATGATATTGCAGCCGCCCCCACCTCCTCGTAGTACCCACACAGCCCCACTCCCTTTTTGCAGATGACTGATTGCTGGGAATGTCCCGGAGGCGCGCAAATTATGCCGAAAGTACATTCACCGGGCCCTTTGACATCCCTCCGTATAATGCAGCTGCTCCTTATACCCGTGGAGCACTGTACACATACCCGGTTCTTATTAGGATTTACTTGTAACCATGCATTAAAATAAGTCCTGTCCTTGCTCCAGTCCTTGGCTGCTGGGATGCACATTCCATCCGTTAAATTAAACAAGACTCCATAGTTCATGTAGTTGTTTATTTCCTGAGTGCGCTGCAATCCGTTGGTATCATCCAGTGTTTGCGTGGGTCTTGAGGTTCCCAGTATCATGAGTCCCCAGAGTCGGAGTCACCACTGCGGTCCCATCTTGGTGAGTGTTTTATCTGAAAATTTTAAACAGATAGCCTGGTCGTCACCAGGTGTTAGGTTCTGGTCTACTTGTGTCGCTGTCACTCTGTGGAATCGGAGGTAAGGATTAGGTTAACCATATTCTTTATAGTCGTACCATCTCTATCACTTCATGTCCCTGTCTGGGCTGCCGTCGGTTTTGTATTTGAGCCTGCTGTGCTCGAGCCTGCACAATGACCCATCTAAATATTATCCAAACTCCAATCAACACCAATGCCACCATTATTCCTCCAAACATCGTTGTCTGCTTTACCGTTAGGTTGGATTTGTGGACTACACCTACCCACCGTGGGGTACATTGGCTCTATTGCCGTCTAGTCCCGTTTTTTTTTAAAACATCTCTTCCAGCCTGTTTATCTTAGCTTTTAACTCTTCAATTTGTTTTGTTTGAGTATCTATTTATTTATTGTATCAGGCAAGTATTATTTTTGTTTCCTCTGTTAGGTGAGCCTTTTTTCTATTAAGAAATCCAAACTAATCATGTTCAGTATAAAACGGCTGTCAATGGAAAGGGTTAACTCCTTTCCAGGTTTGTAAGAAGACCTGAAGTCATTACGTGACTTCACGTAATCATCTGAAAAAAAAAGTCTTTGTGTCTTCAAAACTTGCTTAGAAATTAGGAATCTGTTAAACAGCATAAATAATACAAATCTTCTCATCAGGGAAGACGGCATTTTAGAGTAAACTCCAATGTTTTCTTAACTTCTAATTCAAGTACTTGCCAAAGCAATCTTTTTTTTAAAATTGATTTAAAACGAGACCACACATTTTTAATAGCAATATTGTTTACTGAAATTCAATTTTGTTTTTTTTTAAATTTCTCTCTTTCTCCTCGTTATCTTCAAAACGCTCCAGTTTCAAAGTCGTTACAAAGCTTGCTGTTTAACATTTTTCAAAAGTCCCTTTTACACCTTCGCAGATAGCTCGCCACTCGCCCAGGAGTTTGACCTGATCAGATTTAATTTAATAATTTTTTTTTTTTGAATCCACCTCAGTATTTTCTGTGCCTTCTCTGAATATCTCAAAATCCCAATTCAAACTTTGTAATTTCAATCTTTATTTAAAACTTTTTTCTTTGCTAGAAGCTCTTTTTTTTTTTTAAAAGCATTCTTTATCTCATTCCGAGACTAAATTTATGTCTTTCAACCCAATCAATCATTGCATGTTTTCTTTCGGCAAGTAAGTGAGCGTGTCAAATAAATCTTTTGCTCAACAAACCTATCCTTTGTACATTTCCTAGCTCCGTAACTTATCATCCAAATAAATCCACACCTGCGTTTCTAACTTAAATGTCTTAAAACTTCCCACATACAGGACAACACTACAAAGGGTTAGCTAAAATAAACAGACACTTGCATTCCTCTTCCAACCAGGCTTTCAGAAAAATTCATTCCGCAGTCACAAAATCACACAGGGACTCTCACTCAACGACCAGACATTTACAACAGTCTCTCTTCTTTCCTATTAATTTTTGGATCCATGACCTTTCAGGGAATTCGTAGTTCTATCTCAATAATTCCTCACATAACTTTTGTAGTGGACTACCGGTATTGTTTTTTTTAATTTCGTTCCTTCACCCACCATTCCCGTTGGGCTGCTGGCAGGTCGCACCCTGCTCTAATCATTTTCTCCATTAGTTTCTTTTGCTTTTCTGCCAGATGGCGGGTAAGCGACCCTTTCTGGTCCCCACTCGAGGTTACTTGTATTCATGGCCATTCCTGGGTAGGACTAGTACCGTTAGAAATCTACTCTCAGAGGTCCGCTTCCTTCCTAGCGCAACTTGGAGTAGACCGTCTCCTGGCTACTGTCAGGTCACAAGTTCTGCTGTTACACAAACTTATACAATTCTTAAAACGCGTTTAAGCAATTCACGCAGTGCTCTACGTATCCTTAACCACCGCTCTGCCCGTTGGTCCGACCCTGTTCACAGGTTTGGATTCCGTTAGCCGCTGTACACCGCTTGGTTCTACCCCGGGGTATTTTTCAAATTACTCTGCTGGGTCCGGAAGATGTGTTTCAGTATCACGATCCCACGGTCTAAGTGTGTTCCCTACGCCTACTTGGTTCCTGGCCGTCACATGGGACAAAAGTCCTCTTAATTCAGGCTCAGGCTAGGCGTTTGAGATATTAGACCGTCTCCTCATGTCGATCAACCAGCTTCCACCTTCCGCACCCTTTATAATTAAAAATCGTTTTTTATACTCACCCGGGTTTTTCCAAGGGCGTCCAGCGACTGCGGGAAATCTTGCCGACTACGCCACTGTTAGCGTGAATGTTTTCTCAGAAGAATCACGCAACACTCAGAGTCGGTTCCAACGCCAATGCGGCCTTTATTAACACTCAGTGGGGAGGAAGTCTCAGGACTGGATCCAGGCTTCTCTCCACAGAACAAAGGGTTACATGGATTTTTATATGTTTCACAACAGTTTACTACAGTTACACAGCCCATTACGGCTGGACACAATCCAATCATAATGATTATAGATTACATATAGGTTCTTCTAACCCAATAGAATTCCCCTGATGCCTCAGGAACTGCATGTTCGTTTTTTGTCAGCTCGGGCTGATTAATGACCTTGTTATAGGAGATAGGTTCTCTCCTTATCTCTTTCTTCCTGGGGAAATAATTGGTTCATTATCCTTATCTTGTATCCAAGGCATTCCTGGTAGTGGGCCTCACAGGGTCATTGCTCAGTCATTGTTCAGTCAATAGTTCACAGCTTGACTACCTGATTTCCCATCATGCCTGAGCAGCCATTTTATGTGTGGCCACTTTAAACTTACATGAGTTTAGATATATTCAAGAGGTGCCTAATGCCTAGTGTTTTATATATTCAGCAGGTGCCTAATTCCTACAACAGGTTCATTAGCACTGGAACCCATTTATTCACTTTTGGAGCTGAATATGGGGTGGCCCAGCCACTCAAAAATTTTGGCGCTAATGGCCCCAAAAAGGTGGGGGGAGCACCAGCTTTCCAGCGGTACTGAATTTCGGGCCCAGTGCCTTTAATGTAGTAAAGCATCCCAAGGCTCTTCATAGGAGTGTTTTTTTTTTAAATTGACACTGAGCCACATAAGGAGAAATTAGGGCAGGTGACCAAAAGCTTGGTAAAAATAGTAGGTTTTAAGGAGTATCTTAAGGAGGAAAAAGAGTTTAAGAGGCAGAGAGGTTTAGGGAGAGAATTCCACAGCTTAGGTCCTAGGCAACTGATGGTGGAGCGAATAAAATTAGGGATGCTCAAGAGACCAGAATTAGAGGAGCGCAGACATCTTGGGGGGCTGTGGGGCTGAAGGAGATTACAGAGATAGGGAGGGACGAGGTCATGGATGGTGAGAATTTTGAAGTTTTAGCAAAATATATGAAAACCTGCATCAATTAATAAACTATAACATTTTAAAATCGAGGCGTGGCTTAACCGGGAGCCAATGTAGGTCAGTGAGCACAGGGGTGATGGGTGTGCGGGACTTGGTGCAAGTTAGGACAAGAGCAGCCGAGTTTTGAATGACCTCAAGTTTATGTAGGGTAGAATGTGGGAGGACAGCCAGTTGTGCATTGGAGTAGTCAAGTCTAGAGGTAACAAAAGCATCTATGAGCATATTCTTGGATCATAATAAAGAGAGCTTTATTCTGCATCCAAACCCCACTCCAGGCACATAATCTAGGCCAAATTGAGAGAGAGCTGCATCCTGATTTATGATCTTGTGGTAGCATCTCAGCTAAAAATGACAGTTAATTATACAGACAAGGAAATTAATTACTATGCAAAGGAGCATGCAGATAAAAATAAAAATTACAAATGCTGCCTTGAGTGAGCATACCAGCAGATTTTGAGTCCTGCAATAGTCAATTATCTCAACACTAAACGAATATCAGTTACATATGTGTAATCCATTGATGGTTGGTATGATCTGTGGAAATTCAAGCCCTCCATACAATCTCAATCAGTGTATAAATTAGCACCTAATGCAATATATTTGGCCAATAAAATGGAAGTGATATCTTGAGAATCTCTCTTACAGCAAGATTAGTGGTATTGGTTCGAATTGTTTTGTGACGGCATGAAATCAAAATAATAATCCATTGTAAGTATGTTGAGCCTAACCAAATGCTTGTGAATTTCACTTACTAAAGCTATCCTGAATGTTGCATAATCATATACATAATAGTATGAACTATTTGTGGCCTTGGATATGCAAACGTATGTTAGAATTTTCATATTTTCCATTCTAAAGTCCTGTGAAAAGTTGTATGAAATACAGTAATTTCACAGCACAGATTCCTCCTCCACATGGTAATGTTCATACACAGTAGGATTAGCACATAACATGTCAATACTGGTTCATGGTTAAATATCAGCTTCTATTTTTGCGCCATTTTTTTGAATATTTACACTTCCATATCACACTCTGTAATGTTCGATTAACATTAACATCTTTGCAAGCAGAGTCTCATGATACACAGAGGTAAAGTATGGTGCTAGGCTTCAAGTCAGCAAACTGAGGGTGGTCATCACTGCAAACTTTTCACTTTCGAGCAGAGCAAGTTTTGAAGAATGATGAAACCAGATTAAAAATGATTTGATTTTTAGGTAATTAGGCTAATAGGTGACAGGTGCAGCTCACTAAAAAATAATTGGTTTGGAAGCAAGGAACAAGGAGAGTGTATGCCACTATTGGAAAAGTAATACAGGTTGAACCTCCCTTATCCAGAACCCTCGGGACCTGGCCTGTTCTGGATAAGGGATTTTTCCAGATGATGGGTGGTCACGTTAAATTGGATGGTACAGGTACTGAGCAAGAGGATATCAGAGCTGGCTGGCTTGGGGCTGGGAGTGCGGCAGAGAGACCATGGGGGTGGGGGGTGGGACGCAATGGATGAGGGGTCAGGCCAGCGATTGCGGGATTCGGCAGCGAGGAAGGAATTCAATTTGTTCAATTTGTTCATGTCGGAGTTCTGCGCATGCATGCCCGGTGGTCTGGAATGGTTTTGGATGAGGGATGGTTCTGGATAAGGGAGTTCTGGATAAGGAATGTTCAACCTGTACATCATGATCAGGAATGAAATCCAGGATTTACTGAGGATAACCTAATCTACTCAAATTTCTGTGCTTGGCTGCTGTAAAATATAAATTATTAGCTGGCATTAGCAATTTGATAGAGCCCAAACCAAAAAAAAGATTATGTTATATAAGGCATCAGCCACACCCGCAAACTGCATACTTGGTGCCATTTTGGTCACCTAATTTAGAAAAGATATTATTGAAATTGAGAGCACACAGAGGTGAGCAATGGAAAAAATCAC